>NC_048227.1:65418203-65529770 GCF_002007445.2 Ailuropoda melanoleuca | reverse complement strand
GAAGGCCGAGCCCAGGGACAGCTCAGACCTGGGGACGGGGTGGGCCGAGGCGGGACTGCCTTTCTCCACCTGAGGTCCCGGCAGATGCTCAACTCGGAACTCACTTCCCCACCTGCTCCCGTCTGGCCGGGAGTCCCATTTCCCACATCTTAACCCTTCTTTCCTCCCTTTCTCACATCTTGTGCTGGCCTGAAGGACACTTTCCACACCCAAAGTTCCCAGAAAGATCGGCGAAAACCCCCCTCTTTTGTCCGAGGGAAGAGCGGCTGCAACCGTCCCCATCCCTAGTCTCTTCAGACACAAACGACTCCCCAGCCCGGCAGCCTCGATTCCGCGAAGCCAGCAGTGGAGGACCCTGAGCGCCGCTCAGTCTCTGCAACCCTGAGCCGGGTTTATTTATTCTCGGATTAATCGTAGGGGTTGGCGAAGTCTCTTCTCAGAAACTTGGGGACAGACGCCATTGCATCACCCGCGTGTCCAGACTGCCCTGCTCGCGGGTCACACGGGCTCAGAATCCCAGGCCTTGCCTCTTTGGAGGATTTAGCCTTCAACCGTAGAGGAGACGATTCATTTTTTCCCTGCAGTATTTTGTGACTTAAAGCATCCTTGACTATTCCTCATCTGCCATACCTAGGGGTAGTGCAATGGACGTTTGTTGAGATGAAGAATGAAATCGCCGTTATTTTCCAATCCAAAATGACAAGAGAGTCATGTGGGGTGCAAAAAATGATAATTTGTGCTCCCTTTAAGAAGGAGAAAGCAGTAGAGAGTTGGGGTGTGTGTTGTCTGACTGCCACATAATCTTTCTTTCCATCTTCTGTTCTTTTGACAAATATGTCCTGTGCTTACTGTATGCCTAGTGCTCCCCAAAAAAGCAAGGAATCTACTTTGGTTCACAGTGCCTCACCACAATCCAGCAACCTGCCGTCTTCTTATGGAGCACTAGAAGGAGAAATCACCCCTGAATTTGAGTTTAATATTAAACTACATTACATCAAAAGTTTACTTAGGAAAAACAAAATGGGACTCATGGTGATGGATGGCTGAAGGGTGAATTATAGAGAGGAGTAATATAATCTAAGAGCATTCCCCTGCTTAAGCAGCCAAGATTATGGGTGTATTTGAACCTTTCCTTGTTTTTAGCACCACTTGTTGGGAAAGGCATCACTTTGCTGTCACAGTTTTTCTGCCCACCTGGTACCTCCAGCAGCTGGGTCCAGGCTGGGACCACCCACCCGTCCGTGCACCCAAAGGTGGGAAGCTATTACCCACTCCCCTCCCCCAGGGAGAACTTTGTCTATCAGTCTCCTTCATCCAGTCCCCCAAAAGCACCAGAACTTTCTCAGTCCATGGAACTTAGCTCTACAAGTTTAGAATGTTCGCCTTTATAGAGACACCCTCAGACTCATTCTGTAAAAGTTCTAGTGATTAACTGTGTACACAAAAGGACTACGACTTATATCACAGAATCAGAAAAAAATATTCAGGAAAATTATTGAGAATTCTTCTTGAATTTTTAAAAATACTGACCATTTGCTATCCAGGCTAACTGTGTGTGTGTGTGTGTGTGTGTGTGTGTGTGTGTGTGTGTGTAAGTCATATAGACACTAAATGACTTTCTGGCAATTATCCAGTTGAATTGATCAATGGAAACACAAACCAAGCTCATTTAATGCCCTAAGTGAACTTTTTGCCTTAATTTTAAGTAAACCATCTGCCTAATAAAATAACATTTCAGCTCTTTGTGATTCTAGTTAGAAATAAAAATTAAATAGACCTATAACAAGTAAAGAAATTGAATCAGTAATCAAAAACTTCCACATAGGGGCGCCTGGGTAGGCCAGTCTGTTAAGTGTCCTCTTTGGCTCAGGTTGTGATCCCAGGGTCCTGGAATCCAGTCCCTTAAGCCAGAGCCCTGTGTTGGGTTCCCTGCTCATGGAAAGTCTGCTTCTCCCTCTGGACACCCTCCCCACCAACTTGTGCCCTGTCTCTCTCTCTCAAATAAGTAAATAAAATCTTAAAAAAAAAAAAAAACTTCCACATAAAAAGCCTAGGACAAAAGGCTTCACTGTTGAGTTACACTAAATCTTAAAAAATAATTAATGCCAATTCTTCTCAAACTTATAAGAACAAGTGAAAACAGTGTTCAAAAGAGGGAAGGGGAAGTGTCATTATCCTAAATTTTTATTTGTAATTATTATAATTAATTTGAGTTCATAAGACCAATATTTTAAAGATGTAATAATGATAAACAAGTCATAAGATCTTAGGCAAGAAAATAGGTAAATATGGAGAGTGAGCTCTTAAATAGTGATTATTAACATTTTGTTTTTTAAAGTCCCTTTTAAAAATTTATGTAAGCCATAAACTCTCTCCCCGGGGGGGGGGAACCCATGAATACACTCACATATATATACAAAATTCTGCATGCAATTTGACAGATCCAAAGTTAAAAAAAAAAAATCTAAAAAAGTGCATTCAGTTTTAAGAAAAGGGCGTAATGAAATCTGAAACAGGAGATTCTTAGAAGTCCCCAATGACAGTGTCTTTGTGACTGGAAGCACCTTATTAAAGTGGAAAGAAAAGGAATTTGGAGTCACACACATTTGCACTCATTATTTTGTGTCTCTGGGTACTTAACCTTTGTTTCCTTCTCTCTAAATTTTCTGAGCACCCTTTCCCAGGTTCCAACTCCTTTTGTTTTCACTCACCAGCTCCACCACCACCACCTGAGAGCAGGGACTGTCCCTGGTTACCAGACCAGACCGCCATTGCCTATAGTCAGAGGGCCCAAGAGCCTCAGTGTCTGCACACTCCCTGGGTACCCCTTGGCCAATGACTGGTGATTAGGGAGAATGAAAGCCTAGTTCTTTACCTCACGGTAGATAAATTGGACTTGCAATTTACAACTCAGAGCTCCTTTGTGGAATTGGGCTGAAGCATCCTCGGCTGGCCAATTTCTGAAACTCCATCCTTGTTTGGTTTCCTCCCTTTCGCTGTCCTGCTACCTCTACTTCCTTACCGGGTTCTCCTGGAAATATTTCCTTACAAATCACTGGTAGATGACTTCACTCAAGTTCTGCTGACAGAGACATCACATTATAGAGCTTATGTAAGAATTAAAGGGAATATTTTAAAGACAAACCTAATACTGTGTCTGGAACAGTAAGAGCTCATAAAAGGTAGCTAATATTTCATTCTGAAACTTTAGGTCTCTTTTAGTGCTCATATGCAAGGAAAGAAATTTTTTCTCTTTCATTGGAAAATGATTCTGAAAAACACCTTTCCTAGACTATTCGTGGGCTTAGTATGATCTGGAAGGATCATATACTATGAAACTGTCTTCTGTGAAAGCACATGTCTCCTCTAATTTTTCTTGTTTTCACCAAGATTACTTTTTAAATATAGAAAGTACTTCTTATCCTGCCTTCAGGTAATAAATTTCATGTAGTTGCTGCTTTCAAATAAAAGTAAGGACAGTTATGAACTAACAACGGAGCCCAAAAATATGTGAAGCAAATACTGATTTTGACAAAGTTGCCAAAACCCTTCAATGGAGAAAGAATAAACTTCAACAAGCTGAACAAGCAACAAGTTGTTGCTGAAACAATCAGATAACCACATGTAAGAGAAACCCTTTTCCACATGAATTTGAAACTCTCCTTCATGCTGCATACAAAAATGACCACAAAACAGATCAAAGACTTAAAAAGAAGAGCTAAAACTGTACAACTCTTACAAGAAAACCTAGGTATAAATCTTCATTGTCCTGGATTAAGCAAATATTTCTTAAATACGACACCAAAAGCAAAGGCAACAAATGAAAAAGTATACAAATTGAACTCCATTAAAATGTGCGCATCAAAGGACGCTATCAAGAAAGTGAAGAGACAACATACAGATTGGCGAATAGTTGAAAATCATCTAATAAGAGTGTGGTACCCAGAATATATAAAGAATTCTTACAATTTGATAATCAAAAGATAATAGCCCAATTTAAAAATGGGTAAAAGATTTGAATAGACATTTCTTCAAAGAAGATATACTGACAACCAATAAGCACATGAAAAGATGCGCAATATCATTTGCATTGGAGAAATGCAAATCAAATGTACAGTGAGGTAACACCTCACTCCCACTAGGATTAGAATAGCTATAATTTTTTTAAGAAAGAAAATAAATATTGGTGAGGATGTGGAGAAAAAGGAACCCTCGCGGACAGCTGGTGGGAATGTAAACTGGTGCAGCCACTGTGGAAAAGAGTTTGGCAGTTCCTCAGAGTTAAACAGGGTTCCCATATGACCCAGGAATTCCATTCCTAGGTTTATGCTCAAGAGAATTGAAAATGTATGTTCACACATAAGCTTGTATACAAATGTTTGTAGAAGGGTTATGCGTCATAGTCAAGGTAGATACAACCCAAATGCCCATCAACTGTTGAACAGATCGATACAATTTGACATATCCATAAGACGGAATATTATTCAGCCATAAAAAATAATGAAACACTGAGACATGCTATAATATGGATGAAGATTGAAAATATACTACGTGAATGAAGCCCAATATAAAAGGTCACATGTTGTATGATTCCATTTATATGACATGTCCAGAATAAGCAAATCCATCAAGACAGAATGTAGATCAGTGATTTCCAGGGGCCGGAGGGAGAAAGTGGTGGGGAGTGACTGCTTAATGAATATGAAGTTTCTTTTTTGGGTAATGAAAATTTTCTGGAATGAGTGGTGATGGTTGCATGACATTGGGAGTATGCTAAAAACCACTGAAGCATGCACTTCAAAGTGGTGAATTTTATCTCAATAAAGAAAAATTTTTTTAATAAGCAAAGTCAGGTTATAAAGAAACTACTTAAGAATCTGCTACATACTTACCAGATAAAAATCACTAATTTGGACAAACTTCACAGGCTTGTTCTTAAAATATGAGCCATTACTTTTGTAATTGTCCTGTAAATTTTGTTGAATTATATCTTGATTCTTTCTTCAAGTCTCATTTCTTCCTCCTTCAAACTTGGTAGTGCCATGTTAATTTGATTTTCTCTTTCTCTCTCTCTTTTGTGTTTATTGCAGGTAGGATGAAAAGGAAATAGTAGAAAATGGGGAATGAAGAGGAGACGGGAGAGGAAGGGCTAAGAAATGATTGAAAAGATTGAAGGAGTCAGTAAAATAAAAAAAGGAAAGATGAAATTCATCCAGTTGGTTAGACTTTAGGAGACAGAACTGATAGCTCCAGTCTCCGTATGGGCAGAACCATTTTTTTCCAGAATTGCAGATCAATGTAAAAGGTAAATTAATTTGGAGAGAATCCAGGAAAGATGTTTCCTGGGCAGCTACAGCCAGATTACATCTGGGCAGTGATCAGGGCCAGGAAAGGGAGTGTCTGGCTGGAAATGCAGTGAGTGGCAGGCACTAAGGTGATTTAAAGGAAGAATCAGCATTTCCTGGTGACTAATGGGCAGGTCTTGCATGGAACAGAAAAGTTATTTCCCAGATTGCAGTCTTTAGGAGCTATCAAGAAAAATAAGGACTTTCTATGTAAAATAATTGCTCAGCAAGTGGCTCTGACCCTGCCCCAGGACTCACTACAGTCATTGCCAAACACAATGTTACCAGACAGACAACTCGTGAATAACAGATACCTCTTTTACCACCATCGTTCCAAAAACAGACATGTGCCTTAAGCTCAGAACAGGGACTTCAGCCTAAACTGGGCCCCAGAGCTAATAACTCAGCCCTGAACCACAAGTGTCTCTATTGAGAGCTGCTGAAACTCAGGCCAGTGTCTAGACATTTCCTCAGATTTTCCTCAAGACTATGAGAAGATGCTTTTCTTGATCGGTAACTCTCCATACTGTAAATCCTACTGAGTGACAGATGCAAGTATGTTTATTTGCCATTCTATGTGTTGTTTAGGAAAAAAGAAATGGAAGAATAGAGAGTACGTGGGTGCTTTTTACATTAAACTCCTAACTTTTCTCTAGATTAAAATTGTTTCAAAATAAAATTTTAAAAGTGGAGTAAGCTTTTTATCTTTATTAAAAGCTGACCTATACTTGTTTATATAAAAAGATATTTACATAATTCTAGGGGTGCATATGTATGCATAAAATATGTTAAAGCCAAGGAAATATATGTTTTTATTACAATGCTACTGTTAAAAATGGGGAATGTATTTAAAATATTTCAATATTCACTTCTCTAATTAAATTAAAGTCACTCTTTCTTTTATGGAAAGTTATTTTGTTCAACATTTACATCTAGTGTCTACAGTAACCTTTATCCTTCACATATAAATAATCACTTAGTTCTCTCTCCATTTCCAATTAAAAGATAGTCTAATGATCTTTTTTAGATTAATAGAAAACTAATTATATGTTTGCAATAGTGAAGAAAGAAAACAGGCTAGGTTAGTCTGTATACAAAAGTAAGTTATGTGGGGCACCTCGGTGGCTCAGTCGGTTAAGTGCCCAACTCTCAGTTTCAGCTCAGATCATGATCTCAGAGTCCTGAGATCGAGCCCCATGTTAGGCTTCACGCTCAGTGGGGAGTCTGCTTGAGGATTCTGTCCCTCTGCCCCTCCTTCTACTCTCTCTCTCTCTCTTTCTCTAAAATAAATAAATAAATCTTTATTTGAATAAAGTAAATGTGCTGCTTTATGTGTATTTGAGAACTTCTTATATTGTATCATGTATTGTATATATCGTAATAAGTATAGTAAATAGCAAAAATATGACTTGCAAATCAAATTAAGTATTAGATGTATATGTTAAATAGCAATTGACACAGTAGATATCTACTAAATATTTGTTATAAAAAATGAATAGAAAGTAGTGGCAACCCTCCACTTCTCCTTCATTCAACCAAAAATAATTTATCATGACCTGGGGATTCAAAAATAAGTAAGACATGGTTTTTCTCCGTTCAGTACTCTCAGTTAGTGGAAAAGGCAGGTACATTAGAATACAAGATGATAAATATTAAAATGGTGGTTGCACAAAGTGCTTAAGGAGCATAGAGGCAAGAATGACCAGCTCAGGAGAGGGCATCCTTGGTCCAAGGCAGAAGGTTCCACAGAGAATATAACCTTTGAACTAGTCCCTACTCTTTCCATAACTTACTGTTTTTGGGTGCCAGTAGAGGATAAATAATGATAGAATGGCATAATAAGTTAGATCAAGAGAAAAGAGAGTTGGTTATATCTAACACAAGGATTAAGATGATACTTCTTGGGGGGTGCCCGGGTGGCACAGTCGTTAAGCGTCTGCCTTCGGCTCAGAGTGTGATCCCGGCGTTATGGGATCAAGCCCCACATCAGGCTCCTCCGCTATAAGCCTGCTTCTTCCTCTCCCACTCCCCCTGCTTGTGTTCCCTCTCTCGCTGGCTGTGTCTATCTCTGTCAAATAAATAAATAAAATCTTTTTAAAAAAACGATACTTCTTGAGGCTGGACCATCTGCATCAGCATTATCCAGGGTACATGTGAAATATGCAGATAACCACCTCGGAACCACAGAATCACTGCGTAAAATGGATTTTGTCAATACAGTGTCACATATTATAAATTTCTCACATTAAGACAAGGAAAATTGGCCTTCAGAGGACATGAGGAAGGATAACGCGTCTCAGCCTAAGTCATAGTCTATAACCTTAGAGAGGTAATAGGGGATGCTTTCAGGAAGATTATGGCTCATTCAGAAAGGCAGTGTGGAGGAGAGAGAGAAAGGAAGGAGGAGGGGAGAGTGTGGTGCTCTGGCTGAGGAATGAGAAGGTGATCATAATCTTCCAGTGGCCTCGTTGGTGCTTTCCTGGTTTTTCATACCACGGCTCATGTAGAAAATGGCAATGTTCTGTACAGCACATTGGGGTCAACAGATGAGTCTGCTCCTAGAAAGAGGGAAGCAGACCAGAGATTCTGAACACTGCAAGAGACAAGGGATCAATGCCATCTCTGTGCAAACGCTCCATTGGGAAAATGCTTCAAGGACCATCCATCACTCGTTAGTGTTCAGCACTGCATGCTCTCAGCAATGCCTGACACTGCCTTTATGTTCTCAACTTTGAAGAAGAGGAAGGCCAATATCAGGATACTGCTGGGCCATTTTCCAGCTCTTCGTAAAGAAGGACATAGGAGAGTTTCTCCATTTCCACAGTCAATTATGGAATACTATTAAGTGGATAAGGCATTACATGTAGAACATTTTTCTTGATTTCTCCATGTTATTTGCATTTGAATGAATTTAATTGTTGTGTTAGAAAACATGTACAATTTATGTATCTTGTCTTTTCAGTTAGCCATCTATGATGATATGAAGTGAAATTTCAAGAGAATTTTTATTACTTTACATAACATATGAGATTATAATATAATACAAAATATAAAATAAGAAAGTGCAAAACATACAGAAAGGCAATAGAACTTGTTTTAATCTTTAGATGAAAATTACTTGCATGATGGCATCTTAAAAAAAAATCATGTATTCCAGATTTAAAAAATGAATAAAGATGAGAAGAAATCAATAAGAGATGAAGAAATCAAAAACCAGCTTTGATATTAACTTTTATAAAACCAAAAATAGCTAAAAACATCAAATGATTAATGTTTCAAATTTGATCACTTTCCTAAATTATGTAGTACTAAAAATGTAAGTTTCCATATATACATGTCAAACTAGGTTGAAATTTACTTTACATTCTATCTTTCAATATTGGGTGCATCAAACTAACTCAGAATATATAACTTTGAAAATAATGCATCAAATTTAAAAAAAATTAAATGGCACATAGTACTAAAAGTAAACTATAGTAACATTTACACTAAAATGAAAGCAAATAATGATCACACATTTTTAGTTGATCTACTTGTAATTTCTGTTTACTCACGTCTCCAGAAACCTAACTCACTGACGAGTAGGGCAACTTAAAATCAGATGGAAGTTGCATATTAAGCGTACTCACCAACTGACAGTAATGTGAACTAAGCTTCAGTTTTATGAACTGAATAAATAGCCACTTCATCCATACAGCATAGCTATTATAACCACTAATTTTTAACCTAAATCACATCAAAAAGGTGGTTGATGATCTGTTTCTAACTACGAGTTAATTTTGAAGGGAGACATGAGAGATATAAAAGTTAATTGATCCCTCCAGAGATAGTAGGGCAATTATCAAGGTCATTATATGACTTGCTAGTGGACCACATAAGGAAAATTAGACTAATGGAAAATTCTCCTACAATGTTTCCATTAAATAATCTATGGATTGCCACCTGCCTTCAGCATTCACATAACGTTAGAAATAAGAAAATTGAAAGTGACTATAAAAAAAGGAAATTGCAATGGTTGAGACAGGAAGTGATTAAGGTAGAAAGAAGAATTTTAGTTGAGTCAGGGTCATGGTAAGGATGATTTCTGTTTTGACCCTGTTCCAGTGTATTGGTAATTATGAGCCTATGGAGAGAAAAATTAATTTCACAGTGCCAACATACGGCCTACATTAGACTTCCAATTGTTTCATCATCCACTTTGATGTGAATGAATCCAAATATTAAGCTAGAAAAGTTGGTACTCGAAATGTGAATTTGTCAAAATATGAATGCATGTCATAGATAATGAAATTCTGGGTTTAACTTTATTTTTTATTTTTTTAAGATTTTATTTATTTGTTTGAGAGAGAGCATAGAGGGAGAGGGAGAGGGAGAAGCAGACTAACCCACTGAGCTTGGAGCTTGATGCAGGGCTTGATCCCAGGACCCTGAGATCATGACCCAAGCAGAAGGCAGATGCTTACCCGACTGAGCCAGCCAGGTGCCCCTGAGTGTAACTTTTTTAAAGTTAAGATTATAACGTGATTTTTTAAAAACTCACGACCTTCCAATGTCTTATTAAGATGCACTGCACCGGAGAATGGAAGGATATGAATAATATTTTCACTACTTCATTCAGTGAGCAAGAGGCATGATGTACTCTCTGAGGTGTTAACTGTGGAAAATCGTGCAGGAAATGGAGCTCCCTCCATCAGGGATGCACTTTCACTCTTGCACGGAGAAAAGAATACATCCAGGCTTGCTGAGTAAGCAGGCTTCTTAGTTTCACCCAACAAACCATCTCTGCACGACAGATTAATGACATCCAAAGAGACCTGAACTCACATTCACCTGTGTACAAGGTGAATCCAAGCAAGGAAATAAGAAATGCTGGTAAGAATATGGAGAATGAGACAAAGGGAAATGGAAAAAAAAAAAAACAAAAATTAAGTGGTGATATGTTTGAATGCAAATTCAAGACCCAAAGGAAATAACCAAGATAAACTGAAAGGAGTAGATTTTGTCACAATTGGAAAAAACACACCGTGGAATAATATCACATTGAATCCTATAAGCCATAGTAGAGGAGCAAGTTCCTCAGGAATGAAAGAATAAATGTGAAGCATTTCTCAATATCTATATTATTAATAGTATATAACACTTTGCTCATGATGTTTATTACAGGAATTCATTAACTTATTCAGTTTCAATAATAACATATCATATACCAAATGCATGATATGCTGGGCAGTATGTTAAGTACTTTATGTCTTATGTCATTTTATCTTCACTGATTTTATGAGGTAGGGGTGAATATGGCTTTTTTTACAGATGTGGAAACTGAGACTCAAAAATGGAACTGACTTGCCCAACATCTCATGATTAGTAGGTGAGGAAACGGGAATGAACCCAGTCCTGCTTGGTTTAAAGGTTCATATCTTAATCATTACAATGCCAAGCTTGTTGGACCCCCCCAACCAACACAAGGGCCAGGTCTGTCTCATACATGCTTGGACCAAAGGTTCTCAGCCCTACCAACCCACATCTCCAACCCAGCCCCCATTTTGTAGCAAATGTTTTGTAATATTCTCTTACACCAAAAAAAAAAAAAAAAATTTTACAGTAAACTATATATACACACACACACATATATATATACATATATATAT
Source organism: Ailuropoda melanoleuca (assembly GCF_002007445.2). Lineage (NCBI taxonomy): Eukaryota > Metazoa > Chordata > Mammalia > Carnivora > Ursidae > Ailuropoda > Ailuropoda melanoleuca. The sequence continues at coordinate 65,518,777 of NC_048227.1, read as the reverse complement.
ATATATTTAGTCATTGTGATGTACTGGCTCTAATATAAAGAGTAAACTAAAGAAAGATTATTAATAATAAAGAACAGGCATTTCAATAGATACATGCTCAGGCATCATGATGCTAAAACACTTTAAGAAATTTGATGTTTGAATCTAAACATAGAATCACCATAATGGAAGAGTAATACATGCAGAGAGCTTTTTTGGTCACTAAAATACATACAAGGTATTACCATTGGTAACGTAATTTTCTGAAATAGTAAGCAACTCTTGTGAAATTTCTATGCAAGATATGTGACTATATTAGCATAAAACAAAGTAGAATTCAAGACAAGGAATATTATCAGAGCTCTAGACATTGCATATTGATAAGAAGGGCAATTCTTTAAGACCTTAATATGTATGCTTCTAATAACAAAACTTCAAAATGTGTGAAGTAAAAATTAAGAGAACTAAAGGAAGAAACAGAAAGTCCACAATTATAGAGCTTTTGGCATTCATCTCTTAATAATTAGTAGAACTAAGTAGACAAAAAGTAGTAAGGATATAGAAGATCTGAACAAAACTATCAGGCAACTTGTTCTAATAGATATTTACAAACCACTATACCCAACAATTAAATACACATTCTTTTCAAGAGTATGTGAGGCATTTACCAAATATATTAAACTATTAAGAAACAAATATCAGTGTGTTTCAAAAGGTTGAGGTCTTACAGGTCTTGTTTTGAATGGAATTAAATTAGAAATTAGCAACAGAAAGATTTCTAGAAAATCCCCATACATTTGGAAATAAAACATCCCTAGGTAACATGGGTCAAAGGGGGAAAAATCATGAGAGAAAAAAATATCTTTTAAGTAAATGATAACAAAGACATAATCTATCAAAATTTGATTTTGATCAAAAATTGGTGAGATTCAGCTATTGCAGTACTTACAGGAAAATTTATAGCTTTAAATGACTATACTAGTAAAGAAAAAAGGGTTTAAAATCAGTGATCTAAGTTTCCATCTCAAAAAGTTAGCAAAAGAGAATCAAATTAAAACCAAGTAAGTAGAAGGAAAGGCATAATAAAAATATGAGGAAAAGTCATTTCAATAAAAAACAAACAGACACTAAAGAATATTCAAAAAGTTGAATATTTGAAAAGATTTATAAAATTCTAGCAAGAATGACTTTTTAAAAGAGTGAGATAAAACACAAATGACTGCTCTCAAGTATAAAAGAGATATTACTATAGATCCTGAATTCAGCAAAAGGCAATATTTATGAACAATGTTTGACCAATAAATTTTAAAATCTAGACAAAATGGGCAATTTTTTTACAAAACACAATTCATTAACACTGATTCAACAAGCATTGGAAAAATCAGAATAACTTTATTCAACTTTTAAAAATTGAAATCGCAATCCAAACCATTTCCATAAAGAAAGCTACTGGTCTGAATGTTTCATTAGGGTTTCCTATCATTATTTAAAGAAGAAATAATGTCATTCACACAAATCTTCACAAAAATAAAGGAGAAGGGAATACTTTCCAATTCATTTTATAAGGTCAGCAAAACCCCAATACCAAAAGCTGACAAAGACATTACACAAAAATTCTCAGCAAAATTGAATCCAACAAGATATTATAAGGACAATCCATTATGACAAAGAGGTTTTATCCTGGGAATGCAAGCATACTTTGACATTCTAAAATCAATCAATATAGTTCACTACCTTAACATAATAAAGAAAAACAAACATCTCATTAAACACAAAAAAGGCATTTGACATAATTCAGCACCTGTTCAGGTAAAAGCATTCAGCAGAAAAGGAGAGATGGGATTTAATTGGGCTCACAAGGGGGAAACTATTAGAGAAAAAATAAATTAAAAAATAGTTGAGGCACTGCATTGCCTATTGTCTCACAAAAGTAATTGCATTGGTAAAATTGCTCTGCACTTTGGGTTTGCAAGCAGTCCCAAAGGTGGTAAGGATGATGATGGTGGTGATGATGTCGACAATGATGGTGATTGTTTTCTACTTGGAAAATGATTTGTTCTCAGGATTCAAAGCCTTGCCTACTGTCTTTGACTCAAAAAAATACAGTGGAGAAGATGTCTGCACATTCAGAAAATTCAGGTGGGCTAAGGTTTAACATACTTTTCTTTTTAAAACTAAATTAAACTTACTTCTGGAGGCCCCATATCTGCTCAGCAGTAGATAATGTAGCCTTATCAATTCAAGGTAAACTCATCTACTCCAATAATTAAGGAATATTTGCTGAGTACTCATATGTGCCAGGTACTTGGGATTCATCAGTGAAAAAAACAGAAAAAGATCTTGTCTTTAAGGAGTTTCTATTCCAGCTAAGAAGACAGACAATTTAATAAAATTATGAATAAACAAGTTGTGTAATAGGTTAAAAGGACATAAGAATGGGAAGAAGTCAAAATAGCACCAGATAAGTGGGATCAAGAATGCTGGGGGTGGTGGGAATGTGGGGTGGGTTGGTAAGGATAATTAATAGCATTAAATAAGGTGAGCAGAATAGGCCTCATTGAGATGGTGACATCTGAGCAAATACTTAAGGGAGGTGAGGGAGTTAGCCAAGTGGCCATTTGGAGGGACAGTATTCCGGGCAGAGGAAACCGCTAAAGACGTTAATAGGAATGTGCTGAGTTGTTTTTCAGGAGAGCAGAAGGCCAGTATGGCAGGAAATGAATGAGCAAGGGGGAGAGAAGCAGAGAGCGAAGTTAGAAAAGTAATGGGGACAGGATCATGTAATGCCTTTAAGATCACTGTAAGAACTTCGGGTTTTACCCATTGCTGAGTTTTGGATGGAGAAAGGGTATGTTCTGACTTATATTTTAGTGCTCCCTCTGGCTGCTGTGTTGAGGGTGGGCTGCAGGGAAATGTTCTGGGTATCATTGTTGGCTAACAATTTACCCCCAAAGAGTCTTATAAAACAACCACCATTTTATTATATCTCTCGATTTTATGAGTCAGAAATTCAGGCAAGTCTCCTCTGGGTAATGCTTCTGTTCCACGTGGCATCACCAGAGGTCATTTTGTGGTATTTTGCTGATGGAAGGGCTGTTCTGGAGAGTCCAAGATGGCTTCTTCACTCATGTGGCTAGTGTTTTGAACAGTTGGGCTGAGACTGTGCCTACACATAGCCTCGCCACCATGGAGAACTGGGAGTACTGGATTTTTGCATAGAGCTGCCAGGCTCCCTGACTGTTCCAAGGATCAGAAAGTGGAAGCTGCCCATTTCTTAGAGTTGGGCCTGAAAACTGGCATAACGTCACTTCTGTGATATTGTAGGGATCAAGGAAGTGACAGAACCAGCCAAAATTCAAGGAGAAGGGCCACAGAGTACATATCACATCTCTCTAAGAAAGATGTGTTAAAGAATTTGTGGCAATCTCTACAGTCTATTCCCTGACCACAAATTACTTCTATTCCTCCACTTGTAAAATACACTCCCTCCTTCCCTAAATCCTTAAATGTACGTTCTCTTACAATACCAGCTTCAGGCTTGGGTCCAGGATCTCATTGTCTAGATGACAACCTGGCCCCATCTTCTGCTCCCCCCAACCTACGAGACCTTAATCTAATCAAGGTGGGGAATCTGCTTTGATAGCATCATGTATTTTGTCAAATCCACTTGACTTCCTGCTCCATTGCCCCTGGGCTTCGTCTTTCTGTCCCTTTCTCTTACAAGCCTAGCCCCATCCACTGAAAGTCTTGGCTTGAAGACTACTGTCTCCGCTAATTTTTTTTCAATTTTTTTTTTGGAAGCTGATTAAAAAATGTAAATCCTTTGTGTTTAATCACCATGAGAAAACTAACATCACAGTGCAGAATGGACTGGTCTGAGGGAAAACCCAGGACAGAGAGATAATTTAAGAGGCCACTGCAATCCTCTGCACTTAAGACAATGTGGACCCAAGATCCTGCTTTGGAACGGGGCGATGATTAGCTCTCTTGCCCAGTGATAATGATGAAAATGATTTCTTCTTAGTTTATACTGACTCGATCCAAAGCCTATTTTATTATTCTGTGACTTACCATGTCATAAGCTCTTGAAAAGTTCTCTAACACCAAGTAAGTGCTCAGCGCACGGTAATCATTGTCAGTAGTAGTAATAATTTATTTCTTCGAAAACTAGGAATTTTCAGTTTTCAATAATTGTAATGTCATTCTATAGAGTGACCAGTAGGTGGGGATGTTGAACAATATTTTTCTAGGTTGTCACAAGACTTTTGCCTGACTTTTTTTTTAAGATTTTATTTATTTATTTATTATTTATTTATTTATTTGTCAGCGAGAGGGAGAAAGAGAGCAAGCACCAGCGGGGAGAGGGGCAGAGGAAGAAGCAGGCTCCCTGCTGAGCAAGGAGCCTGTTGTGGGACTTGATCGAAGGATGCTGGGATCATGACCTGAACTGAAGGCAGATGCTTAACTGACTGAGCCGCCAGGCATCCCTGCTCCTGGCTTTTAAAAAAAAAAAAAAAAAAAAAAAAAAAAAAAAGAGGCCTGTGAATAAACAGCTGCCCTATTATATTCTATCTATTTTTAATAAAAATTTATTTTCAAAAATTATAAATAACTTTTTAAAGGTTTCAAAATAACTCTAAAAATGATTGGATTCAGCCTGGAAGATGAACTCTGGAGCTCCTGTAGGAAGAGACAGCCTCTCAATACATCAGGTCCACATTTCAGCCTCTCGCCTCCTGACTGCTTAGTGGACTCTAAATCAATATCTCATCTCGGTTTTGGGCTCAGGGCTTCGAGAGTGGATTGCAAAATACAAATAATGAGTAAGTGCCTGTGTCTGACTCACTTACAAAAATACTAGACTAGGGCCTGACTTGACTTACTTTCCTTTTATTAATAACAGCTATTAATTAACTACTGGGGTCAGGTGCTAAATTAGGTGCTTTGCATACTTGGTAACATTGTATCTGCAGAGCAGGCCTAAGAGGCCAGGATTATTAGCTCTATTTTACAGATAAGGGACCCGAGAAATTAAGTTTTTACCTGGCTAGGCTCATTCAACTACTAGGTGGCGGAGAGAGAATTTTAACTCACCCTTGGTTGACTCATGTTTTATTTTTCGTCTGCCTAATAAGACATCGAAATTCATCTATCGATTTTTAAAAGAGAGACTAAGTTAAGCATGTGTGTTGTAGGTCATACTTCTGTTTAAATATCTAATTGATGGCCTGTCTGTTTCATCCTCGGAGTCCATTCTGACTAAAGATTTTGCGAAACTAGCAACTATGGTCTCTCCAGCCAGGAAGGTCAGCACACAACAGCAAATGTAGCTTTGGTGTCAGGGTGAGGCTTTGTTGGCATCTGTGGGAGCTCCCGGTTTAGCAACAAAAGAACGTTTTCCTGATTTACCGGGAGACTTCTTTCCTTGAACTTATCATCCTGACCTAAATGAGACACTATGTTTCTCTGAAATTTGAGAGAATAACAATAGAGAAGGATTTGAGGAGACAAGAGGCAGAATGTTAGAAAAATATTTTAAACTCATATGTTTAGAAGAATTTATAAAGAACCCCTTAAATCAAGAAGAAAAGCGACAAACCTCATTTTCAAATGGGCAAACACTTAGAGCAGGCACTTCATGGAAGATGTCTCCATGTGGCCCTGTCTCTCTAGGATGAATAAAGGCTGAGAAATGAGAACTCTGGGAGCTCGGGAGGGAAAGGAGGGGTCTGACTACTTAGCTCAACCCAGTTTATCCCATTTTATTTAGATAAAAAATCCTTTTATCAAAGGACAACTAATAACATCTTAAGGAAGTTTAGGAAACACCGATCTAGAGATTTTATTCTTTTTCTCTTTTTCTAGTAACTCATATAAAATTCTCTATCAGATTTTCCTAGCACCCATTTAGAAAGTCATCAGCACCTCTCTTTGCTAGGATTCTCTCATTCACGGAAATTCTAACTCATCAGTGTTTTGGTTTTTTTGTGTGTATGTCTTCTCAAAGATTTTTTCTGAAGCGGAGTTAAATTTTTTGTTTACTTTATAATCACAAGAAAATGCTTTCATCATTTCTTGTTTACTACAGTAAATTATAGTGGTTTAAACTAACCAAGAAAGTGAAATGTGAAAATACACTGAGTAAGAGATAGTAACAGAGTTCAAAACTTGAAAAATATCAGCTTTTATTCTTTTCCTGTTTTCCTTTTACTGTCTTTGAAGCCAAATGAGGAAACTCTTTGATCTTTTCATTTTCCAAGATGGACATAATCTGTTATTGTTAGGTAAATACAAAGACAGAACCATGAAGACCAAATTAAATGTTTCAGCCACACCTCATTAAAAATTATATTTACTATATACTTAGCAAGAGAAAAGACGGTTTGCATTTTATCTTTTATCCTATTTTATCTGAATATTCTAGGATAAATATAATAATAATACAACAACACTGAGAAATATTATATAGTTTCCTTGACCTTTTATCTACCTCAAGCTACAGTCTCTACAGCCAAGTAACATGACATTCTTTTTTTTTTTTTGAATGGGGCACTTTTTATTTATTTATTTATTTTTATTTTTTATAATAATTTTTATTATGTTATGTTATGTTAGTCACCATACAGTACATCCTGAGTTTTTGATGTAATGTTCCATGATTCATTATTTGCGTATAACACCCAGTGCACCATGCAATATGTCCCCTCCTTAATACCTATCACCTGCCTATCCCAGTCCCCCAACTCACTTCCCTCTGAAGCCCTCAGTTGATTTCTGCACAGCCAAGGAAACAGTCAAAAAAAAACTAAGAGGCAGCCCACAGAATGGGAGAAGATATTTGCAAATGACACTACAAATAAAAGACTGGTATCCAAGATTTACAAAGAACTTATCAAACTCAATACATGAGAAACAAATAATCAAATCAAAAAATTGTCAGAAAATATGAACAGACACTTTTCCAATGAAGACATACAAAGGGCTAACAGACACATGAAAAAATGTTCAAAATCATTCGCCATCAGGGAAATTCAAATCAAAACCACCTTGAGATACCACCTTACACCAGTTCGAATGGCAAAAATTGACAAGGCAAGAAACAACAAATGTTGGAGAGGATGCAGAGAAAGGAGATCCCTTTTACACTGTTGGTGGGAATGCAAGTTGGTACAGCCACTTTGGAAAACAGTGTAGAGGTCCCTTAAAAAGTTAAAAATTGAGCTACCCTATGACCCAGCCATTGCACTACTGGGTGTTTACCCCAAAGATACAGACGTAGTGAAGAGAAGGGCCATATGCACCCCAATGTTCATAGCAGCATTGTCCACAATAGCTAAATTGTGGAAGGAGCCGAGATGCCCTTCAACAGATGACTGGATTAAGAAGATGTGGTCCGTATATACAATGGACTATTACTCAGCCATCAAAAGGAACACAACATTTGCTGCAACATGGACGGGACTGGAGGAGATAATGCTAAGCGACGTAAGTCAAGCAGAGAAAGACAATTATCATATGGTTTCACTCATTTATGGAAAATGAGAAATAGCAGGAAGATCAGTAGGAGAAGGAAGGGAAGAAGAAGGGGGGGTAAACAGAAGGGGGAACGAACCATGAGAGACTATGGACTCTGGGTAACATGACATTCTGAATCAGTCTCAGCATCCTTAGTGTACCTGTGGATGGAAACCGAGAAAGGAAAAAAATATGAATTTTAGAGTTGGCAATTTTTCTAATGACGTCAGCAAATTCGGATGGCTTTACTTTTTACATATATCCAGAATTTGACTACATCTCACTTTCTCCACTATTACCAGATTCATCAGAACCAGCATCATCTTGCCTAAATTATTGCAACAGCCATTGACTCACCTCCAATCTATTCTCAACAGAGATAAATGATCCTTTAAACATGTAAATCAGAATATATCACTTTAGGGGCGCCTGGGTAGCACAGTGGTTAAGCATCTGCCTTCAGCTCAGGGCATGATCCCGGCATTCTGGGTTCAAGCCCCACATCAGGCTCCTCTGCTGGAAGCCTGCATCTTCCTCTCCCACTCCCCCTGCTTGTGTTCCCTCTCTTGCTGGCTGTCTCTATCTCTGTCAAATAAATAAATAAAATCTTTAAAAAAAAAAAAAGAATATATCACTCTACTACTCAAAATCTTCCAATAAGTTCCCATTTCAGAGTAAAAAGCAAAATCCTCACAGTGATTTGCAAGGCCTTCATGATATGGTCCCCTGTCATTTCTTTAATCCATTTCTTACTACTTTCCCCATTGTTCTCTTTTTCTCCAAATACCCTGGCCTCCTTGCTATTTTCCCTCTTCGGGTCTTTCTTCTCACCAATACCTGGATAACTCTTTCCTCCCACATCCACAGGGTTCCCTCCCTCACTTTCAAATATTTCCCCAAATGTCATCTTCTTGGCAAGGCCTTCACCAATTAGCTTGCCTGACCAAATTTCCAACCCTATTCTGGAACTTTCTATGTCCCTTCCTGCTTTACTCTTCTTCATAACTTTCTTAATACCTTTTAAAATATGATAAAACATACATTATTGTATAATTGGTTCCTCCCTTAGAATGTAAACATCATGAGGAATGTTTCCCTTTCTCCTGTTTTGTTCACTTGTGTTTTCCCAGCACCCAGCACAGTACCAGAGACATAGTAGACAGTAAGTATATATATATATGCACAGTTTAATATGCCTCTCTCCCAGGAAAGGAAAGCATTTGTAGGCAAATGAAAAGGAACTTTGATCAATTGTCAGTTAATTATCTGAGGCTAATTTAGATAAAGCATGCCTCAGAATAGAATTGCAAGTATAAATGATCCATGTTCTTTCTATACTTCCCTATGGCCCTGAATTGCTACATAATCAGTTTACCTCTAATAGTACCTCAGGAAATTTGATAATAGTCTATCAACACATGATTCAAAGGGGAACATGCACCCCAATGTTTATCGCAGCACTATCAACAATAGCCAAATTATGGAACGAGTCCACTATCCATCAACTGATGAATGGATAAAGAAGATGTGTACACACACACACCCACACACACACACACAATGGAATATTACTCAGCCATCAAAAAGAATGAAATCTTGCCATTTGCAACAACATGGATGGAACTAGAAGGTATTATGCTAAGTGAAATAAGTCAGTTAGAGATAAACAAATATCATATGATTTCACTCTTATGTGGAATTTAAGAAACAAAACCGATGAGTATAGGGGCAGGGAAGGAAAAATAAAATAAGATGAAAGCAGAGAGGGAGGCAAACCATAAAAGACTCTATAGTTAAGACAAACGGAGGGTTGCTGGAGGGGAAGTGTGTGGGAGGGATGAACTAGATGGGTGATGGGTATTAAAGAGGGCACTTGTTGGGATGAGCACTGGGTGTTATGTGTAAGTGATGAATCACTATATTCTACTCCTGAAACCAATACTACACTACATGTTAACTAACTTGAATTTAAATAAAAATTTTTTTAAAAGTCTATCACCACAAATATACATATGACTTAACCTCATTTCTTATTCCTCTCATTTTCTGCCTCACAGATTTAAGGAATTATGTACTTTTATTTCTACAGTATTTGATGACAAATTGATGGATTCAAAGATCTAAATTGAAACAACTGGTCAATTGACTCTAACCAACTAGGATTCTATAACACCGTCATTAGTAGAATTATCTTTCTAGGGGCGCCTGAGTGTCTCAGTCAATTAAGCAGCTGATTCTTGATTTCGGCTCAGGGCATGATCTCAGGATCCTGGGATCAAGCCCTGCATCGGGCTCCCCGCTCAGTGGGGAGTCCGCTCAAGGATTCTCTCTCTCTCTCTCTCTCTCCCCCTCTGCCCCTCCCTCTTCTCTCTCTCTCTCAAATAAATAAATCTTTTTAAAAAGAGAATTATCTTTCTAAACTAGTTATCTGTTACACCGTCTTTTCCAATCATAATAGGGAGCTTTCTATCTATTTGTTCCCAAGAGCTCTATTACCCCTTTGTACAAGGAACTTTGAAAAAGACTCTCAATGATTGCTTGCCAACAGCAGCAGCCAGATCTGCAATAATTCACCAACCTAGTCTAACCAAAGCTGTCTGCCTTTGTTTGAGGGATTAAAGCTGTTGATTGTCTGGAATCTAAAGGGAGAAGACCTGAGCTTGTCTCTTACACAATGTCCTATTTTCTTTTCCAAATCACCAATCTCTTATTTTTTGCTTCGATCGATGTGAAACCTATAGAGGCAAATATTTTTGTTGCTGAACAGTCTTGTAGCCTTTTCACTGGAACGTGTTCATATGCCAGTTTCTGATTTTGTTGTCTATTACCTATCATTTACTTTGGTCTGTTTCTTGCTACTGAATTGAAACTAAGAGCTGCACACAGAGCATATAAAAAGTTGTTTATCCTTAAAACACAAACATGTGACATTCACAACATGAACTGTGAACCTACTGGAGTAGGTTGAAAACAAATAACAAGTTGGTAGTCAACAGTCTGTTGGGCCCACAATCAGCCAGGTGCTTACAAGGATCGTGGAGTGGAGAGCCAAGAATGAATAAATAGGGAAGCAAGTGTCACTGATTCCCCCAAACAAGTCATCATTCTGACATTACAAACTGGAGAAAACCAATGTGAACTCAGAGTTCCTGCTTTTAGCTTGAGAATGGTCACCGATATTCAGCTTCGAGCTTCTCCGAGGGCTGCAGATTCTCAAAGCGACACCCACCCGGCTAAGCAGGGCAGTCCAAGCTGTAATCACACATTTCTAGGCTGTTCCAATGTACTCATTCATTTGTTCAACAACTAGTAAGTGAGTGTCTACCATATGGCTAGGCACTGCATAAGATACTGGGCATATCCAAGTAAAAATACGAACGTAATCTCTGTCCTTATAGAGCTTTAAAATATAATGGAAGAGATGTAAACAAATAAATAATCAACAGCAACAGATATTAATAAATGCCTGTGAAGAAAATGAATACATTCTCTAAGGGAGTGACATTTAAGCCAAAATCAAATACAAGAAGGTTGAAAATCCTCTAGTATCAACATCTGCAAGGTAAAAGAATATCTTTACGCTTTTTCAACCTTGAGCCCAACACAGCAAACTGAGTAAGAAGGAACAGGTTTCTTGCCAGTGTAAGCACCCATTGTGAGCAAAATGTTTCTTTGGGAATGTGGGGATATAGGGGCACAGTTTGTAAATTCCTGAAAAAATTTTTTATAAATTAAGTAGTACTCATTTACCGTAGAGAAAGAGAGAGCCAAGTGGTTGACTTGCACTATGTCTAAATACGTCAGAAGACTGACTGAAAATTAGGACTTTCACTCAATCAACGAATTGTTATCAACAGCACTGAGGGAGTGATATGGCAGATTTGTTTTTCCATTGAATTTATAATTTAGTTTGATATTAAAATGGCTCTCAAGCACATGCAGCTTGTTATGCAAAAGGCTAAAATCTTTTAGTTTTTTAATAACTCCACTAAAATAAAATATAGTTTGCAAAATGAGAGATTCAATTAATACATAAGAGAAGATTGAGGCAATAACTGGATACTGAAGAAGATCAGTCAGGAATTTGATTTCCTTGCCTATTTTACAACGCGTGATAAGATGGGCAAAAGAAGTACTTTTGTAAGTGGAACAGTAATAGCAGAAGGGAAAAGATAAAGAAATGCTGCATTACCATTCCGTGCGAAACTATACAACGTAGATCTAAATGGTAACCTAAAATATTCAAGTTCTTCCCTTCAGCGAGAGAGGAAAACTCACACACACACACACACACACACACACACACACACACACACAACTTCAAGTTACAACAAAACATCTTACTATCTTCTATATGATTTGTGGAAAAAATAAAATGAAAATAGTTCTGAAAAATGATCACCTGGCCTGTTCTCTGGGAACTAAGAAAACACTACACAATTCTCCTACATAGCTTCACTGGGAAAGAACTATCTTTCACTTCATTTTGTGGTGAGTAGGGAAAGTAGGGTCCGGGGTTCTCAGGGTAGTGATCTAGTTGTGCTCTCCTCTGCGATGGATGAGAAGTGACTTGTTGTAATAACTGCTCACATAATCTTTTGACTGGTGGAATTAATTGGTGACGTGTATCAAGCAAATGTTGAAGCTGTTAGTGGAAGCCTAGTGAGGATGGGTAGCAACAAAGGCAGGATCATTATCTCAGAAAACATTCCTGGGTTTCCTGGCAAGCAAGGCTTAAATCGAATAGACAGTGTTTTTAACTTTTCTGGGGGTAACAGACCCATTTGATGATCGGACAAAAGCACTGAATGCTCTCCCCAGAATAATCCACATGTGCGTGTTCACTCACAATTTTTACACAGTTTTAACGGACTCACAGACTTCCATGAACTCCATCCACAGACCCCCCAGGGGTGCCCTAAGTAGGATACTATCTCTTCTGTTGCGTATTAAAGGAAATTAATGACCTAATGTTAAAACTATATATGAAATGAAAAAAAAAATGCTAGGAGAGAAATTTTAATTACAGACAGTAATACAGCAGAGAAGATGATGAAGGATGGAACAGAAGTGTTGCAGTGATAAATGACAATTCAATTTGGAATAGCACAGTGAGGAAGTACGAGACAAGGTGGGTAAAGACAGGGAAACAGGATACCTGATAGGGGAAAGATTGCAAGAGGACCAAAATTTGACTGTTATTTTATAACCTTGCTAAGAACCATCTCTGATCTTATTGATCTATTTGAAATCCAACTAAATGAAATAAATTGCTTAGCTATGCAGCCGATGGGGTTCATTGGGGATTTAGGGCTTTGCCATGTAATTTTACCCTTTGCTGAAGTTTTACTGAACTTTGTGATTTACAGGACAATGGTATTCTTCTGGCACTCCCTGCTGCTTATGCAATATGAAATAGTATTTTGATTTTTGCAAGTGAATGATAATCATAATAGACTATAAAATGCTGATCATATCTAGTATGTACTCTAGCTCAGATTAGCTTACTGGGGCTCATTTGCTATGAGCCTATTGATGACTTGTTAAAAAGATCAAACTGAGCAATACACTTGTAATGTTGCTGAATGCATCACAAAATTGTATTTTTTCAGAAAGACAATAAATTTTGAGATGTACAAAGACCTATGGAACCCTATCTCAGCCCTACAAAAAGTGTCCATCTAGTTGAAGAGGTAATAGTTAAGACATAAAAAATGAGGAAACAGTAAGAAGAGTAAGTAAACATGGAAGACATTGCACAATAGAATCCAGCTGAAAGCGCCTAATCGTCGGATTCCTGGCTCAGCCCTGAGCGCTGTGTTCTTAAGGCTACAATCTCCTGTTACAACTACTTGATAAGGGATTCTTGTGAAAGAGAAGCACACAAGGAACATAAAAAAGCACTCAAATTTCATGTTGACCAAATAAAATGTCGTTTTGGTATCGTGCTTTGAATAGCTGCTTGTTTTAGCTAAATATATTTTTGTTTGTGCAGCCCTGAAAAAAAAAAATAAAATAGAATAACTACCGGTGATGGGTGATGCGGACTAATGGATCAGAACTAATTCTTAAACTTTGTTTGTCTTCCCCCCAGGCTGTAGAGACTGGCATCTACCTGCATGACGCTAGGGTGGGCTTCTGTCATTTCGGGGCGAGCACGCTGAGCTGTCCGGCCAGGCCAGCGCTGGGCACGGGTAGAGCAGTCACTGCCTGGCTAGTGTGCTCCAGAAGTTCCTGCCACGAGCCCCTGCCATGCTGTACCTCCCTGCGATTCCTCTCGCAGATAACTGAAATCCATTGTTTACACTGATTCCGTTAACTCTGAAGATGGTTCCACTTTAAAAACCTCACTGCAGTTGCGAATAGCACTGTAGAGTCATTACTAGTAAGAAATGTAATGAGTATGAAATGTAATGAAGCATGAAAGAGGGCTGTGGAGTCGGGGAGGTAGATGGAAAGCTATGGTAGCAGGAGAGAAAGCTAACATGCTCACAGCTGACAGGCGTCAAACTCACTGACTAGAAGTTTCTTAGAGTGCTGATGTCATACTGTGAGCCTCAGGTCCCAGAAGGCCATTTCCAGCCTGACCCAGTCTTTACGGCAGTCTTTTCGCATTGGGCTGGGGTGGGGGGTGGAGGGTCATTCTATCATCAGTGCTACAGACAAATGGTGACAGAACAGAGCAACCCTACTCACTGAGTATATGTCCAAGCAGGGCAATGGTGTCTCTATGAGAATTATGTGGGTGGTGCTATCACTTCCATACTATTCTCTTTAAATAATATTAACCAGATAGCACTTCACATCAAGATAGTTACAAAGAAATACAGAACCTTGAGTTCCAAAGGAGGAAAGAACTACTGCCATCAGTAACTCATCTCTCAAACTTTCTTCAAGAGTTTCTATCCTTCAGAAACTGTTGTTTAAAAAAGATCTTTTGGAATAGTAATAGTTATTGCTGACATGACATGTCAAACATATGCAACTGTTTTTAAATAGCAGAAAATATGGAGTGTAGATTCAAAATGATGGCTAAAATGTCCCTAGTCCAAAATTAGACCTTGAAAATGACAGAAACTACAACAGTAAAGAGAATATGTACAGTGGAATTCTGAAGTAATTAATAATAGACTCTGTATCTTCCTTCAAGCCTAACTCAATAATGATTTACCTTCTAGGGAGACAATAACCAACTAGTAGTACTATTACCAGCATCATCGTTACTACCAGGCATGTGTTTACGGCGTTTGAGAAAGAGTTCCAAGCAATGCCAACTGTAGAAAGCATCCCAAATTTAAGAATTAATAACTTTCAGTTTGGTTTTGGGAAGGGGAAGGCGGGAGCTCTATGTTCTGAATGTTTTGTGTCTTCCCAAAATTTACACAATGAAACAGAGCCCCAAAGGTTGTGGTATTGGGAGGTGGGGACTTTGGGAAGTGATTACATCATGAGAGCAGAGCCCTCCTGACTGGGATTAATGCCCTTACAAAAGCAGCCTTGAGAAAGCTCCTTGACCTCTTCTACCACAGGAGATTTATAGCAGGATCTCATCCGATATTGAACCTGCCAGTGCCATGATCTTGCACTTCCCAGCCTCAAGAACTGTGAGATAAATGTTTGTTGACTATAGGCCACCCAGTGTATGGTATTTTTGTCATACCAGCCCTAACGGACTAAGACAGGAGTTAATTATGGAATGCCTACTAGAATACAGGAGCATGAAAAATCAATTCAGTTCAAGTCTCAAATATACCTATGAGAAAGAATAGCCTACCTATTTTATAAATGAGAAAATTACTGTTCAAAAAGGTTTAGTAACTCATTCATGGTCACATGCTAAGTAGTGGGCAGAGCCAACCAGTCTGTCAGCTTCCCAAGTCTGAGCTCTTTCTGCCATGTAACACTGCATTTTATAGCACAAGGGCTTGCAAAACCCTTTTATCCTACCTTCAGAAGGCTCCTTTATAGAAATAGGTTTTCCAACTTAGATTATATTTATTAAAATAAGAAAATGTGATTTATCTTTAATTTTTGTCAGAGAACAAAGTCCCTAAATATTGTCAAAATTACAACCTAAGAGAATTCATTGGTCCATCTTAGTCACTGATTTTTCAAATAAATGTCAGGTTTGGACAATAGGGTCCCATGAGGGTCAAACCTTCAGAATCACTCTGAGTTATTTAATACCTATTATATATTTTGCTGAACAATTATCTGAACTTGTTATTTTTATTATATTTTTGCCAAAATCATGTTTGAATTTGTAACTACAGTAACTGAGCAAAAAACCTATATTGATAAAAACAAATACATCCAATTGCACACATATACACACACAAATGAATAATAACATTAAAAGGGGCAAAATGCAATTACTATACATTTGAAGAGACTTCAAACCCATGTATATTAAACTTTCTGAACAACTGAGGTTAACTGGTTTGGATCCCAAGAGGAAATCCTGCCAATGGTAAAAACATAGGACTTAAGGAATATTGGACACTGTGTGAAGAGCTCTGACCTCTCCACTCTTTGGTTGTTGTAACCACGTGTCAATGGAACTTAAGGCTAATCAGGATGATGGAATACACTGTAATAGCCATTGCACTCTTTTATCTTCTGAAATCTCTCTAAAGGTGTCTGTGACCATCAACCAACTGGCTGTATGGGGTTTGGAACTGCCTGCCCATGATATACTTCTTCTTAATCTAATGTCTAGAAAAGATTGCTTTTAAAAAGGAAAGTTAAAAATTTTTAACTTTTTCTTAATGGTTCCTAAGTCACTGAGGTTTATCTATCCTCTGTTAGATTCTAAAAGATATCCACTAAATCACATTAGTACAGATTCCTAAGCATTTAAGAACATGTAGACTAAACTTCTTCCCAAATTTATAAAAAGTAAAATCCACAAACTGTGGCAATGTCAATATCTATGACAGACCTTTCTTGTTCAAAGCCAAACGCTGTATCAGGTAAGTTTTTTGTCAAATTTTAGTTTTGCCCATTACTACCAAAACTACTTATTTCTAACACATGTAAACTGGAAGTGATAAATCCCTAAACTTAACTAAATTTCATTTTTTTAGATGGAGCTCTACTGGAAAAATAAAAGCAGAATGCTGTTTTTCTAAACAGTTTATAAACAATGCCGAAGCTCTTGGGCCTTGAATGCAAGACCTTTGGAAATGCAGAACTGTCCATTCCTGAAATGGAAAGCCTTTCCCAAACTGCTCCCTCCTGAAGATTCTATATTCTACATCAAAAGAAATGGCAACATGACCCAAAGCCCTTGGCATATGACTGAAGTAAAAGAGTACTGTCCCAGCGAGGACCTGTGTTTCTAATCCTGTGACTTTTTTCCTAGTGTGGCTGCTAGAGTAGATCTCCAACAACGGAATGTTAGAGTCTGATATGTTCTTATTGGTGAAGAACTGTTTTGACTATCATCAAGCATCTGAAAACTGAATGTTTCCGGCCTTTGACACTGCCCTATACCTTATTACATGGTGTTTACAGGTGAAATAAAGACCATGTTGCTGGCACGCTGTGAGCTGAATGATTCCTAAGAACTCACATGAACGGAGCAAATGAGAGCGAAGCATGGCATTATTGATTATACCGATGACCTGCTTTGGGAGTACTCTTGCTACTTCCCAGCCTTGCCAGACCCCTGATGACTTTGTGGCTGCCACTTCTCCAGGACATATCATGATCGGAGGTTTATTTGCCATTCATGAAAAAATGCTGTCCTCAGAAGACTATCCCAGACGACCAGAAATCCAGAAGTGTGTCGGGTGAGTAAAGTCTCAAAGAACACATTTAGTTTTCCAGATTATACTATGAGACTAAGGCATGTAAGCATTCACTTGTATTAACATCTAAATTATCTTAACAAAATTAAACTCATATATTTTTAAGTTGCATATAGTTAGTCTTGCATTCCTTCCTTAAAAGAGAAATATATCAGCACTGTATATATAATCAACTTCTAAGTGCAGAGGCAGTGAATGCTTTCCATTAGTGTATTTATTTCGATTTTGCCTAAAAACAAACAAACCCTGAAGTCACTTGAGAAAACCAATTAGAAGACGCTGTAGCCTGTCCACTACAAACATACATAGCACATATATATTTATTATATATTAATATTAAAGTATATTAATTTACATTACATTATCTATGTATACTATGTATTGTTCATGTTCATATCCCCAACAAAATGCATTTTGTTTTAAATATGAATGTATTATTTAGTGTTTTGTTTTAAATGGGCTACATTTAAAATTGCTCTCCACACTAGCATTTTTATCAATACTGCATTCATTTCATTCTTGAAATAACTGAATTCTTTCATGATAAATTAAGACCTTACTTTAGCTTAAAGTGCTCCTTCTTCTTTGATGAACACTTTCCACTAAACTTTGACTATAGAGAAGACATGGCACAGTGTACTATGGAAAAGGAAAGCTGGGCAGAGGAGGTTACAAATGGATTTTCTTTAAGGAGAGCAGGATATTTGAATTCTGAGTTCAGTTTGGGAACAAACTCATTTTGTAGACTTAGGCAAATCACTTAAACTCTTTGAGTTCCAGTTTCCAATTTTCTCTTTTGTAAAATAAGGGCCAGGATGAGGGCCAAGGACACAGGCAGCATCAGCTTCCATCGCTATGGCAACATGATCATTGTGCTTCCTTCCACTCAGAAATCCTGCTTTCTAGCTTCATATTTTTGTATGTAAATTTAACCTTCTTTTTCCCCTTCTTTTTTCTTGTTTTATTAAAAAGTATTTACCAACTCCTCTAAGAATGCTGATAAAATGTGGTTCCACATCACACTAAGATTCCTTCCTGGCATTCTCTCTAGAAGTTGGGCACTTTGAGCTACTCTCTTCTTAAATGTTGATTATCAGGAATACCGGCAAACACCTCAAGATAAATAATGATTTTCAGAGCACTAAATTCGTACCTAAAGAATGACTGCAGTTGTGAGGCCCACAATTATAGGCCAACAGTTAAGGATGGGAAATATGAGAAAATCATTGATCTAATAAGCAAATTATTCTGAAAAAAAATCACTGAATTGAACGTCCTTCCACCTTATTGACACTCCTTAAGAGAGATAGTATTCATTCAGCATCAAAATACTATTTATTAAGTGCCTACATTAACTAGGCCCTATTCTAGGCACTAAGATAGTGAAATGAATACACCAAAGAGATTTAGACTCTCATGGAGCTAACATGTGGGGATCCTGAACATTTTATACATTTGAATTGTCATACAATGCATTATTTTTGTTATGATTCATTATTTTAACTTTTCTCTCTCTGTTTCTTTCTTTAAATTAAAAACTTAATGCTGATTTGCCAAACTTCACTTTTAGATAGTCTCCAGTGACAAATAATACTACTAAAATACTTTACTTTATCATTATTCAGTGAACTAGGACACTTAAAAATATCAAAACCCTGAACAGTAATATTCTCCTCTATGAATAGGTAAAGAAGATGTGGTGTGATGGAATATTATTCAGCCATAAAAAAGAATGAAATCTTGCCATTTGCAACAACATGGATGAATCTAGGGAGTATAATGCTAAGTGAAATAACTTAATCAGAGAAAGACAAATACCATATGGTTTCACCCATTTAGGAAACAAAATGAACAAAGGAAAAATAAAGAGACAAACCAAAACATAGACTCTTCACTACAGAGAACAAACTGATGGCCAACAGAGGGAAGATGGATGGGGGGATGGGTGAAATAGGTGAAGAGGATTAAGAGTATACTTACTATGTTGAGCACTGAGTAGTATACGGAATTTTTCAACCACTATATTGTACACCAGAAACTAATACAACACTGCATGTTAACCGTACTGGAATTTGAAATAATAATGATAATGTTCTCCTTTATTCATTTAAAAAATACTTGAATTGGGACACCTGCGTGGCTCAGTCAGTTAAGCATCTGCCTTCAGCTCAGGTCATGATCCCAGGATCCTGGGATCAAGTCCCACATCAGACTCTCTGCTCAGCAGGGAGTCTGCTTCTCCCTGTTCCTCTGCCTGCCGCTCCCCTTCCTTGTGCTCTCTCTCTGTGTCAAACAAATAAATACAATCTTTTAAAAAATTAAAAATAAATAAAAAATATTTGAATTTTTATATTAGGTACTGTTTGTAACCTTTTGTATACAGTGATGGATGACATAAACTTAACAGTAAAGCAGTAATCAAGCAACTCAGTGCCCTGAAGTCAACACAAATCAAGAAGTCAACCGGGAAAACCCACTGAAAGAGGAAATAGCTATGTTTCATCACTAAAATAGTGCACTTTACCTAGGAGAACTCTACTGAGCTTACCCACAGCCTGTTTTACATGGGATTCTTAAGAGTCTTATTAATCTGGCTTCCAACCATAATAGTTTAGAATCCAAAAAATACAAAACAAAACAAAACAAAACAAACAAACCAGGCTAGTGAGTCTAAGGAGCAGATACTTGGACAGCAATAAAATGGTGACATATAACTATAGAAAGGAGCAAAAATCAGACACATCTTTATACTGCAAAACACTAAACTGGATATTTAAGTGATCCTAAAATTAATCAAGAAAAAGTTAAATAGTGTTCCTTCCACAGACTCCATTTGAGGAACTATATATCCTTTAGAAAGGTTTCCATCAAGAACTATTTTTAAGTAAATGAAGTTTAGTAAAGTTTATTCTTTAAAAGGTAAGCTTTACTGATCCAGAAATTGTCTATTGTATGGCAGAGATGTGAACAAAATGAGTTGCCATCAGGTCTATAGATGATTTTTTTTAAACCTTGTTTCCCAACAGCTTTGAAATATCAATTTTTCTTCAAACTCTTGCCATGATTCATAGCATTGAGATGATCAACAATTCACCATTATTATCTGGGGTCAAACTGGGGTACGAAATCTACGACACCTGTACCGAAGTCACAGTGGCAATGGCAGCCACTCTGAGGTTTCTATCTAAGCTCAACTGCTCCAGAGAAGTCGTGGAGTTTAAGTGTGACTACTCCAGCTACATGCCAAGAGTTAAGGCTGTTATAGGTGCTGGATACTCGGAAATAACAATGGCTGTCTCCAGGATGCTGAATTTACAGCTCATGCCACAGGTAATTGTCTTACCTTGGACATTGGGTTTGAGTATATTCTTTATTATAAGAGGATCAGGGTAACCTGGGAAACTAGTTAGGGAGCTGCTTTTATTTTAACTTTTCTTCCTCTTCAGCCAAAGAGGGCACGGTGCCCTAGCCTGGATAGTATAGTGGACAGAGCACTAAGGGAAGAAAGTCACCCCTCCATCCATCAGATCAAGTTTCTGAAGGTTCTCAGCGGGATTCAGATAAGACCGAAATCTCTGAGGGCCTCAACTGCCTTGTTTCTGTAATAACATCAGTTGGGTGCTATGAAGAAAACTGAAGAGAGACTGAGGGGTAAGGGCACATGCAGGTCAAGGAACACTTCCTGAAACTCGAATGAGAAGGGACAGCCAAGGGAAGATGGGGAGGAAAGGACAGTATCTACGCTGAGAAAATAGTTAAGTATAAAGTTGAAATGTCCGAAGAATAACAAAAGGTCAATATAGCTAGATCAGGTGTGTAGAAAGGAGTGCAGTAAGAAGTGCATTTGCAGAGATAAGCAAGGGTTGGTCATTCAGCATCTCTGAACTCCAAGAGTTCCATTCCAAAGCCTAGTGAAGTTGATTAAAAAAAAAAAAAGTTTATATCCAAAATGACAAAAGAGTTATTCCTCCAAAAAGCTCAGAGACAAGACTTTGGTTCAAATTTTCTAGACCATGTCTAACGCTAGTTAGGTGATAAGTAAGAAAAGTAGACTATTTTTAACAATGACTATGTCATGTAAAAATGTAATTTCCATGATTGGCAGCACTAGACAACACAAAAGGAAAGGGGACTCTCCTCAGAGGACACTGATTTTACTGAAGCCCAGGTGTCACTGTAGATGAGCACAGCAATGCCAGGTACAAAATGTAGTCTGCATAGCAATGTCAGGGAACTAAAGTTTAGTCAATGTCCACCCTGTGCCACAATTCATTTAAATTTTCTCCTTGAATCTTCACAAGAATCTTATCGTTTCACAGGTAAAGAAATGACTAACTTTCCCAAATTTATTGAATTCAGGATTCTGATAGTTTGTCTGACTCCAAAGCCTATTGTCTTTCCACTGTACCTGGTGGCTGCTGTAAATAGTTAAAAAAAAAAATAATAAAATTCACCAAGCAAGTGACACAGTGCAATTGCAGCTGTGGAAGGTCATAATTCCCCTTAGAATAAAATCACCAGAGCTGTAAATCAAGCAAAACTTTGCACACATTAAGTAGGTCTCCCAAAATGCTGATTTGAGTAGCTCAGGAGTCAGAAAACTATAGCATGTAGATCAAATGTGGCTCTCAAGCTCTTAAGCTGTCAAGTGAGAATGGTCTTCACATTTTTTAAAAGGTTTGTAACAAATATATATATATATATATATATATATATATATATATATATATATATATGAATGACAGAGACCATATGTGACCAACAAAGCTTAAAATATTTTATATCTGGTCCTTTGTAAAAAGTATGTTGATGAATACTAGATGATTATTTGGCTGGATGATTTATTTTACCTGGAATAAAAAAAATCACCAAAGTTGTCAATCAGACAAAATATTGAACACGTCAGGTGTCCCAAAATGCATTTTGTTTATTTGACCAGCTGCATTTTCCCTCTATTTATCTCTAAGTATTTAAATAATAGTCACTATTGGTCTTGGTCTGAGATGTAAGATAGATATAATCGGACACAGAAGTGTAGCCAGAGGGTAGGATAGAGGCTGAAACTTCAGAGAGCTTGTACTATACACAATATGAAATGATTGAAAAGCAATGACTCTAAACAGTCACCAGGTACTAAATGTCATGATTTAAGCTATTTATAAAGTTGAAGTTCATTGAAGGGAAAGAATGTAAAGGACCACAGCATTTAGGGAAAGATTACAGTAATTCACAGTTATGAGAGTATGAACAGCCACCTGGAGTTCATCAACACCATAATTAAAAGATTCTGTCAATTTCCAGGTGAGTTTTGAATCAACTGCGGAAATCCTAAGTGACAAAATTCGCTTTCCTTCATTTTTACGGACTGTGCCCAGTGACTTCTATCAAACTAAAGCAATGGCCCACCTGATTCAGAAATCTGGATGGAACTGGATTGGCATCATAGCCACAGATGATGACTATGGACGACTGGCCCTCAACACTTTTGCAGTTCAGACAGCAGCAAATAATGTGTGCATAGCTTTCAAAGAAGTTCTCCCAGCCTTCCTCTCAGATGATACCATCGAAGTCAGGATCAACGAGACACTTGAGAAAATCATAGCAGAAGCCCAGGTTAATGTCATTGTGGTATTCCTGAGGCAATTCCACGTTTTCAACCTCTTCAGTAAAGCTATAGAAAGGAACATAAATAAGATCTGGATTGCTAGTGATAATTGGTCAACGGCCACCAAGATTACCAGCATTCCCAATGTGAAAAGGATTGGCAAAGTTGTGGGGTTTACCTTTAGAAGAGGGAATATGTCTTCTTTCCATTCCTTTCTTCAAAATCTGCATCTGTTTCCCAGGGAGAATAACAAGGCCTTACATGAATATGCCATGCTCTTGTCTGCCTGTGCGTATGTCAAGGACAGTGATTTGAGTCAATGCATTTCCAACCATTCTCAGGGGGCTTTGGCCTACAAGGCTAATGAAGTTACAGAAAGGAACTTCTCCTTGAGAAATAATTTCCTGTGGGATTACACCGAGCCAGGACTTGTTCATAGTATCCAGCTTGCGGTGCTTGCCCTTGGTTATGCCATTCGGGATCTCTGCCAAGCTCGAGACTGTCAGAACCCCAACGCCTTTCAACCGTGGGAGGTACTAACTCACATATCCAAGAAAATTCCCCTACTGTCATTTCTTTCCTTGAGTTGATTTGCAAATATTTATATTAACTACTCTTAATCGTATTCCTTTTGTAAGTAGATACTTTCAGTGTTTGAATAACCTGCATTTCTATCATTAGCTTTTTGCTCTTGAGGATAATAGAGTTGTTATTTTGCCTTCACTACTACACTGACCCACTAAAGTGGTGTTCTTTTATTCTCCAAGAAGATCCAGTTGATAGATGTATTTTCCGTGAGTTTATGGATTTGTATCTCATCTTATAGTTTTTCAATGCTTCATATGAATTATCTCTTTCAGTGCTCTTGACAAACACAAGATCAGGCATGTTTAATGGTCCTTTTTATTGTTGCTAAATGTTCCCAATGAGGAAACTAAGCCTAGAAAATACTAGAAATGGACTTTAGTCTGGGCCTTCTGCCTCTATGCCCTTTGTTTTTCATGGTATCTCTGGTGTTTATAGTCTTCAAAGCCTTCAGCTACAACTCTTAGGACAGTGTCCCTAGGACTCCGGTCTTCCTCAAATGAACGTTATTAGATCAATCATAACAATTCCTATGATATCTCGGGTTGAAATGAGCCATTAATTGTGGGTAAAGGAAGTCTTTTCCTTTCTTCACTTTGATTAGCTTGTAGAAACTCAAATTCAAGCTTAATGTGACCTTTTTTAGTGAAAATTTCCCACTGTGTTTTTAAAATACAGATAAGACATTTAAAAGCAAATTGTTGCTTTATATGATAAATTTTACTCATTAAAACAGATTTCTCAATAGTGTGTACTCAAAGACAAACTTGTCTGTCTTAATGCAGAATTATGTTCCAAAAATATATTTATTATAAATATGTAAAGGAAAAAGAAGGTGAAAGGAATTAAGACTCAGTTCTTACCATATATGTGAGTATCCAGGACAGGCTATGTCTACTTTTGTCATTTTTACTTTAAACACAAACACAAGCTCCAAGGTCTGAGATCATCAACTTACATTTGGGTGGATCATGTGATGGTCATAAGGTGTTCCAAATTGCTCATTTTAAAGTTAGTTTTGATCTTGTAAATGCAAGGCAGAAAACCTAATGAAGAGGTAAGACTAGAGATTAGGGATTTTTTTTTAATTAAAACTATCTTTTAAAAATACATACACTTATGTCTAGCTATTTTAAGATGTTTGTTTGAAAGCATGCTCTTTGTAACGTAAAATTTTAATGAGGGATTGGTAAACACTATAAATTAAGTGAACCACAATAATTAAACCACTACACAAAATTTTAGGAATAAGAGGTTGAGAAGGAGTAATAGAGAGAAATTAGACAATCCTAGAGACAGATAGGACAAAGGGGAGGAGACATAGAGAGCCTCATAAGAAAGGAGAAATACAAATAGAGATATTTACCCACTAAAGATCTGGGAAAGTATTTTAAATCAGGACTAAATCTCAAACATTCTGAGGAAAAGACTTGAGAAAGTATAATCTAAGCAGAGCCTTGTAAAATGTTTTATTTAAACAGGAGGAGTCTGGGGTTGTTCTTTATTCCCCCTGGGAGCCTGGTTATCTAGAAACAAACAAGAACAGACTGGAAAGGAGGACTATGTGAGTGACTTGCTCCTTTGATCACAATGTGCATGAACCACATCTGTACGAGATTCAGTAGGACAGATAATGCAAACAATTGTCTTTTCATGAAGAAATCTCCATACACTTTAAATTTGAAAGATCAGCAACATTTAGGGTCACTAATCAAAGCTACATTCCTAAAAAGTATTTTGCCTCCTGGTAAAATGCACTGATATTTAAATATTACTTTCTAAATAATTTTACATTCAAATAACTTTAAAGATGCTTTTCCCAATATTTGGCGATAGCTCTTACTTTGGCCCCATATTTGACAATGTCTGTGAGCGGTATTCAGAAATGGCACAATCAGAATTGTTCTCCATTAAAAATCCGTTCTACGGATTTTTAATGCTACTCAGATATGCGTGAGGATACCGCCTCCTTGTTGTGACCAGTGATTTGGGGGATTTTGTTTGTTTGTTTTCCTTTACTTATGATGATGTAGAAAGTAGTAAGTGATGTATGTAGGATGACAGAATGTCTAATAGCCAAACTTCTAATTCATATATTGATTTAGCAAATATTTATTGGATGTCTCAATGTTCCAGGCATTGTGTTGAGTGTTGAAAATATTCTAGAAAACAAGACAATTCTCTTCCTAAAGTAGTCATCTGTCTACTGGTGAATACAATCAAACAATGAAGGAGCTGATTACAATGCAGAATGATGCATTACTATGTTTCATGGAGACCCAAATGGGCAGAGAAGCACATAACTGAGGCAACCAATCCAGTATTAACAATTCAGAGAACATTCTCCAAAGATCGTGACATCTCTGGAGAATATGATGGATGGGTAGGGGTTAGCTGGGACAGAAATACTCAGGGAAGGGAGAGAAAACGTGGTATCTTCAGGGATAAGAAAATAGTGCCAAAGAACAGGAGTTTTTTTTGTGGAAACTACAGGTAAATGCAAGTAGGGAGATTAGTGAAGGAGTCAACATTAGGACTCCAGAGCATCTCAGATTCTGCTGTGCAGTTGAATTGCCTAGGAATCTTATGATCGTGCATATGCTAATTCAGTCACGGGTAGGGGGATAACTGAAAGTCTGCCCTTCTACCAATTTCTCAGGTGTTGCTGATACTGCTGGTACAGAGACCTCCTTTAACAGAAAGTCTGCAAACTCTGTTTAAAGGTTTGCACATGTTAGAGCAAAGGGGAGTCAATTAAAGATATTTTTAGACAGGAAAGTGTCATGATCTGCTTTCCACTGCAGAAATAGCATTTCATTTCCACTGGGGTGTGCACTGATTAGAGGGATGCAAACCTAGAGGCAGAAGGACCAATCAGGTGAAATGGGCATGCAGTAATGATGGATAGTACTACAGGCCTCTACTGCAGGTACGAGTACTGTGTGTGACAATAAGGATGGAGACACGCATACGGGGATGTTTAAGGGGAAGGATGACGAGCATCTGGAGATAGATTGGGTGTAAAGGACGACAGACAAAGAGAAGCAAAAATGTTGCAAGTGATTCCACATTTGGACAATTGGGACCATTTGTTGAGATAGAAACAGAGAGGGGCGCCTGGGTGGCACAGCGGTTAAGCGTCTGCCTTTCTGCTCAGGGCGTGATCCCGGCATTATGGGATCGAGCCCCACATCAGGCTCCTCTGCTGTGAGCCTGCTTCTTCCTCTCCCACTCCCCCTGCTTGTGTTCCCTCTCTCGCTGGCTGTCTCTGTCTCTGTCAAATAAATAAAATCTTAAAAAAAAAAAAAAGAAAAGAAACAGAGAAAAGTAGAGGTCTGCTGGGGAGAAGTATGAAGCGTGGTGTTTTGGAGATATTGAATTCCAAAAGCTTCCAAGACATTCAAGTGTAGCAATGGCGGTCAGATACTAGTCCAGAAGTCAGAAAAGACATGTGCTAAGGAGACAGCGATTTTAAAGTGATAGGAGAATAGTAACTAATAATTTTTTTAAAGATTTTATTTATTCATTCATTTGAGAGAGAGAGAGAGAAAGAGAGAGCACGAGCAGGAGGGAGGGGCAGAGGGAGAGGGAGCAGCAAACAGGGAGCCCGATGCGGGGCTCCATCCCAAGACCCCGGAATCCTGACCCAAACCAAAGGCAGACACTTAACTGACTGAACCGCCCAGGTGCCCCAGTACCTAATAATGTTTAAAGACTACCATAGTGGTCACTGACATATATCACCTCTAATCTCTACAATATTCTGGTAAGTCCACAAGTTCATGCTCCTTACACTCCATCCTAAAGAAGTAACAAAAAAGAATGTTACTG
This sequence comes from Ailuropoda melanoleuca, assembly GCF_002007445.2. Classification (NCBI taxonomy): domain Eukaryota; kingdom Metazoa; phylum Chordata; class Mammalia; order Carnivora; family Ursidae; genus Ailuropoda; species Ailuropoda melanoleuca. Next base: position 65,491,450 of record NC_048227.1, on the reverse strand, counting down.
GTGACCAAGACTTGCAGCCGTTTTAGAGATGGAGGGGACCTCGGCAATAAGGGTCTGGCCCATGGTCGCCCACACAGGTAGCAGTGAGACTGTCCCAGCCTTAACCCAGGGTGCTTTCTGCTACCACATGGAAAACCTCATGAAAGAAAAAGACATGGGTTGAGCATCAGACAGAGATGTAAGGCCGTGTCCTCTGGGCCCGAACTTGCTCACCAGCACAGCTTCCTTAGGGAGATGTCGTGGACATCCGAGCAGTCAGGGAAAAGCAAAACACGTTAACCACAACAGCTCAAGTGCTGTGGCCTCCCGGCCTTGCGTTCTCAAAAACAGGTCATCACCATACACAGGGTGAATGCTAGAATCGTGGAAACACACATCCTTTAAGATTTATGGGGTCAACTTACAGTGACTTTCAGAGTCTCCGTGAAAAAATAATAATAATAATTGACAGAAAGAGCCTTTAATAGCTTCATAACCAGAGCACCGATGTTCAAAACTGCCCTCCACCCAGAGCAAGTGTTCTGTCTCACTTACCAGGTCAGGAACACACTGTTTTGCTTGTCTCCACCGTCTCTCCTGTGAGGACAAGCACACAGTTATGCTAGCTTATGTACATCAGCCAGTGTTAGCACGATTTCCAGAACAAGGGTGTGGCAGAACTTTACCCTGAAAAACCTCATTAAGTGCAGGAAAAAACAGGTGGAAATTATAGTTCAAACTCGAGAGTGGAAGAGGATATGCTCCCCAAAGAATTGAGTTTTCTGGGGCTCGTGTGTGTGAATTGCTGAAGGAAGGAAGAGAAGAAAAATCAATACACAGGTAGAGGTGGAAACACTGACGACAGGTCATTTCCTTTTTAAAATTTTTGTTCCCTTCACATTTTTTCTTCCAGGCAATTGCTGGAAAAAGCTTTTGTGGGTTAATGCCACCCTGTGAGATCTGCTATACTGCTTCTTTAAAGTAATACTAATCAATTTACATTCATTAAAAAAACTAAGAAATCTGTGGGGACATATAAAATCAATATACGTTGCTTAGAGATTTTACCAAAGTGACATTTGGTCACTGACCTGACTATTGTAACTAATATATTTACCTTAAAATATTACTTTATTTTCTTATGTTCTAATGACAAAACTGAAGGAAAGAAACATTCATAAAAGATCAACTGAGAAGGAATAGAATAATTCTCTTCAAATAGAATAATGTCGGCCTCATTCCACAGCTGTTGCACACAGCAAAGCCTCAAACCTCACAGACTTGGAGGAGTAGGCCCCGTGTGTTCAGAGAGGGTATTTACTTAGCTGTGATTATATGGTGATTATGTGAGTTAATGGTGGAGCAGGGTTCCTCCCGCCCAGTCCAGTGTCCTTCCACTGCAGCACAAACTCAATACAGCTGCCCTGTTTGTCAGTAAAACACTTCCTGGCCAAGCTGCATTGCATACAAGTTCTTACTGTACAGATTGGGTAACAAGTAATTTTTCACTGCATTTCTTGCCTCTCAAGCTAAAAAAAATCATTTTATGAATTACATTGGAAATAGAATTTAGAGGTCACTTTACTAGACACTCAATCAGTGAAACAGATTTGAAAACCATTGGCGATAATAAGACCTATAACTCCCACCCAATGAGTAACAAAGTATGCATTTAGAGGGCAGGCACCTGCAACACCTCCCACCCACCAGCTCAACTTCTCTGGTGGGGAGACACCCCGAGAACAGGGTGCTGTTGTCACTGGACTGTCTCCAGCATTTGTACCTCTGTCTCCTTCTCCCTCATTTTGGGGATGGTGAGCATAATGACCACTGGGTCGGATGACCCACTCGGGCTTGGCCAAGGATCCAATTGTGACTAGAAGGAAAGAATGACTTGTGCTGCCTTCTATAGGTCCTGAAGACACACTGAGGACGGCTTTTGAGTCAGAAGGAAAAAATAAGAAGATATTGAATAAACGTACTGTTAGATGTAATGGAAAGACGTGAACGTCAAAATGTGTGTTCCCGGATAAGGCCCTTTGCGCCTTGGCTGGTGGTGCACATCTAAGGAAAGAGGAAGATGATCCCTGCTCAGCATGTTTCACTGAGTAGTTATGGGGTAGAAGGAGATCACGTTTCTGAGTATTAGCAAGTAATATATGAATGTCAGGTGGCATCGTTAATTGATAGACAAAGTATCCTTATTTATTTGCACAATATCCCTATTAGCTAATCAACAGTGTTAACAGGTATTAATCGAACCTTTACTAATCTTAATCTGTGCCCGATACTGGGCTGAACTCTCTGTATGTTTAATTACATCTGATCCTTACAATAACCCTATAAGGTGGGCTTCATTTACTTCATTTTACAGATGGGGAAGCCGAGGCCTCAAAAGAAACTGCAAGTGTAGGGGCGCCTGGGTGGCACAGCGGTTAGGCGTCTGCCTTCGGCTCAGGCCATGATCCCGGCGTTATGGGGTCGAACCCCACATCAGGCTCCTCCGCTATGAGCCTGCCTCTTCTTCTCCCACTGCCCCTGCTTGTGTTCGCTCTCTCGCTGGCCGTCTCTATCTCTGTCGAATAAGTAAATAAAATCTTTAAAAAAAAAAAAAGAAAGAAAGAAACTGCAAGTGTCAAGACCTCACCACTAATGAGATAGAGAGCTAGGATGAGAGCCCAGGCAACCACCCCAGACGGCCCACCCTGAAATTCTATAACGTGGAAAAGAAGACGCTCAGATCCCGATTTGATAAGCTAGAGAAGCTGCCCTCTGTGAACATTAACTTGACTCCTCAAACTGACAGAGCAAGACTCTGGCAGAAATAAGGCTAGAATTCTCAAATTATTGCCAGATAGTTAAGAACCTTCTCAACGAGTTACCACACTCATTGATCCAGCATGTCCTTTTTCTACCTTCTAAGTGATATTCCTTATAAAGCAGTGTTATAACTGGGATAACGAATACATATTTCTCTAAGTGTTTGTTTCTATTTTTATATTTTATAGTTACTTGATGTACTAAAAAATGTGACATTCACTGATGAAGGGAATTCATTTCATTTTGATGCCCATGGGGATATGAATACTGGCTATGATGTTGTGCTCTGGAAGGAGATCGACGGCCACATGACCATCACCAAGATGGCACAATACGATCTGAGGAACAATGTCTTCATCATCACGGATCAAGAAACAAAAAACGAGTTCAGAAATCTTAAGGTAATTTTGTGGTAGCCTCCTTTATAACATTCAAATCAAATGAATACCTCAGTTGCAAAAGTCCATGATCCCACCAGAACCTCCAGTGACCCTATGGCCTGTTTACTGTCCCCAACTTCCCCCCTCAAATTCTCTGGTCAACTTGTATACCACTCCCTTGTACATGCTCTCTTCATCATCCTTATTTGACCACAGCTTAATCCTCGTTAAATTCAACTCTCTGCCTAATCAATATGGCCCCCATGTAGCCGAACTTGGCAAAACAAAAACAAAAACACCTTGTTGACTGTTTTCACTTTAAATTCATGATCCTTAATCTCCAGTGGGCCCTTAATGCTACTGGACAATCGGAATATTACCCTAGTCCATTAACTCACCCACCTTCCTAGATAGCTATTCCATAATTTTTCTTCTCTCCCCCAACTCCAACACATCTTCCCTGTCTTCACTTTCAGTTGACCTTGCTTCCTATGTCACTAACAAAACTGAAAAAATCAGAAGAGAACTGCAGGGCCCCCCTGCCGCCATATCCATCTTCCTTCTGGCACTGTGGGTGGACTGGGTTCCTGGCCAAGGTCAGCTCGTCCCTTGACTTCTGGATCCAAACCCCCTTCCACCTACTCGATGATACTGCTCTTGTAATGCTCTGGCCTCTCCTACATCCTCAAGTATTTTCTTTTCTCCATTAGCTACATGATGATATAAATATGCTATTATTCCTTTCATTCATCTTCAAAAAAAAAGAAACTCCATTGATTCCCCCAGTTCTCCTTCTATATACTGTCCATTCCTCTATTTCTCTTTACAGTAAAAGTCCTTGAAAAATTTAAATACATTCCTGGCCCCAATTTCTCTCCTCCCATAATTCTCTTGAATTCTTTCCAGTCCATCAAAATTCTTTCCATCTAGTTCACCACTGTTAATAAATCCAAACGTCATCTTACTTCACTTACTGGCTAATTGTTCTCCTCTCTGTAAGATGCTTTCTTTCTTTGTTTCCACAACACCACGCACCATTACTTTTTTTCCTGTCTCTGGCCACTTCTTCTTAGTCTCTTTTGCTGCTTCCTCATCATTCCAGCTGCCTATAAATATTGGCATACCCAGAGCTCAGAACTGCTCGTGGATTTAAATAATGTCATTCAGTATATAGAAGGCAGATGACTCCCAGCTTTTTATCTTCTAAATTTCAACCCAAATAAATATATGACTGTGTAATTGACATCTCCACCTGGGTGTCTAATAGTTCTCTTGACTGACTACCTCCAAAACTGAGCTCCCAAACCTACCCTCATCTCAATAAATGGAAATTTCCTTTTAGTTGCTCATGGAAAAACCTGGTGGAATCCTTGTCACACTTTCTACCCAATCTAAGTTTCACTTTCAAACCCATAGTCCAAAACATGAGATAATCCTAAATACTTTGATATCCCAAAGTTATTAATATCAGACTTTAGAATGTCTTTGCTGTCTCTTATGTGGGGGAGGGGGGAGAGAAGGTCTCCCTTTTATCCCCTAATGACATCCTACCTGCTGAAAACCCAGATCAAGAATAACTGTGTTGAGAAGAAGAAAGCCACTGTTTGTGGATACAGGGCTACCAAATCTTGGCTACTTTTCTCTCTCAGCCAGATAATTTTCATCTCCCAGAGAAAAGACAAATTAACTAGTCCTTGGATTGTGTTCCTGGCTCAGGAATAGCTATTAAGAGAATCTAGACAAACTCGCGTTTACCCATTTTGCTTTGGTTTCCCAAAGGTAAGAGCGAGACAATAACAGATTTATTTCACAAGCTATGCCACGAGAAAGAGACTGTGAATGGAAAAAAAGCACAGCTGAAGTGCAAAGACTTATTAGTTAAATTGGAAAGGGCTTCGTGAAAATAGGATGCTACATATGTTTCACATTGTGACATGCACAATTATAACCTAAATTCTCAGGATTATGAAAATATTATTTATATATCTCAGGTTGTCTTTTTCACTAATACATTAGTGGTTTCAAATTAAAAACTTCTACTTTTTTTTAAGATTTTATTTATTTATTTATTTAAAGAGAGAGAGTGTGTGTTTATGTGTGTGCGTGCATGTTTTAGAGAGAGTCGGGGGAGGGGCAGAGGGAGATGAAAGAAAGAATCTCAAGCAGACTCCCTGCTGAGCCAGAAGCCCAACGTGGTGGGGGGCGGGGTTTGATCTCTTGACCTTGAGACCATGCCCTGAGTGGAAATCAAAAGTCAGATGTTCATCCGACTGAGCCACCCAGGTGTCCCTCCACTGTTTTGTTTTTGAAGGTTAGACTGGACAGAGTCCTTGGACAGCGTGATTAATAACCTTCTAAAGAATATAAAAGCCCAATAAGTTACTATTTTCTATTATATAGTTGAACTTTTTAATACAACACAAGATTGGAAACTTCCAAGCTGTTGTCTTCTTTAGTTCCATCACTACACATCTGTCCCTCTGCTATGGACTTTCTGAAAGAGCTAATTTCCCTTATTTGCTTACAAAAGTTATTAATGCGACAAAACTACTTCCTCCCAAGGCAGTTTCACTATCTGAAAGTTTCTGTTTTTCAAACTTGTTCACATCCCTCCAGATGACAAAATAATTCTATTTGCTATTTTTTTAAAGAGACCAAAATACTATTTAATAAATGTCTCTTTAAATTAGTCAAGGTTGGGGCACCTGCGTGGCTCAGCAAGTTAAGCGGCTGCCTTCGACTCAGGTCATGATCCCAGGATCCTGGGATCCAGTTCCATTTCAGGCTCCCTGCTCAGCGGGGAGTCTGCTTCTCCCTCTCTCTACCCCTCCCCCCTGCTCGTGCACTCTCTCTCTCGCTAATAAATAAAAAAGATCTTTTAGGAATTAATTAATTAAGTCAGGGTTACTTAGGATAAATCTTTTAAAAATCTATTTGAGATTTCTTTCACTTTGCAGCAAATTCAATCTAAATGCTCTACGGAATGCAGTCCTGGGCAAATGAAGAAAACTACAAGAAGCCAACATATCTGCTGCTATGAATGTGTGAACTGTCCTGAAAACCACTACAGTAACCAGACAGGTAATTATAGTCACTGCAGCATTTATAGTGACACACCTGAACCATTTCTCTTAGGATGATTTTTGTTTACATGAATCCTATTTTGTTTTATTTTTTTCATTTAAAAAATGGCATTTCATGCTCCTGCTAGATTAAATTCCAGTGAAATTTCATTTGACCTTGGAATTTGCTCTATTATATCAGCAGATGCATAACCAGTACATAACAGAAATTAAGTAGCTTCCCTTCCAAGGGAAGTTGTCGCCCCCTCAACTGGACTTCCCTCTCTTGCATCTCTCAAAGCAATGTGAATTCTGTCCATTTTTGTCCATATATCCCCCACACAGACATGCCTGCCTTGTAACTGGGGCACAGTAACTATAAATAAATAAATGCTGAATTAGCTAAACAGAGCATTATAGAAACCCCGAGGTGTGCATACCCTGGAGATCTCATTATTCCTACCAAGAGGCAGTGGTAAAGCCTAAAAAGAACCTTCTGTGAGAGGATGGGATGAACTGTTGACATAGATGAGATGCTACTAACTAATTGTTTGACAAACCTGTCTTTAACAATTTCACAAGATCAGAGCAAAATACACAAATTAAAGAACATGAATAAGGTCAGCAGCCTTCAGGGTCTTAAAAGGAGATATCGGCACTTTCCCTGGAGTTAAGCCTGCTTTAAAAGCATCACGTTCCCTTGTTTACTGTTGCATCCCTATTCATCTATACCAGTTGAGAGTTGGAACCCGAGACTTGGAACAGTTCTCAATGCCTTACTCTTTTTTCTCATTGCTCCAAGGGAAATGTATCACAATGTTAACATTCCAATAGTCATGTTCTCTCACTCTCTCACAAAAATGCTACTTGTTGCAACCTGAGATGGGCTCTGCTGTGTAAATAATTAGGTACTGGGGGGGGGGGGGTTGGATTTTCCAGGGGGTGTTGGATTTTCCAGGTGATACGGTGACTAGCAACTGTCTGCCAAGTGGGATAAATAAAAATACCAAGAGATTAAGTAGTGTTTATTTCCCATAAAGATGTACATAAGTTTTCAAAATATAATTTGGGTTGTCTTTGGGTAATCAGGGAGAGAACAAGTGTAGAAGAGTGCCTTTACTTTGGAGGAAAAGCAAGGGTTTAGGGTGCTCTAAAAGGACATTCTCTCCTGTTCTCTACGTCTCCAGCACACAGCTCTTGTGCATAGACAAGGCCAATAAATGTTCGCCAAACAGGTGAAGAAGATGGTGCAACGCTAGCAGTGGCAGGTAGGGGACGACAGAGAAGGGTGGGTATTTGTAGGGAAACAGGGCTTGGAAAGAGGAAGAGGCTGGAGAGGTAATGAAGTGTAGCCACAGACACACAGCCTGACTCTGAGGTTAATGGAGAAGACAACGCAGGTCTGGCCCCATATACAGTTGCATGGGCGCTGTGGAGCGTTCGCAGATGGATGCTGACAGAGGGGCTTCTTTAGGGGGCGAGACTGGAGAGCAGATGCAATCACACCCCCCAGAGACTCTGCTCTGATATCACCTCTTTATTCCACCCCGCCATCAGAATCAGCAGAAATCACTTCTAAACTCATCACTGCCTGTGTGAGAGGCTCAATTTTACTGACCTCCAGACAAAAAAATTAACTTTAATTCTTCATTCACCGTCACTGGTTACAATCTTGTGTTATCTCACTTTTAGAGAGCATTTAGGGTGACTCAGTTTTATTTTCTCTGCTTTTAAAAGAACTGCAGCCTCTTTTATAATAGCAGTTCTCGCTACGCTGAGTGTCTACCATGTGTAATGCTCCACACAAAGCATTTTATATTTATTCTGTCACTGAATGCAGCACCCCAGTGAGGCAGAGCATTTTTAAAATTTTTTTAAAGATTTAGAAATAGACTCAGAAAATTCAATTTACTTATTCAAGATTATAGTTATCATAAGTGATAGAGAAAGGGACTTGAGATGCATCTGATTGCAAAGCCCTTCTTCTCAATGGAGTCCCTGAACAGCCACTTACATGACAGCAAATTCCTAAGAGGTTAGCATCTATTCTGAGTATACGGATTTCCTAAAGACTCATAGCCCAGCTGTTTTTTTTCTTTCTATTCCCCTCTTTTCCTTCCCTTGCCCTCACATTTTCTCTCTTGCCTTCTTTCGGGTTCTGTGCACGCTTTACGTCAATAAGTGACCAACATGACAATGATCTCTATCCCTTTGCTTCTCTTGGACTATAACCAAGGAGTCTCATTTGTAGCATCATTGTGGACAATCACCTGGTTTTAATGTTTGCAATGTAACTGAATGTCCTCTGTCTTTTAGATATGGATCACTGCCTTTTATGCAACAACGAAACTCACTGGGCCCCTGTAAGGAGCACGAGGTGCTTTGAAAAGGAAGTGGAGTATCTCAACTGGAATGACTCCTTGGCTATACTGCTCCTGGCCCTCTCCCTACTAGGAATCATGTTTGTTCTGGCCATTGGCATAATATTTACAAGAAACCTGGACACACCCATTGTGAAGTCATCCGGGGGATTGCTGGTCTGCTATGTGATCCTTCTCTGTCATTTCCTCAACTTTGCCAGCACCGGCTTCTTCATTGGAGAACCGCAAGACTTCACATGTAAAACCAGGCAGACGCTATTTGGTGTGAGTTTCACTCTCTGTATCTCCTGCATCTTGATGAAGTCCCTGAAAATTCTGCTAGCCTTCAGCTTCGATCCCAAGTTGCAGAACTTCCTGAAGGGCCTCTATAAACCGATCCCCATCATCTTCACCTGCACGGGTATCCAGGTTGTCATTTGCACAATCTGGCTGATCTTTGCCGCACCTGCTGTGGAAGAGAATGTCTCCTTGCCCAGAGTCATCATCCTGGAATGCGAGGAGGGATCTGTCCTTGCATTTGGCACCATGCTGGGCTATATCGCCATCCTGGCCTTCATTTGCTTCATATTTGCCTTCAAAGGCAGGAAATTACCTGAGCATTACAATGAAGCCAAATTCACAACATTTGGCATGCTCATTTATTTCATAGCTTGGGTCATATTCATCCCCGTCTATGCTACCACATTTGGTAAATATTTGCCAGCTGTGGAGATTATTGTTATTTTAATATCTAACTATGGGATCCTGTGCTGCACATTCTTCCCCAAATGCTATGTTATTCTTTGTAAGCAAGAGACTAACACAAAATCTGCCTTTCTCAAGATGATTTACAGTTACTCTTCTCACGCTGCGAGCAGCCTTGCCATAAGTCATGTTTCACTGGACTCCACCAACAGCAATATCACCACGACCGATCCCAGCTCAAGTGGCAGGTCTGCAGCCTGGCAGGAAAGCAAGGATCTTCAGGCACGAGCATTTGCACACATATGCAGAGAAAATGCTACACGTGTATCTAAAATTTTGCCTCGAAAAAGAATTTCAAGTATATGAAAGTGTCCTTGAGAGATGGCATATTTTAGAATAAAGTGTGTCTAGGATCTTTGTATTTAAAATGTGCATTTAGTTTCCAACAAATATATTCTATGTGTTTCTTCACTGCCACCATGTTCACCAGTGCTCCCTCTGTCCAACCACCTGTTTAACAAAGAAAATGGAGCCCTCGCCCAGAAACTGCCTTCATTCTTCCATCTGCCTCCATCTTTACCCCCTTCCTCTTAGGCACATTTCTATTCCAAAGTATCCCAGAATACATCATCCTTATTATGTCCTCTGTCTCTTCTCAAACCTCTTCGTATGGGTTCTCCTTCTCTCCTAAAGCATCTTTGTCTTCCCACCTCCACGGCTCCGTTCAGTTGAACAAGCATTTGAACAGTTACCATCCACTGGGTGATATGCTAAATACAAAGGTACAAGAAGGACCAAGGCATCATTTCTGATCTCAAGGAGTTCAAAATGCAGCGGAGACAGTCACATGTCAACATCTTCCTTTCAATGCCATGGGCATGGGGCACTGTAACAGTATAGTGACTTGGCACTTAGGCACCCTGGGAGATGATGAGAGAGCTTTGAAGAAGGCTAAATAAATGATATGACGTTTAGGTGAAGACTCAAAAGATGAGTAAGAGTTAGCTAACCAAAGAAAGTACAGAAAGCTGGTCCAGATAAAGGCAGAAAGCCAGGAGCAGCAGCAGAAAGTGTCAAGAAGGTGTGCTCAGGGGAGTAGAGTCATTTGGTATTACTAGACAGGAGTCCTGCTTTGTATGGAGAGGTTAGGCCATGAAGGAATACCACAGACTGCAGTTCTTTCATAGAAAGCTTAGGTCTTTATCTTGTGGGCAGAAGGTCATCAAGATGACAGGTTCAAAGTTCCATTTTAGGAAGATCACTCTCAGACAGGGTAGACAATGGAGTCTAGCTGGGAGAGGATTAGGATCCACACTAGGGAATAGAGAAAAGAATATGAATATGTATTTAAGCCATGCAGGAAGTGGTAACTTACCTGAAATAGTTGTGGTATAAGCTTCCAGTTTAGTTTATTGAAGGAAATGTGCAATGTGGGAAGAAGACTGGTTTAGAATAGAAGACGGAATATTGAATTTGAAATGCCCAGAGTAATCAAGATGTATCAAGTGTTCTCATGGATATAAGACTCTGAGCTCAGGGGACAGCGCAGGGCTGCTGATAAGGATTTGAATGCCATGTTCACGTTGTCACCCATCCTCATAAAATGGATAAGCATACAAATTTACATTGTCTCCAATCTTGACATCCTCTTTAACTACAACTCTCTCTCTCTCTCCCCCTCCTCTTCACAACTGAATGTTTGAAGGAATAATGTCATTATTGACTCGGGACCCACTGAGCCCACTGGAATCTGGCTTCTAGTTGCGCCACTCTGCCAAAGTAGTTCAGAGAACAGTTACCTGTGACTTTTTATCTGTCAGTGTCAATGGTCATTCTTAAGGCTCCGTCTTCCCTGAATCTGGTAGGCATTTGTGGTATAATTCCTCTTCCTTGAAATTCTCCTTCTTCATCCCCTACATGATTTTCTAAAGCTTTCAATTATTCAAAACTCTTCCTTCTGATGCAAAGGCTCTTTTTGTTCTATTCTGGCATCTTGACCATATATCTTCCTCCACTTAACTCTTAAATGCCGGTAATCCCCAGAGTTCTACCTTCAATCTAAATCTCTTTTCTTTCCACATACTCTATCGCTACAACATCATCCATTTTCATACCTTAACTTGGACCCAGATAACTCCCCAAATCATATTTCTGGTCCAGGTCACTCTAACCAACCCATCTACTTGTCCCTTGTACTTTGACTTGTCAAAGTCAACATGCCTAACATTTAATCCATTAGTTCCTTCTCCTGGCTCCTCTTCCTATTTTCTACTTCTCAGCACGTTGCACCACCTTTGGACTCATCAGAACCCTGCGGTTCATCTTATTCATCTCTCTCTTTTTTTTTTTTTTAAGATTTTATTTATTTATTTGACAGAGAGAGCGCGCGAGAGAAGGAACACAAGCTGGGGGAATGGGAGAGGAAGAAGCAGGCTCCCAGCGGAGAAGCCTGATGTGGCACTGGATCCCAGAATGCCAGGGTCACACCCTGAGCTGAAGGTAGACGCTTAACGACTGTGCTACCCAGGCGCCCCTCATCTTATTCATCTCTGACCCCACCATCTGTTGCACCCTTCTATATATTTAATTCATCACCTGTCTTTTGTTTTCTAACTCCTGAATTTTCTCAAAACCTTGCCAAGATCTCTATTCATTACTCTGTCATTACCTCCTTAATCTAGGCCTTCCTCTTCTCTTTTATAGATGTTTACAATAGCTTCCCAATTTGACTCTGATCTTTCATTTTATTTCAAACACAGAGAAGGTCTCACTAAGCCTTCCACTCATTTCCACTTGATGTATTTCTAGAGTAAAATCTCTTTATGTTACTCAGTTGTCTTAAAACTGGCAGTAAGTCAAAACTCCTTATCTTGATGCCCAGGCTTTCCACTTCTGGTACCAATGGCTGCTGCCCCTTTCTAGCTGGTAGAAAGCCATTTCTTGGGAAATGGCCACCTGGTGGTGATTGTCTGTACCCACAGCATGCTGCTCCATGCCTCGGAGTCTGCCTCTCCTCTTGGCCTATGATGTTCTTTCCATCCCTGTGCTCCTGGAACACTCCAGCTAACACACCAGACACAATGAAGTGTCTCCTCTTCTACCAGGCCATCCTTTCTGCCGCTGTCATGGCACCTGTTAAACTTCATCACATCCACTTGTTTTTTTTTTTAATTGATTCAACTAACATTTATCAAGTGCCTACTATGTACCAGGCATAATTTTATACACAGGGAATATACAATGATAAAAAAACAGACAATTCTTTCATCTCAAGGAGTTTATAATTTGATGTTTTCACCATTTTGCAGTGAGCAGTTAGTCCTCCTTTGGGAGCTATGCTCTTGGCTGCCCTTTCCTCTCTACTACCACTGCTATCATCACCCCCAGTTTAGGCTCTCGTGATTCCACACCTCTGTGGTTGAAACTCTCCAAACTAGTTACTACCCCAGGACTCCCCTTCTATTATACACAGGACCTCACCACAGATCAATCTTACTCAAGTTAGTTCCAATACTATCATTCTCTTATTCAGAAAAATTTAATAACCTCCTATCACTTTCAGGAGTTCCCCTACCTTGCTAAGCAAGATCTTCCACAGTCTTACTCCGACATAGATTGAATGTTAAAACAAAACAAAACAAAACCAAGGGATTAATCCTAGTTTACTGCTTAATCCAAATGTATTCACATATAATATAGTGATAACATCTCATAAAATTATTAAGGGCAAAATATCCTGATGTACATGAAAGTGTTAAGAAATGAGTATTCTGTTTGTTATTTCACTGACTCACTGTTCTGTTGATATGAAAACTGTTTCTCCTATTGACATGAGAGCAAAGCTGTAGGAAAACTTCCAGATTCTTGAGTGTGATCACACAAAACAGAAATCCCAGCACTGTTGTGCCAATAGAACAATGAAAGGAATATTGTTTCATAAGAGTTGTGACTTTTACTACAGTTACATAGCTTTCAACAATTACTCCAGAATAAAAAAAAAATGCTATTTAACATAAGAAATTAAGTTCTGAATTCCTTGATGCCAAAACTATATCTTTGCCATCATATAAAACAAACAACAAGAGAATGACTATGGTACTTCTCATTTTTCTGTCAACTATTGAGGCTTTTAAATTCAATTGGGTGTAAGTTAAATAATTTGCTTACTCCTTTTGGAATTAGATAGTTTTTTTCTGTATAAATCTAATATCTAAACATTATTTAAAAAGAAGTAAATAAAAATAAGCAAAACTAACACACTAAAAAAGAACCTATAACTCTATGACAACCAACAGTCCACCATTATATAAGTAGTCAACTTTTTACAGGTCGTTTTACTCCAGTCCAAATCATTATTCAGACAGAAACATTCCCATTGGTCAAGACAAAGTGATCTGGGGTCCGGGAGCATTTAAAGTTCACTGATGGACTGGTTCATATAGTTATCCTCTTATCCTGAACACAGAGATACACTTACTAAAATATTTTATTGCTAAAATGCAAGGATAATGGTACAATACACATTACACCACAGCCCTTATTGGCAGGATGAAATCAGAAGTTGGTCAGCCCAGGCTGTGAGGATCTCAAGAGCAAGATCCAAGTATAATTGTTATCTGTATATTCATACAAGGTGATCCCCAAAATAAGTATTCAATAAGGTTGAATGAGTAACTTCAATGTTCTCACAAATATTCTTAATGCCTTGATCAGTACAGTAACTCAATAAATTTTTTTTCCAACCTTCACCTCTCATCTTAGAATTGCCACAGCTCTTGAGCTGTCTGTAAGCCAAACCTTCCAACAGGCCCTTACTGCCATTATCAGCAACATTAGACCTACAGAAAGTTAAAGTAGAAAGCAGTTAATTCCAGAATCCTTAAAATTTGGGTTAGAAGGTGAAGAATAAACATATGAACAATTACACGTAGAAGTTGTAAGTGGAACTTCCACTGTGACATTAAAAAGAAAGGCATGTGCCCTCCCTCTACTTCCATCCCCCTTCTTGCTGGCTCTTTTGCAGAAGTGGAGCAGCCATCTTGGACCCTGAGATGTGATCTGCCAGCTGAAGAGGGCAGAGCCACAAGACTGAAGAAGTCTTGGTCGCCAACACTCTGATGGTGCTTTTCAGCCCTGGAATTCTTATGCTTAGAAAATATGTAAGGAAAGCAAATAGCCTGATAAATTCATGTGTGGGCTGCCTGTCTGCTCTAGTGAATAGCCAAGTCACAAAAGCAATGTGAAGAGTTGGAAGACTGAACACAGGACGAAGATGAATTCCCATCCAAGATCCCCTTGTAGGAAAATCTCAGGTGATTAAAGTTTCCTACATTTTACAACTTCTGCTCTTACATAATTTTTCTGATACCTGGCATTACATTTCCAGCCAAAATCATTTATTATGATTTTTAAAATTTGAGATTATGAGAAAAATGAAATTTTGAAAATTCCAGACCTACCTGAAAACAAATTAATCAAATATTTTCTCATTTTTACAGATAGCCATCCTTTCACATCCATAAATATGTGAACTTTATCTGTTTCTTGCTTGTTAGACATCAAAGGCATGACTAAAAATGTACAAGCTGAAAGTGTAAAATCTAGTTTGCAATTAACCAGTGGGTCTGTGTCGAGAGAGTTCCTCATCTAAAGAGCTATCCATTGTGGATAATAAGATAAAATAGAAAACCTAGAGCCAAGTTCTGGGAGTTAGCAGTGTAAAACTAATGGAATCTGGCATATTAGAAAAATTGCTATGACCTCATATGAGACTGAATAGAAGCAAGAATATCTAGTGAGAGACCGCTATGTCAGTAAAAAGCACAGGAAAAGTATTGGTGGGTACAATTTATTTATTACATTTGCAACCACCTATTTCCAAGATCTAAAGTGAATTTTATAAAAACAAAATGCATTTAATGAAATTCTTAAAATAAGTATTTCAAAAATCAAATACGGAGTGGGACAAGGCACATAACTGAAATCAAGGTGAGGAATAGCGGTTGCTCCTCTACTATTCACTCTGGACATCATGGCAGACAAGAGCAGTGGACGCCATAGGCCTCCACAGGCATAACCTGCAGTAATGTTGGGAAGTTCGTAGCCTACGAGGTTTGTTTTCTGGTTTCAGCTCCTTCCGTATTTGCTACGTAACCTTACAAGGCCTCATTTCTCTTCAGAATTCTTTGAGGAATTGTCCACTCTACATGCCCCTGGAAAGAATATCAATCTCTCAAAAATTACACATTAGTACACCACAGTGGTGGAAGGGTGGCTCACACTGAACCATGAGTCCTTCTGGGTCCTTTCTGCCCTTGGAGTGACACAGAAAGAGTCTCCCTGATTTCAGTTTGTGAATGATAAGGCTTCCAACCATCATCATTCCTGTCACATGAAGAAAACCAGTTTGACACAGGAGATAATGAGGTCAAAATGAAAACTGAAGCAGAGCCTAGTGACAGAGAGGAGGAAGGAGGGGCGCCTGGGTGGCGCAGTCGGCTTAGGGCGTGATCCCAGCGTTATGGGATCGAGCCCCATATCAGGCTCCTCTGCTGGGAGCCTGCTTCTTCCTCTCCCACTCCCCCTGCTTGTGTTCCCTCTCTCGCTGGCTGTCTCTCTCTGTCAAATAAATAAATAAAATCTTTAAAAAAAAAAAAGAGAGAGAGAGAGAGGAGGAAGGAAGGGCCAGAGGAAGGAGGGGGGAGGCCAATGGGAGGGGGAGGGGAGAACTTGAGGAGGGGGTGAGAAGATTTGAGTACCTTGATCTAGCTGTGCCTAAAGTTGACCTTAGGCTTAGACTTCAGCTGTGCTGAACTATACTAAACTATTGGCTACAAAGGTAATAAATTTTCCTTTTTTTCTTCAGCTTATTTTTCTTGGATTTCTATCATTGAAACTAAAGAAGCATGGCTAAAACCCTTATGCTTCACATCATTGGTTACATTTTCCCATCTGTAAAATGAAAGGTATGGAATAAATTTATTTCAAACCTCCCTTTTGAGCCTAAAATTCCATATTTCTAACTAGATTAATATGTGAACTCCTTCAGGACAGAGATATTATCTCACCTATTTGGGTATCCAGAATTTCCAGTACTTTGCAGGCTCTCAATAAGTATTTCTTGTAATAATTAAAAAGAACAGGCTGGCCACTCTCTAAGCCTATCCTTTTCTGAAAAATTTTTGCTTACTTATTTCCCATCTGTATCCCCAAATAAAGCAGTGTCGGATACATGTTCCCAGGTCTCCCTTTCCTGGGAAGGGAGCTAAATAATGTAGTTAAATTACTGAATGTGTTTAATCCCCAAGTGAGAAATACACATGGTACTGCAAATCTGATTCCATGGGAAACAGAATACTCCAAAAGAGTTATTTATTATTTATTATTTATTATTGACATAGGCCAAGCTAGAGAGAAAAATGATTACTCATTCCATTCATAATGAACTTGACGATTTGATATTTCTTGATATCTGTTGGTGGAAAACAGGGAATATTTTAAAGGACTTATTGGATCAGTAGATTAAAAAAGTGTAATACAGGGGCGCCTGGGTGGCGCAGTGGTTAAGCGTCTGCCTTCAGCTCAGGGCGTGATCCCGGCGTTATGGGATCGAGCCCCACATCAGGCTCCTCCGCTATGAGCCTGCTTCTTCCTCTCCCACTCCCCCTGCTTGTGTTCCCTCTCTTGCTGGCTGTCTCTATCTCTGTCAAATAAATAAATAAAATATTTTAAAAAAAAGTATAATACAAGATTTGGAACTTGAGCTCATGCTTCTGTTAATGTCAGGATTTTATTTTCTTTCTAGTGTACCCCCTTCCCCTCAAAAAAAATATATATATATATGTACACATCAGTGCTTGTAATGAAGTTCTAGGGGAAGCTCACAAAACAGAAGCTACAAGTCAGATGCACAGCCAAGGCTTCAAGTGGTGATCAAAGGAGGAAAACTTGACTGTCCTATCTTCATTGGGCCTGGATGAGATGATATGCTATTATGAAGGCAATGCCTGTCTGATGATTCTCGGTTTCTATACAATGTAAGTGTTTATAAATCACACACAGATTTCTATTTCCTAGTACTTAAGCTTTCTCTATAACCATATATAAGGAGTTTGGGGAAAATGAAGGGGGAAAGACTGGTCTTTCCTTGCAGCAAACACCCTCTGGAACACTGGGAAAAGGCATGCCAGCCACATACTGTCCTCTCCAAAGCTCCTTGCCAGCAACACTTATGTGTTTCCTTGTCCTTGGTATTACCTTTGCGAAATAACTTTAACTTCTCAAAGGAACATTTGTTGATATTTTTACCAAATCTTAACTGTACCTTAGTTCTCTTATGTGAAAAACCAATAACAAAAATGCTTGTCCTGTCTGCCATATAAGGTTATTATGAAGATCAAAAGAGATAATGGGCATCAAAATGCTTTGGAAGCTATATATCACTACTCAAAATATTATTACTACCCTCATCACTGTCATTACTTGTTTTCACAACAAGCTTGTGAGGTTGGTAACTATTACCAAGGAGGAAATTAGGGAACAGTAAGATTAAGTGTCTTGCCTGAAGTCCCACGCCTATCTGGTGGCCAAGGTGATATGAATTCACACTCCCTAAGTTGCGACTAGACCATAAAAATTCATGTACACTGAACATCAGAAAGAGAAAAGATTTCCAAGGTTGTATATGAACACTTTTTTTTATACCTTTGACTTAATGTGCTTATAGTAAACAATTTTACAGGCATCCAAGTCAAAATGCCAGGGTAGAATCATAAAACTGATTCTCCAGTGAATCAGCCCAAACCAGATATGGAACAAGAGGAAAGGATGTGTCTGATCCACAGAACGTTTACCCAGACCTAAGAAGACAGATATTCTCAGACCTTCAAAATGTGTTAAATTGACTAGTTTGGAAATCAGAATTATTATATGCTGTAGAGGCAAGGACAATTCAGAGCAACTTTTCAGAGGCCATTTTGCCAATATCTATCACAATTAAAGGAACAGTTTCTGACTTAGCAATTCGTCTGCTACAATTTAGACCTCAGATATAAATTCTCAACTACACAGGGATATATTTATTTAAGGATGTTCTTTGAAACAATCCTTGTAATAATGAAAAATTTTAGAGACTTGAAAAAATTAAAGGTCCAAAAAGAATTTGCTAAATAAACAATAACACATTTATTCAATAAAAGACTGTTCAGCCATTTGAAATAGTGAGGTAAGTTTATATGAACAGATATTAAAAGACCCTGCCATCCACTGTGAGTAATGGAGCCAGTTTCAAAATAGTATAATTTTTGCATAGATAATATATACAAAGATTGGAAAAACAAGCATCTAACTGTTAATACAAGTTTTCCCTAAAAATTGTGTGACTGAGGGACACCCAGGTGGTATCTGCCTTCGGCTCAGATCATGATCCCACGGTCCTGGGATCGAACACCACGTTCTCCCTGCTCAGGGGGGAGCCTGCTTCTCCCCCTCCTTCTGCCTGCTGCTCCCCCTACTTGTGCTCTCTCTCTCTGTCAAACAAATAAATAAAATCTTTTTTTAGAAAATGTGTATAATTGAGAAGACTTTCACTTTCTATGTTTTATTGTCTGAATGTTCTCCAAAATGAGCATGTTTTATTTCAAAATAAAAATTTAAATAAAAATAATTTCTTAACCAGTCCATTTGGTGTTATTCCAATGAAAATCATAAAAATGTTTTATTTAATAAAAATAGAAAAAAGAGGAGTAAAGAATATTCTAAAAAAGAATAATAATAAAGGTGGAAGAGATGCCAAGCATCACTAGTTCTCCCAGATAAAGTAACAATAATTAAATGATGCAATACTGACACAAAAACAAACATAAATAAATTAGAATTTTAAAACCCAGATATATCAATTTATATATTATGTTTAAGTGTTCAGTGAAGTAAAAATCACATAATTCTGGGGTGCCTGTGTGGCTGAGTCGGTTAAGTGTCCGACTCTTGATTTCGGCTTACGTCATGATCTCAGGATTGTGAGATCAAGCTTCACACCAGGCTCCCTGCTGGACATGGAGTCTGCTTAAGATTCTCTCTCTCCATCTCTCTCTGTCCCTCCCCCACTTCTCTCTCTCCCTCTCTAAAAAAAAATAATAATAATAATTCAGGCAAGTGAACATTATTTAATAAATAGAGAGGGATAATTATAGTGCAATATAGAGAAAATCGATTTAGATCTAAAACTTATAGCCCAAGTGAACTGCCTATCATTTGGTTATAGAAATGTAGAAAGAAGAAAAAGGAAAGAAAAATATTTCTTACAAAAAATAAAGTTATGCTAACATTTCCAGAATTTCAATAAAGTATGAAGAAACATCCTAACATTTTATTATTCAGACTCTTTGTTTGTTTGAACTATTTCCTTAAGTCAATTTCCCAGAATAAAACTCTTGGCAAACACACACACACACACACATTTACATGGTTCTTGACAGGTGTTGGGAATCAAATTCAGAACATGTTTTGACAAAGATGAGAGTATTTACAGACAGAATTAAACAAGATATCTGACCTCAACCCCATCCAGAACATCATACATTCTATTAACTACAAAATTTAAAACCAAATACAACCTGTATCCACCACAAAAATAAAATAAATGACAACATGTCTTTGTAACTAAATATTAAGATGCCATATAAAAAAGATAGATATAAAGATGAGGCTAAAGATAAAAAATGGTTTACGAACTAAGTGAAAACTTTTCAATGTTATGGGTACTCTAATTAGAACTCTGCATAAATGTAGATAAAGATTCTTAGGAAGCATAGAGAGAGAGAAAATATTTGTATTGAGAATGTGAGAATATGGGATAATTTCGTGTTACCTTTAATTTTATTATAATAATATATAATATATTTAAATAACCTAATGGAGTGTATTGAAATGTACAGATGATAAGAGGAAGACTGTTCTCACCAACGTGCAACTCCATTGCCACTAGTTAGGATGTGACTGGATACCTTGAAAGTGCAACTGCTTTCTCATCAATAAATACCTGTTTCAATTGTCTAGAAGCAAAGGTATAACATGAAAAAAACCCAATGTCTAAAACCACATATATTTTTAGTGGAAATACTATCACAGATGTCTATTAAATTAATTTTGGGGCAGAAGACGAGTGACACTATGCTCATAATATGATTCCAGGAACCTCACAAAACCACTTGGTAGCTCAGGCTATGGTAGCTATGGTCGCCTCATTTTTTCTTCGAACACCTGACAGTAGTCTGTACTTAGAATTTTTATCACCAAAAGAAAAATAAAAGAGACGCAAAGTACATATATTTGAGCTGCAGAACAGACTGTGAGTTAGCTGAAGGCAGGGACAGAACTCAATTTCTTCATATCCCTAGAATTTAGTAAAGTTCCCCTACTTTGCAGCTGTGTGTTTGTAGAACAATTTGACATACTACTGCCACCTGGTGGACAGTTATGTTTTTATTTTTTATTTATAGACCATAGAATAACTGGAACTGAGACCCTCAAGAACACTTTTAGATAACCACTAGTAATGATGCTTCCACTTCCACCAATCCTGACAAATACAGGCATTAAACTATATATTGTATTAGTTTACTGAACATAAGAA
Source organism: Ailuropoda melanoleuca (assembly GCF_002007445.2). NCBI lineage: Eukaryota > Metazoa > Chordata > Mammalia > Carnivora > Ursidae > Ailuropoda > Ailuropoda melanoleuca. Next base: position 65,470,512 of record NC_048227.1, on the reverse strand, counting down.
TTAGGAAATGATAACGCAAAGATACATTCTTAGAAGCAAAGATCTTTGAATTGATTCTTTGAAAAAAATACAATTTTTAATATTGGCGAGGCAGTAATTTCTCATTTTCAACTTTCGCATATTTTTCTTCCTTGGGGAGAAGTGGTTATCGAAATTGTCATGTCTTCCCAAATATTCTAATTATAACGCATACGACCAAAATCTTCACCGAAACATTTTAAACAATTCCACCATTTATTCATCCAACATTTCCCAATGCTTACAATATGCATCCTTGACACAAGTAACAAGAAAATTATTTTGAAATATTTCAGATTTGTTCTGTAATTCATGCCCTGGCTCACTGATTATTATAATAAGCATTGAATACCATCAGGTATTCCTAACTTAACTCTGTGCTAACTCAGTACTAAATTCAAGTATTTCTCTGACGCTAACGGAGTACTTGTGTTGTCAACATATAAATGAGAGAAAATGTAAAACTGCACAATTTTTAACAATTTTTATTAGAATTTTTTTTTTTTGCATCATCTAAGTTTGATTTTCTGGGGCAAAGCCTCAGTTGCTCAGTCCTGACCATAGCTAAAGTTTACTTCTAAGAATTATGGGAGGAGCTGGAGCATCAGAAACAAGTAAGACCCGGTGAGAAGCACAAGCTTCTTCTTTTCTTCTTAAAGATTTTATTTACTTATTTGAGAGAGAGAAAGCACACAAGCAGGGGGAGCAGCAGGCAAAGGGAGAGGGAGAAGCAGGCTCCTTGCTGAGCAAGAAGCCCCACACGGGAATCATGACCCGAGCGGAAAGCAGACACTTAACTGACTGAGCCACCCAGGTGCCCCAGGCAGAAGCTGCTTTAACATCAGGCCAAAAACATGCTGCAGGTGCTAAAGGCATTGGTTACTGGGCATGGATCGACTCTTAGCCATCGCCAGCTGAACTGGTGAGGCTGACGCCACAGAATTTGCACTTGCCCAGATGCAAACTCTGCTCTTCCTGGAGTACTGGAAGAAGAGGTGGACAGGAGCATAAGGAATAACCGATGAGAAGACATTAATGTGTCTGAAGTATATATTCTCAAGCGATTTGCCGCTGGATTCTCGATGAGCTACTAAATACGCCTTAGCGTTTGCCTCAGACTAGAGGAGAAAACTCCTAAGTTGGGCATCCATTAATCATGATGTACTACTAAAATTTAAGATTAAAAACAAAGTAACAGTTGCTTCTTTAATGTCTGAGTTTTCTGCTCTATCACCTCTGTTTCAAATTTCCTTTTAAGAGTTATTTATATTCCCTGTCTCCAATTTCTCTCCTCTGGGGAAATATATTTTATCATCCAAACAGGAACATTTTGGGAATGAAAGGAAGCACTAAGAGTAGGTATGCCAGGACAACAGGCATCCCCACCCCTTCAGGGATTCCCATTCTCTCCTAAACCCACTGCAGTCAGGTTCCCCCACCACTACACCGAAAGTGCCCTTGGTAAGCTGCCATGTTGCTAACTACTAAATCACCAATTCTTTGTCACAAGCTTCCTGACCCTCAGTAGTACCGATCACGCTCCCTCCTTATTACTCTCTTTACTTGGGTTCAGAAACATTGCACTCCTTTTTCCTTCTTCTTCCAATCAGAGTAGCCACTTGTTTCACTCTCCCTTGCTGGTTCCTCCTCTAATCCTTGATCTCTTCAAGTCGTAATGGTCCAGGACACAGTCCTCAGTCCTTTTTGCTATCTACACTCACTCTCTTGGTGATCTCAACCAACCCCTAAGTTTTAATACCATTCATATACTGAAAGATGTCTCATTCATGTCCTAAACTCTAGACTTGTATATTCATATGCCTACTTCACATCTCCACTTGGAGGTCTAATAGACATCTGGGATGGTTAATTTTATGTGTCAATTTGGCTAAGCCATGATACCCACCCAGATAGTTGGTCAAACAACAGTCTAGATTTTGCCGTAAAGGCATTTTTTTTAGATGCCATTAACATTTAAATCAACAGACTTTGAGTAAAGCAGATTACTATCTATAATGTGGATGGACCTCACCCAATCAGCTGATGGCCTGAAGAGACAAAGACTGAGGTCCCCCAAAGAAGAGGGAATTCTGCCCCCAGACTGTCTTTGTACTCAAGCTGCAACACCAACTCTTCCCTGGGTCTCCAGTCCGCTGAACTTCCCTGCCAATTTTGGACTTGTCAGTTCCCATAATCCTATAAACCACAAGCAATTTCCTTAAAATCTGGCAATCTTTCATCCTTTCTTTGTCTCTCTGACAGCAAGTATGTGTGTGTGTGTATATACATACATACGTACATACATACATACATATGTATTCTATTTCTTTGAAGAACTCTAATACTAATCTTAAGCTCAAAATATCCAAAACTGAACTACATGTCTTACACACCCAAGACCCTTTCAACCTACAGTCCTATATTCTTCTTTATCTAATGACGACATCTTTCAAGTTTCTTGAATTGAGTCTGCTCTTTTATCTTATACTCCACCCTCATTCCCTGCAGAAATTCTGTTGACTGAACATTCAAAATATATCTACCCTATATAAAACTGCAATATGTCTTCTATCCTGGCATTCTGAATCTTCCTTAATGTTATATTTTTTAAAATTTTTCATACAACTTTTAACATACTAATTTTCCTATTTACAATGTTTAGTTTTTACTCTGTCTCCTCCACACAGAATTAGAATCTCAAAAGAGCAGAGATCTTCATTTTAGTCACCGACATTATCACAGTACTTAGTACTGTTTTGTCACACAGTAGGCCATCGACAAATATTTTTAAATAAACAGTAGAGGTGAAAAGTAAACCTGGGGAAAATCTCCAAAAAGTAAGTTAAAAGACAAAGAGATGGAAAACAATAGGAAAAAATTAGAAGACCTCTTTAAGAGACTCACATCTAAAGAGAGTTTCCAGAAATAAAGAGAAAATGATGGATGGAATTTATCAGAGAAATATTTCAAGAAATTGCCCATTACTCTCCTTAGTAAGTAACGTGAGATTTTAAAAACAGAATCCAAAAAATGCCAAGTGCTTTGGATGAGAGAGATCCATGCCAAAGCACCGCAGTTTGAAATTTCAAATTACTGGAGCCAGAGAGAAGATTCCACAAGTTTTTTTAAGGGGGAAAAAGAAAGGGTTTACTTCTAGAGATTAAGAATCTGAATACCATCACACTTCTCAACAGCAATACTGGTGCTAGAGCTCCATGGAACAATCTTTAGAATTGTAATTTCTTTTGCCTTAGAATTTTATGCTCAGCCACACTTTTAATTAAGGATGAGGGTCCTTTTAAGAAATTTACTGGTTAAATGAAATTCATCAGTATGAAAAATAATATAACATAACAAACAGCTTTTAATACAAGCACCCAAAGTCTTATGATGGTGTACTTAACAGAAGAGGGAAATTTGGACACAGGGGCAAACACACAGGGGAGAAGGCCATGTAAAGACAGAGACAGAGATTGTGAAGATATATCTATAAGGCGAGGAACACCAAGCACTGATGGCATCCAACAGAAGCTAGGAGAGGCAAGGAAGGATTCTTTCCTAGAGCCTTGAGAGGAGCTTGAACCTGCCCACCCTGATTTTGAACTTCTAGCCTCCAGAACTCAAAAAGGACAAACTTCTGTTGTTTTAAGGCACTCAGTTTGTGGTAATTTGTTATGGTAGCCCTCGGAAACTAATACACAACCCAAATTTCAAAGACAATTGTCTTGGTCCATTCAGGCCGCTACAACAAAAATACCATAAACGCGGTGGATTACAAACAGCAAACATTTATTTATCGTGATTCTGGATGCTTGGAAGTTCAAGATCAAGTTGGGGCAGAGTCCCTGTCTGGGAAGGGCCCGCTTCCTAGAAGACCATTTTTTCCCTGTAGCCCCACGCGGCAGGAAAAACAAGGGTGCTTTGTTGGACCTTTTTTTACAAAAGTACCAATTCTATTCATGAGGGCTTCACCCTAATGACCTAATGACCTAATGACCTTCCAAAGGCCCCACCTCATAATAATGCCACCATGCAGTTAGGATTTCAAGAAATGAATCTTGGGGGACACAAACATTCAGACCATAGCACCAATATTAGATTTCATGGTGAAACTTTAAAAGTATTCCCATCAAATTCAGGGACAAAATCCACTATTATGCTTTCTTATAAACATTGTTTTGGAGTTCATAGCCAATGATTATAAGGAGGTATAGAAGTGGGAAAGAAACAAACTGAAATGCCTTATTTTGTTGATAATATAATTATATAAATAGAAAATTCAAGAATATGTACAAACCAACTAACAGAGCTCCAAGAATGTTCATCAAGATCAATGGATAAAAGATCAGCATAGAAAATTCAATAGTATTTCCATATACTGGCAATAAACCCATCAGAAATTATTACTGATAAAATTTTCATTTCCCAAAGCAACAAAAACTATAAGGTACCTAGGAATGAATCAACAGAAATACCATATCACCTTTATGGAGAACTAACTATGTTTATGAAGGATATAAAAGAAAACCCGAATAAATGGAGATTTCTAATCATGAATTAGAAGACTGGCTATCATAGAGCTGTCAATTCTCCACAGGTTAATTTCAACATATTTCCAATAAAAATCTCAACAGGACTGACAAACAGATTTTAAGTGTATGTGGAAGAACAAAGAGTTAAGATACTCTTGAAAAGCAAGGGAAGGGGACCCAAAGTTGCACGGCAGTGAAGGGACAAGCAATCCAACCAATAAAACACAGAAAGGAAAACCAGATCTATGTTTTGACCACATAAAAATCAACGCAGAAATATGGGTGGCTTATTAAATAATGGCAGGAAAAACGGCTCTTCTCACTGGAAAAAAGAAATTAGATCCCTAACTCCCAGCATAGACAACACATTAGCTGCTAACTATCCCCACATCTCAAAGCAAGGTCCTGGGTCATCCGTGAAGACATGAGAAAGAAATCACCCAGAAGAAGTCTGTGGTTTATAGTGGACATGCGGACACACTCACGGACGCCCAGCATGAGTGCTGCTTTTCTAAGATGAAATAGAAAATAACAACAAATCTATTTCCCATTCTCCCTTGCTGTTGCTAGGCCTCCATATGAAATTTTGGCTTAGTAGTGACAGATGCAGGGAAATAGGCAGAAGCTACATGTTCTGGGGTCACCCGTGGCAACAACAGTTGCCCAACGGGGACAGACGCAGGGTGGCTCTGGGTCGGAGAAGGCAGAGTTGGTACCAGGCCAATTCGGTGTGTGCTTCTGAAAACAGTTGCTGGAAGCTAAGCTGCACTCCCCCAGCATTCCCACAATGCCAGGAGCTTTACACTATCCATAATAATCCTCCAGTTTAGACGAATTTGTCACATGCAAAAGCCGCAGAATCCTTACCACCTGCCTTACGAATATTTAAGATGTTGGACAAGCCAGGAGAGATGGATGTGTTTAAGAGAGAAATTTTTGGAGAAAACTGTCGAAGTGCTTTTGAATCTCCCTCATGCCCAAACGGGATTGGCAGGAGGAGGGTGGAGGAGAAATTCTTTTCTCTTACTTCAATCCCAGGGAGAGAAGTTCTGGAATAAGGTCTTGGAGAACTAGACACACGTACCCCAGAGTTTGACCCATGACTAACACATTTAAAGGCAACAGGTTGTGTTGAAGCCGTCTGTCCAGCAGCACAGGACAGAGATGGCTCTATCAGGAGCCCGCCCTAACCCCACTGATATGCTGGTGGGCTGTGCACAGTGTCTGTCAGGAACCTACAAAAAGCCTCCTGCCCCACTGAGAAAAAAGGGTCATTTCTGACAGCCATCAAAGACAGAAAGTGCCTACATCAGATCACACACACAAAAATCTTGTCAAGTAAGACCTTTCTTGTCCCTTGCCTCTCCTCCTGCCCCTTTCTCCTTTCCAGATTTGCGGGAGCCCTGGGGACCTGGTGCAGGGGATGGAAGGTGGGACCAAGCAGAGGTGAAAGAGAAGCAGAAAGCAGGGAGGTGATAGATAAGAAACTGACCGCACACCCCCATCGCCGTGGCAGTCTTCCAGCTTGAAACAGGCCTGAGCTCAGAGAGGGAGGCCAGCTTCATTTTTTTTTTTTAAAGATTTTTTATTTATTTATTTGACAGAGAGAGAGACAGCCAGCGAGAGAGGGAACACCGGTAGGGGGAGCGGGAGAGGAAGAAGCAGGCTCCCAATGAGGACCCTGATGCGGGGCTGGATCCCAGAATGCCGGGAGCACGCCCTGAGCTGAAGGAAGACACCAATGACTGAGCCACCCAGGCGCCCCATGGCCAGCTTCATTTAAAATAAAGCCCAGAAGATTTATCATTAAACTAAATTCAACATTTAATTTCTAAAATGAAACCATTCCTAGATTCAGAAATTTCATTTCTGGTAAATACCCCAAGACAAAATACTACACATGCCTCCAAGGAGCTATGTCAAGAATACTCATTGCAGCATAGTTTGTAATAATAAAAATTCAAAAAACAGAAGACTACATGAAGAAATGAAGAAATCAATGAACAAAAAAAAATAGCTGATCTTTAACCTCTATAATATTCTTGTAGGTTATTCAGTTTCAACCTTAAAAAATTTCCCTAGATTTTGGTTCTTTAACCCAAGCCTGACCTCTTGTTGGTGAGCTCCAGTAATTAAAATGATTTGTGCTAATCATTTGTACCAAATTCTGTTGTATATCTTTATTATCATGATCATAAATAATAATCGTCTCCATTTGTAGATGGTGGTATCATGAGAAGTATGAAAAACAAAAAAAACTTAGTCTCTGCCCTTTTAATTAGCTCTGCCTAGATATTACTATACTTCCCCCTGGAAATTAGTACTTCACACTGGAAATCAGAAATCAGTATGAGTAGCCCCAAGTAAAAAAGACTAGAAAGAGAGAAAAAAGAAAATTCTTTGATAAGTTGGGTGGTTTTGTTTTGTTTTGTTTTTGTTTTTTTGGTTTGTTTGTTTGTCTTTTTATCCCTGAATAGGCAAAGCACTCAAACAGGTCGGTTCCCAATTTCTGAGAAAACATGACCGGGTAAGTCAAGAGAGAGACAAACAGCTGAGAGACGCTAAGATTTGTACAAAAGCAGGTGGGACAAAGTAATTATCTTACAGGAATTTGGGGTGGCATCATCACATTATAATTATGAACAGCCTTCTTTAATTGTAACTAGATAAGAAAGGTATTATATTGCACATTATAATGGGTCTGACTCATTTTGCAAGACCACTTCCTTATATGTGTCTGAGGAGGGTGGTGTGGGACGGGGAGCTGGAAAAGCGCTCTTAAGTCATCCTATAATTCTGTCAATGCATGCAGATTTGAATTACATAAAGTCATTATTGCACCTCAAGGGTGAAAAGTCTGTAACAGATTTAGACTTTGGGACTGTAAAATGCTAATTTTGTCACAAGAGATTGTTACAGGAATTTTGGAGTTTGAAATTGACCACTGGGGGAGGACCAGAGGCTGCTCCATTTTAAAGTGATTAGGCAATTGCATACAATCTGACACATGCCAGAGTCTTGCTAGATATTGAAATAGATGACAAAAATAACCTTTCAGCCAAAGAACGAGAGACACGGCCATTGCAGATGTCCCTTCACGGTCCTGGGCCAGTCTGCATAAACAGTACTTAATAAATATATATGTGTTTCAGATTTGCTATTTCCAGAACAAATAAAAACCATGTATTATTGAATAGTGCAGGAGCAGTTAATCCAACCTGCTTTCTTTTGAATGTATTTCACAGACTACCGTTTAGAACAATGGGACAACAAACAACCCATCCAGTCAGAGCTCAGCCACATCCTGAGGCGCACTGGTTACACACAGTGCCTAACCTGCCATCCAAGCCGGAACTAACCTGTGATGTTCGTTGATAGCCACTGCACATCAGTAATGGCGCACGATACTTCTATGGGACCCATCTAGCTGGGCTTAGTGACATCTTAAATGTCTAGGGATACGACAAAGGCAGAGAACTTGAACCCGACTTTGTAAAGTATCAAAGCAGGAGACTTTGAAAAAGCCCTCCCTGCCTCATTATGATTTTTTTTTTTCAGGGTCATCTTTGCATTCTGTGGATAGGGATGTGGAGTGCAGGATTAGAGAGGGAATAAGGAAGAGACTGGTCCCATGAAAGTTTTACTTGATTGCATCCATGCTTCAGAAAACTACCTCTGGAGGCTAGGCAGAGATAGGATGAGAGAATGAATTGAATGGAGATGGGGGAAAGGCTTTGGGGGTCATTACAATGACATAGTTGAGAGAGAATGAAAGGTTGAACTACAGCAATGAAAATGGGAATTAAGAGGAATAACAAGAAGATCTGCACGTGGGAGCTCATTCATGGTTTTTCAGATCCCTTTTTGAGCTGCTTGTGCTGTAATGCTGTGCTTGACACCTGTTAGGTAACTGGGCTGCCACGTGGACCGCTACTTAAATAAGGTTGCCCAAAGCATTGGAGACTCCAGGGAGTTGGGTCTGCAGGTAAACCGTCACGTTAGAACTTTCCCTACAGACAGACTAGCAGGGGATTGGAAAACATATTAGTCAAGGTCCCTCCCAACGCCTCTTTTGGAAGCAAGGCATTGCCTGATGAGGGAATATCATCACAGCCAGAGTGGGAGCTTCTCAGGGACAGCTCTGTAGCAGTCTTGGCATCTCCTGCCTTAGCCCAGTGGAGAGCACACAGCAGGTCTCGGTAAGAAATAATAATAATAAAATAATGTAAAATTTACCCGTACTTTCCACTCAGTCTACGTAATAGCTTTATTTAAAGTGTATTCCTAGTTTTGACAGTGTATCTTAAGAAGTAACTAAATTAACCCTAAGAAATGGAAACATAAACCAGACTAGAAACGGAAACGTAAACCATACTACTCAAAAACAAGCCCTGAAGAACAAAACTGAAAATAGTATACACAAAGCAGATGAACCACGGGATTGAAAAGTAATATATTAAAGTACACAATGGGTAAACTAAAACCACCACGGACTGGTAATAAGCTCTGAAAGTGGCAAAGAGTTTCATTTGCTTACCTGCTGCAACCTCAGATCCTAGAGCAGTGCCCAGCACATGGGAGGCACTCAGTAAATATTTGTTGAATGAATAAATAAACTGTCCTGGTTTAAAAAAAGAAGAAGAAGAAAAGGAATACAATTAGCTACAATTAGCTTTTTCTTCTATTAAAAGTTGATTTGAGTTTTTTTTTAATTGGGTCCAATTCTAGAACTAAAGAAAACATCTCTCATGCAGCTGTATTTTTTTATGTAGACTACTGCCAAAGACTGATATTTAAATCCCATAAGGAATAGAGAATAGAATGCAAATTGTTCTTTTTCTCATGCTAAAAGCTCTTATTCTCCTGCTCTGTCATTCTGCAATTCTAGAGAAGCTTGAGATAGAAAATCATGTGTAGATATTTGACATTTAGTTCTTTCCAGGGAAATAAACTTACTTGGCTCGTTTAATACTCCTTGGTGAGCTATTAATGATGGGCTGTTTCCCAGAGATGTTTTTCTTAGAAACATGAAGAAAAATAAAATCTTAAAAGGAAAAGGAACATGTCTCAATAATGGGAGAATTTTCAAGTAGCATATTCCTGAAACAATCAAATATTATCTACAGCAACATTCTTTGTCAAGCAGGAATGCATTCAGTTCATCAAGTATCACATCCTCAAATACTTCAGTCTTTTCTTACTCTAGCCCAGACAGAGTTTTCAGCTACATCCTAAGGATATAGTGTTAAATAAAACATAACCCTTACCATCTGGGAGGTCACAGCCTCCTACAATTCGCTCCATGAGATTTCACAAGTTAAAATGCCCTTGTGTTTTGGGACTAGCAAAACAAAAGATGTGAAGGGAAGAAACAAAAGATGTGAAGGGAAGAAACAAAAGATGTGAAGGGAAGAAACATCTTTTGAAATTTTTTTGTTTTTTTTTTTAAAGATTTTATTTATTTATTCGACAGAGAGACAGCCAGCGAGAGAGGGAAAACAAGCAGGGGGAGTGGGAGAGGAAGAAGCAGGCTCACAGCAGAGGAGCCTGATGTGGGGCTCGATCCCAGAACGCCGGGATCACGCCCTGAGCTGAAGGCAGATGCCTAACCGCTGTGCCACCCAGGCACCCCAACATCTTTTGTAATGTTACTAGGCACAGTTAGAGGGGTAACCCTAGCTATGCTTTCTAAATAGCTTCCACTCCACCCCTGCTTATTTTTTTTTCATCCTGCTTTTTGTTTCTTCATCTACTAATATGCACTTGACATTGTTCAGGGCTCTACCCCCAGCTCTGAGAAGTAGCAGGCAGATAGCACGGTTTTTGTAGTCATTGCATGAATGAACTTGAGAGGTAGGAATTCTTTGACAAATGAGACCAAGACTGAAAACATAAATGATTTGTTCATGACTGTGAGCCTCTTAAGTCATAAATCAGGGGTTTCAACCTTTATATGAGGGCAAGGCCCGTGTTCTTTCTACAACCACTCCTTTAAATGGGTATTTCTGTACGGAGGCATGAATCTCTTCATTTGTTAAGCATTGTTATGTGAAAGGCACTTGGAGATACAGGGATCTTGCTTTCATGAGCCTGTCAGTCTGGTTAGGAAGAAAAGAAATATCTGGAGATCCAACTACAAGTGTAAGGCAGTGTCTGGCTCTGGAAGGAACCTCAGAGACAGTAACAGGAGGAGGGTGAGCTGGTCCTGGTGCTGGATCCTGAAGAGCACGCTTCCCTGGCTGGGGACTGTTGCCCCTGGAATACGAGCAAGCAGAGCAAGTCAAGTCTTTCAGAGTAGACAGCTTTCCTACAAGCCCTTTCCCTGAGTTTCCATTTAGATGCCAGAGAGTAGCACGTTCCCCCCACCCCTTTCTTGCAGAGGGAAAATGGTGGAAGGTAGAAGAAAGGCTCGTTCTGAAGAACGTTTGGAGAGTTTGTGGTCTTAGGAAGAAATGAAGAGATGGAGAAAAACAAATGGCAGCCACTGAGTTGTTTCACCTAGGAAAGAGAGAAAGTAGGGGAGTGGAGGGGGGATGAGGAGCCAACTACAAAATCTCTCTTCATGGGGAATTCAGAAGTTTGTTGCATGTCCTCACACTTACTTGGAAAACATCTGGCGTGTCCCGCCCTTGAAGGACTGTGGGTTCTTTCTGCAGGAGAGGGTTTAGATTTATTCTCTGGACACCAAACAGTGGGACCAAAGGGTGAAAGCCTGACGGAAAAGCGTTTCTTCTGGACACAAGGAAATGCCTTTTTAAAAGCAGCTGCAGGGAGCGGTCTCAGGAGGGGGGGGGGGGGANGCCGGAGGCGGGGCCGGGAGCGAGTGTGCACGTGTCCGAGGCTCCAGCTGCGCGTCCGGGCTCCGCGGGGAGCGGCGCGGGGCGGGGCGGACGGGCGAGCCCGAGCAGCGCTCCGCCGGCGGCTGGGAGCGCGGGAACGGCACGCAGCATGCTCGCGGCTGTCGGGGGCCTCCTGCGCCTCCGCCTAGGGCGCAGCTTCCGCTGGGCCCCGGGAGCGCGCGGAGAAGCGGCGCCACGGCGCATCGCGCCTCTGCGGCCTCGGGGTCTGCCCCGCTACTGCAGCGGCCGGGCCCCCAGCGGCTCTGAGCCCCAGGGTCCAGGTGAGCCAGGGCTGGGAACGACCTGGGAGGGAGGGGGCGCGGACCGGCGATTGAGGACCCGGGGCTGGGGTGAGGAAGGGAGCTGGAGGCGTGAGTGCGCTCTGAGCCACTGGGTCGACGGTCAGTCGGTTCCTCCGTCGACCCCTGTCGCTTTTGCAGCAGGAAAGGTCCACCGGGTCCCCGCCGAGCACAAGCCTTCGCAATTCGATAAGAAAATCCTGCTGTGGACCGGGCGTTTCAAAGCGATGGAGGACATCCCGCCTCGGATCCCGTAAGTGTGGCCTGCGCGGCGGCCGGGTTTCGTGCGCGTGGAGGGGTGCCGGGTCCATGCACCTCCCGACCTCGGCGCGCCCTGGAAAGAAGGCGGCATGGGGCTTCACAAAACCTACCACCTTAAGGAGTGTGCTTCCCCAGCAGCCCCCTAGTGCGGTTAAATGTATGTCAGACGCCTTGGCTGGACAGGGGGCACCTAAGCTTACAAGGAGATTGTTGTAGTTGGGTGAAAAGCCAGAAGTTCAGTGGGCACTTCCACCCTCGCCCAGATACCCGCCCCAGGGAGCTCGGAGCCGCAAGGCAGCGGGGCGCTTAGGCCACATAGAAAGCACGGTCCGTGCGTGCACCCCGGGTGCCTGCGGGGTCCCCAGGGAGGGAAAGGGGCTCTGCGAGGGGAGCAGCTCCCTGCTGCACCCAGCGAAGGCCTGGGGCTCCTGGGAGGACTAAAGAGCCTCTGGGAGGAAGCCGCATCCGTGAGACCTCCTATTCTGGGGCAGGAGAAGCCTGGTGTCCCTGGTCCTGCACACCGCCGAGCGCTGGGTTTACTCGGGCTAGGACCTTCTTCGGAGCGTCAGCATCGCTGGCCTCTTCACCAACCCAAAACCAAGAGAGAGGGTCTCTTAAATGATAAAACTCAAGCTGACAACTTCACCCCAAGGGTAAATTTAACCTGTAAAAACCATCTTTCTACGGTTTCAGTTTATGCAAGCCCAAAATACTTCCCAGCAGTTTTTACAAGGGAGTGGATTTAAAAAGGGGAATGAAGGAAACTAAGAATAAAACCAATCTACTATTTTTTTAAGCTGATCTTTAAAACAAAGAATAAGGAGACTAGAACCTTAATATCAAGGATTTCAGATGTCCTGTAAATAATTTTTATACAATGTAATCAGTGCCTAGCAGAATGAATAATGGAAACTAGGCCTACATCTTGTTCTGCACACATTACCTACACTTTTTAAAATTAAAATTTAGGGGCGCCTGGGTGACACAGCGGTTAAGCGTCTGCCTTCGGCTCAGGGCGTGATCCCCGCATTATGGGATCGAACCCCACATCAGGCTCTTCTGCTATGAGCCTGCTTCTCCCTCTCCCACGCCCCCTGCTTGTGTTCCCTCTCTCTCTGTCTGTGTCTATCTCTGTCAAATAAATAAATAAAATCTTTAAAAAAAAATTAAAATTTAAATTCACATTTGTTAATTGAAGTATAGTTGATATACAATGTTACATTAGTTTCAGGTGTAGTTGTCTACACTTTTATTACTTTGTAATTTACTGGTTACCAAAACCATATCCAATAAATGAAAAAAATGTGATGGGAAATGTTCACTCAATAATGAATTCTCAAACATTTTTGTCCCTTTCTTGGATCAAATTATTTAATGAGGAATGGACACGGAATTTGAAATAACACAGAATTTGAAATCTGTATTCAGCATTTATTCAACCACAGAGATATTTTTTACTGTTACAAAACAAATATTGTTTTCCTTGAGATCTGTAGAGTCTGAACTACAGACTTAGCCCAAAGTAGAAATTATCCTCAGAAAAGCTAAAACACCATCCTTAATTTTTTGGAATTTTGAGTTCTAGTGCTCCAACAGAGTAATCAATATTTCAATAATAAATAAAAGTAAATAAACTGATCACTTAAAAAAAAGAATGTGAAGAACCTGCAGTATTGTAGATTAATGCTTGTCAAGTGGTAGTAGACCCAGTATTGCATTAATATAGCTCTATGTGCGAGCAGACCCATTTTATAGAAAGAATTTAATTTCCTCAGGATCACAGTCAAAGAGGTGTTATAAACAGGAGAATTTAATTTCCAATAAGATGTCTAAGAAAGGAATTGTAGTTTGGCATTGGAAACATTAAATATTTGAATATTTTTCATTTTGCTGTTTTCTATAATTTTTTAAAGCATTGCTGTTGAAGAGGGATATACCTCCCAAACTAAGTGTTAGACTTACAACGTGAAAAGCTTTCAGTTTGAATGCTCTTAATGGACATGTAATTAACAAGTGACCTATAATTTTTGTATCATACACTAATGATATTTAATAAGAACTGTACTTTTTCTTGTTTTTTCAGTGCAAACCTAATTTGATATAGCAGATCAAAGCCAGATGGATGGGTAAAAACAGATCATATCTTCTAGGCTCCATCTGGAACAAAATTCAGCAACAAATATAATCTAATAATGTCTTCATGTTCACCTGTTTGCAACCAACATCTTAAAACTACATTAACCTGTCTCAAATCTAAGGAAAACAGGCTAGATATTGGTTTGCTGTGCTCTTTAAACTGGTGGAAAAGTTAAAGAAAAAGTTTCTCATTTTTAAGAGAAATTGCAACTTGTCTTTCTAAAAATTTTTTTCAATGTAATTACATTCTATTTAAACTTGACATTAGATAACAAAGAATACTGCTGCATACATTCCCAAGAATCATTCCTTAATCATGTGTATCTATAAACTGCCACTTCATATTATTGCAAATTATTAAAGTTTATTTCAGTATAAAAAGCCCACAGACACAATTAGGTTTGTAACCCTGCTTTGTTAAGTCGCATTGCTAAAATCTTAAATAACTTGCCTGTAACTTTATATTAATAAATAAGTCTCCCCAGTATTCTAGCAAGTACATAAAATTTCTAGAATAATAAGAAAATGAAGGTGACTTTGTCTTTTTCTTCCACAAATCATCGTAATTTTGATCACTTCTTTTGAAAACTTCATGCAAAAACCACAGGACACACCTTTTCTCTAACAGTGGTCCTCGCAGAATGTGTAATGGTCTCTCTAATTAAGATAGGATGGGAGGAAGCAAGAAGGGATTGGGAGCCCAGTGAGAAAACAAAATGAGGAAAACAAACTTTAAAAAACAATCTATTTAAAACTAAAAAGGAGGGGTGCCTGGGTGGCTCAGTGGGTTAAGGGCCCAGCTCTTGGTTTTGGCTCACGTTATGATCTCAGGGTCATGAGATCAAGCCCTGCCTCGGGCTCTAGGCTCAGCACGGAATCCACTTGAGATTCTCTCTCACTCTCCTTCTGCCCCTCCCACCTGCCCCCATGCTCTCTCACTCTGTCTTTCTCTAAATAAATAAATAAATAAATAAATAAATAAAACCTTAAAAAGAAACCTAAACTGAAAATGAAGCTCACTTATAACAGAGGGGCCAAATGAACACAAGTCATAGACGTACATAGACTTACATGCTTACATTTACCCTGATCTGTGACAAAAAATGACGGAGAGTCAGGCCATAATTTCTAGTAGTTATATTTTGAGCAATTAGAAACTATACTACACTGTGGTTTCGTGGTGACTAACATTAATTAAGACCTAAATATACCTGTTAATTTGAAATTGGGAACATAATGGGCTAGCCTTTGGATGTCTTCCACAGTTGACATTCAGGGAAATTTGGGGAATATTTACATAACAAATGATTGTCCATCATACCAATGAGAAAAAAACAGATTGTTTCAATATAATTAACAGAATACACATCTTGGTTTAGGCCAGAAATGATAGATGCTGCAAGAAACAAGGCTCGAGTGAAAGCTTGTTACATAATGATTGGACTCACCATTATCGCCTGTTTTGCAGTGATAGCATCAGCCAAAAGGGTGAGTATCTCTTTAAAATAAAGCCAGACTGGTGAATTTTAAGAAATATCACGAGTTTTGTTCTCAATCTGGGGATTATCACTGTGTTTTCAGTGTAAGCACAATTTCATCTTAGACTACCTTGAGCCACACATAAATATCTATCCTCCTGGAAACAATTTCTTTCATGAAAATTTGAGTCCACAAATGCAAACTACATGGGCAGATAGGAGGAAAAAAAGTTTGTTTCCATTTATAAGATAAAAACAAAAACAGGACAGTTCATAGCCTAGTTAAAATCTGTGCAAGTTTGCTGTGTGAAAATTACCCAGACTAGATCATTCCTTAGGTCATGAATTCAGTCACAGCTATAGCACAGAATCACGACATCCTCAGAAATGACAAACGTTGGAAGTGCTCAAGGACAACTTGTTTGTCCATATCCCATATGTAAGCCCTTTCCTTGTCATCCCCAGTATTCTAGAGAGAAATTGAGAGCTGATTACTCTAATTGTGTTTCTTCTTCCCCAAATCCTGTCACCTGCTGATCACATTTTACCATGAGAAGCAACCCCACAAATATTGGGAGACATCAACGATGTACATCCCCACGAGTCTTCTCTTCTCCAGTCTTAATTTCCTATCCCTTACAGCTTCCCTCTATTCTGAGTTCTCCCCTGAACACACTACGGTTTAGCCGTGTCCCTCTTCACAGTGGCATTCGCGGCCGAAGCCATTAGAGCCTGATGGTAACTTCCTTGTTCGTGAACTGCATTCTAGTAGCACAGCCAGAGCTGGAACTAAGTGTTGGCCGCCGCATCACACAGAAGAGTTTGCGTGGATCCATACATCTTCACTCTCTGGGCGTGTGTAGCCAATTACCATTCTCCCTCGTCCTATGATTCTGCCCTGGGTTACTGTTCAGATTTTTGAGAGTATTTGAGCCAAGTAATTCACATAGGGACTGAGGCTGTAAGCTTACTGATGTCATGTACATATCCATTCATTTCTATTAGCGTGGCAGACAACGTGTGCTTTGATATAATTCTCATCAAAGGGGAAATTTCCTAAATCTTTCTTACATACTCGAACATAGAAATAAAGAAATTTGGTCATCTCTTGTCTATAACCCACTGTAGATAAAATGACTGTCCACCAAGGTGATGATTCTCTGGCTCCTAAATGACAGACTGGAGCCTGATACTGTCTGGACCCTCCTTGTTTTATAACATCTACTCTTCGTTCATTATGCTCCATCTACACTAGTTCTTTTCTATTTTTAGTACACTAAACCCTTTCTCCTCACTAGGCTTTCCTTCCCTCCCCAGGCCTGGTTTATTCTCATTCCCGTCAGAGACCTTCCCTGACCACCCCCTTAAAATGGCCTTGTCCAGGTGCTCACTATTTTATCATCTTCCCAGTTGCTCATGAGTAAGCCATTATACATCAGCAATCCTGTTGACTCCACTTTAAAATATACCTACCATTGGACCACTCCTCACCATCTCTCCTGTTATCACCCTGGTCTGAGATAACCAACATCTGTTGCCTAATTGATTGCAGTATCTTCTAAAGGGGCTCACGGCTGTCCCTCTTGCCTGTCTCCAATTCTTTTTTTTTTTTTAAATAATTAACGCATATACTTTGAGATTGTGATAGATGGAGGTGGAGAAAAGGGTAGCCAATTTGAGATCTTTTGGGGGAGGTAGAAAGGATAGAACTTTGTGGTAAATTTGGTGTGGGAAGAGGAAAGAAAATGGAACCAAAAAGCCTGGGTTTTTTACTTCAGCAACTAGGTGGATGGTGCCACCATTTGTGGAGATGTGTAAAAGTGGGGAGAGAACTGGTAGGCACGACAGGCAAAGAGCACTATGCCCTGTACCATGGATATATTAAATGTGATGGGTGGATTAGGCATGCGTCAATATCTATTACATTTTTTTATTCTCCTATGAACTTTGTACACTCTTCAGTCTGAAGACCTATATATACATTTCTTCACTTCTGAAAAAGTCTAAGCTGTCATAACTTCAAATATGGCCACTTCACCCATTCTCTCTATTCTTTCCACCTATTATACACGTATGTTGGAACTTCTAGTTCTATTCTCCATGTCTCTTAACTTTTTTTTTTCTATTTTTTGTATCTGTTTCTCTTTACTGCACTTAGATTACTCCCCCGATCTATACTCTAGCTGGAGTGTTTACATCCTCATTACGATGCTGATGATCTCTTCTTTTCAGGGGTGATTCTCCCCACCCCACCTCCAGATAAATGCCTAGTTTCCTTGCCAGTTCCTTGGGCTAGTAAGAGGAATTTTAGTCATTTCAGTGGAGTACGTGATACTTCCAATTCAAGATCCAAACTCTGGACTCACTTTTTGGTGTAGAGATGAAACTCCCAGCTCACAGCTGTTAAAACCAATATTTTTCCCTAACGCCCCCTGCCTGAAACCATTCCTTCCCATCCTGGCTTCAATCCTTATTCCCCACCAGTTCATGCCTTTTGAGTTCTTTCCATTTCTGATACCTGAGGATTTCCCTTTCTTGATTTTGAGCATAACTATTGCAAATATTTTTATCATGTTTTATCCAAAAAATATGTCTTTGTGTGCCAAGAGAGCCAGGGCAGATTTCTGATGTCAGTTGTCCTATTGACTAGAAGTCTCACAGCTTAAATAATTTCTTTTCTATACCAAAGGATCATTTTTCTTGGGTACTGCTTGTGACAGATGTTTTAAGTGACTTTTCTCCTTTTCACAGAGTATCTCCTATGTATGTCTATCTGAAACACAAATCCTTTCCAGAGAGTCACAATGCTTTGCTTTGTTTTTTGTTCTGTTTTGGTTTTCTATTTTTTTATTTTTCAGGCTGCAGAACGACATGAATCCTTAACAAGTTGGAACCTGGCAAAGAAAGCTAAGTGGCGTGAAGAAGCTGCATTGGCTGCACAGGCTAAGGCTAAATGAAATTCTGAGTGACACGGTGTTAATCAGAGGATCATTACTATTATCAAAAACAATAAAAGATAGGTAAAATAGAATATTTAACAAAATAATTGCCATGGTTTTATTTGGTAAAGAGAAGCACAAAGTCTTTTTATTTTTACTTTTTAGTAAAATTTTACCAAAGCTTGATAAATATTTACAGTGAACCCATGGGCACAACCACCTCCCAGGTCAAGATGCAGAACACCAGTAACACCTCAGAAACCTCCTTTCTGCCTTCTGTCATTCATTACCCTCCAAACGTAATCATTGCTGTGAGTTTTATCACCAGAGGTTAGTTTTGCTTGTTTTTGAACTTCATGTACCTAGAATGACACAATACGCACTTGTGAGGGTGGATTCTTATGCTCCACATTATGTTGTGAGATCCACCCACAAATTTTGTGTAGCATGAGTTTATTCATTTTTATTTTGTTATAGCATCCCATTGTATGAATATGAGGCAGTTTATCTGGATATTTGGTCCAGTTTTTGGCCAAGACAGATAATGCTAAAATGAGCACTCTGTGTATATCATTCAGTAAGCATTCTTTAAAATCTAAACTAATTTTCAACCAAACTACCACTGTATTTGGGTAGGACTTTCACTGATTGAGAGGAATGTAAAACTATCAGCTTTAGATTTTGTTAAGTTAAATATATATGTTAAGGTTCCTAGGGTAACAGGAAAATATGAACTCTCAAACAAGTAGAGATTTTTAAGAAAAATAGATGACTGACTTTAGTCCAAAGGCAAAAAAGGGGGAAGAGAAAGAAAAAGAGAATAGAAAAAAGAGAAACAGGACAAAATAACATGGTCAAAATGAATCCAGATATATTGATAGTCAGAATAAATGAAACAAACTCTGGTAAATGAAGACAAAGATACTCAGAATGTATTAAAAACAGTAATATGCTATATACAAAGGACACTACTGAAACAACAGAATGCTGTATAGACGGTTACAAGAGTTAAGATATAGAATATAAAAATGGGAATTTTGTCAATAGAGAAATGAAACTGAGCTTCAATACATTAACTTTGCTAAAGCTGGTTGATTCTTCAGTGGAGAATGAAGCCAAACATCAACCAGTTATTTTATCTTTTAAGGCAGAATTGTCATATGGCCAATTAGTCAGGCTGTAAAAAGGTTTGAAGGGAAAATGCTTATGGCAAAGATGTTTACAGAAAAATTACCTAGAACAGAGATTGGGAGCAGGACTTCTGTTGTGAGTTCTCTTTTGTTTTAGTTACATCATTTTATTAACCAATCTGTTCCCTGTCACCTATTTTAACATTAGTAATCCTAGACCAAAGGTTTTGTACTCTTTCATTCTATCTACTGACTGCTTCTTTGGATGATGGCCATTCGCTAGTGCGCTGCTACAGAAGATCTCACCATGAAAACCTATGACTGAACCTTCAATCTGATCACATTTTCAACTTGGCATAATAAGGCTGCTGTGTCTTCAGCTTTCAGCAGGAAAATCCATTGTTCCCACCATAATTGAAAAGAAAACATTTTCAGTTAGGTTTCAACTAGTTTGTTTTATTCAAATTCAGTCATCACATAAACTGAAAATAAAATAACTATTGTCCTGTTTCCTTAACACATAAATATACAAATTCTCATTTGAACTTGAAAAGTATTATACTAATCCTAAATGTGT
The DNA here is from genome assembly GCF_002007445.2 of Ailuropoda melanoleuca. Classification (NCBI taxonomy): domain Eukaryota; kingdom Metazoa; phylum Chordata; class Mammalia; order Carnivora; family Ursidae; genus Ailuropoda; species Ailuropoda melanoleuca. The sequence goes on along the minus strand of NC_048227.1, from coordinate 65,450,303 downwards.
ACGCACAAAGTAATGTAGCATCTAAATATATAAAAACTGGTCAGAATTAGAAGGAAAAAATGGACAGGCCCATCATTATCTTGGGAAATGAACACATCTCCCTTAGAAACTGACTAGTAAATACGTAAAAGATGTGAATCAATTAATAATACACACTCCTTTTAGCATACATGGAATGTTCACTAAAACAGCACATCCTAAACCATAAAGCACGTTTCATCAACTTTCAAACTACATGCAATCATATCACAACTTAGAAATTAATGACATAATGTTTTTATTCACTAATTTATTGTCATAAGGTTTTTAAAGTTTGAAGATTTAAAAACATCTCTAAATGACTGATAGGTCAAAGAATGAATCATAATAGAAATTTAAAAATGCTTAGAACTGAATATTAAGAAAAAGCTATATATCAAACTTGTGGAATGCAGCTAAAGTGGTAATTCAAAGTAAATTGTTAGCCTAAATATGCTTCTCTTAGAAAAGAAAGGTTTATAACAAATATATTAAATATCCCTAAGAAATGAGAAAAAGAAATATAGAATAAATCCAAAGGGAATAAAACGTTGGAAATTATAAAATTAAGAGCAGAAACTAATGAAGTAAATAAAAACATAGAATATAGAGAGTTGATATAACTTAATTTGGCAGAGTCTTTAAGATAAAAGATAAAAGTATAAACAACAGCTTAGAAATGATAAAAGGGATGAAAGCCAAAGTACAACAGAGATTTTAAAAACAACATTATGAATTGGTATGCTATCTTCTGCTCTGGCCAAAAGTAATAGGGATAAGATATACTCTCTTCCCTGAAACAACTAAAAACTTGGACAAAAACGTGAAACAACAATTTCCAGACATTGGGCATCTGACAATGAAGGGCAGTGATCTGTGAAATAGAGAAAATAAGTTAGTTGGGCCCAGTAATTGCTCCACTTTACTGCCTAAAGAGTTTCAAGACTACATGGCATAGACAAAAAACCTGGGTGGAACTTAAAAGTATCTCAGAGTTGAGGAGAAGAGTCAGGAGGCTAGGGAAGGTAAGACAATTAGATTTCACAGGCTAGGGAACTAAAGTGCGAGAGCTGTGCAGAGAGCTCTAGAGATCTGCCGCTGAGTGTTGATGACCACAAGTGACCACTACCCATGGTCATGTAAAGAATCATCTGAAAGAACAAGGAGAAACAAATTTTGGAGCTCACACATGGTCAACAATAGTTTGAGTTGAACCAGCCAAATTAGTAACTCTCATATTTGACAGAGAAGCTGAGTACTTAGAATGGTATAGCCTCAGTAGTAAGGTTGCCTTACAAAGTTTAAAAGAAAAAAAAAAGTTTAAAGGCATGACTGTAAAGGATCAAATCATTTTCAAGTAACTTCATTGTGTCCCATAACAAAGCTTAAGAATAGATGTAGGAAACCCAATATCTAATAGCCAACAAAGTCACATTCACAATGCCTGGTATCCAATCAAAAATTACCAAACATGAAAAGAATACATGCAAAATGGAAAATACAAACCATAATGAAGAAAAAGGATAAAAAGAAACAGAACAGATGATAGAATTAGCTGATAAGGACAACATAACCGCTATAGTCATACTTACTGAAGAATACAGAAAAACTTGAGTATAAGAAGAAACATGGGAGATATTAAACAGACCCAAGTAGAACTTGCTAAAGATAAAATATACAAAGTCTGACATGAAAAATACACTAATGGAGTTAAGAGCAAATTAGACACAACAGAAGACAAAATTAGTGAATTTAAAGACCCAATTATCCCATCTTTCCACCCGGTTCTCCTCCAACAACCCTCTGTTTCTTTTAGTTAAGAGTCTCTTATGGTTTGCCTCCCTGTCTGTTTTTTATCGTATTTTTCCTTCCCTTCCTCTATGCTTATGTTTTGTTTCTTAAATTACACATGAGTGAAATCGTATGGTATTTGTCTTTCTCTGACTTATTTTGCGTAGCATAATACCCTCTAGCTCTATCCATGTCATTGCAAATGGCAAGATTTCATACTTTGTAATGGCTGAGTAATATTCCATTGTGTGTGTGTGTGTGTGTGTGTGTGTATTATATATATACCACATCTTCTTTATCCATATATCAGTCAGTAGACATTTGTGCTCTTTCCATAGTTTGGCTATTGTTGATAATGCTGCTATAAAAATTGGGGTGCATGTACCCCTTTGAATCAGTATTTTTGTATCCTTTTGGTAAATACCTAGTAGTGCAATTGCTAGATTGTAGGGTAGCTCTATTTTTAACTTTTTCTTTTTTTAAAGATTTTATTTATTTATTCGACAGAGATAGAGATAGCCAGTGAGAGAGGGAACACAAGCAGGGGGAGTGGGAGAGGAAGAAGCAGGCTTATAGAGGAGAAGCCTGACGTGGGGCTCAATCCTACAACGCCGGGATCACGCTCTGAGCCAAAGGCAGACGCTTAACCGCTGTGCCACCCAGGCGCCCCTCTATTTTTAACTTTTGAGGAAGCTTCATACTGTGTTCCAGAGTGGCTGCATCAGTTTGCCTTCCCACCAACAGTGTAAGAGGGTTTCTCTTTCTCTGCATCCTCGCCAACATCTGTCATTTCCTGAATTGTTAATTTTAGCCACTCAGGAGGGCACTTGATGTAATCAGCACTGGGTGTTAAATGCAACTAATGAATCACTAAATTCTACCCCTGAAACAATACACTGTATGTTAACTAAATTGAATTTAAATTAAAAAAATAAAGACAAAACAATGAAAACTATCCAAACACATGGAGAAAAAGAAATGGACAAAGCATCGGTAAGCTGTATGACTATTTTGAGCAGCCTAGTATAAGTGAAATTGGAATTGAAAAAATATTTGAAGACATAATGGTTAAAATGTTTCCAAAATTGATGAAAACTATAAACTCACAGACCCAAGAACCTCAGCTACCTGCAAGAACAAGAAACATGAAAAAAGGTATGGGGCGCCTGGGTGGCACAGTGGTTAGGCGTCTGCCTTCGGCTCAGGGCGTGATCCCGGCGTTATGGGATCGAGCCCCACATCAGGCTCCTCCACTGTGAGCCTGCTTCTTCCTCTCCCACTCCCCCTGTTTGTGTTCCCTCTCTTGCTGGCTGTCTCTATCTCTGTCAAATAAATAAATAAAATCTTTAAAAAAAAAAACATGAAAAAGGGTAAACCAGGACACATCATAACCAAATTGCTTAACATCAGTGATGAAGAAAAAAATTTAAAAGCAGCCAAAGAAAAAGTTAACATTATTTACAAAGGAACAGAGATAAGAATGATAGAATTGTTGTCAGAAAAAGGCGAGTCAGAAGACAGTGGAGCAACATCTTAAAGGAACAAAATACATCTAGAATTCTACACCCAATAAAAACATCTTTCAAGGGGTACCTGGGTGATTCCATTGGTTACGCACATCCAACTCCTGATTTCAGCTCAGGTCATGGGCTGTGGAACCTGCTTGAGATTTTCTCTCTCCCTCTCCCTCTGTTCTCTCCCTCTCTAAAAAAAAGAAAAAAAAATCTTTCAAAAATGAAGGTGAAGTAAAGACTTATTCAGGCATACAAAAGTTGATGGAATTCTCCACCAGCAAACCTACAATACAAAAATATTAATGTCCTTCATGTAGAAGGAAAATGATACCAAATGGAAATCTACATCAACACAAAGAATTGAAGAGCACTAGAAATTGTAACTATGAGGCCAAATATAAAAAACTTCATAATTTTTAAATCTCTTTTAAAATAATAAACTAAAGCAAAAATTTATGACCAAACCATGAATGTGTTATGGGGTTTATAACATACAGAGAAGTAAATGTATGAAAACAATAGGACAGAGGCNNGAGGCCAAATATAAAAAACTTCATAATTTTTAAATCTCTTTTAAAATAATAAACTAAAGCAAAAATTTATGACCAAACCATGAATGTGTTATGGGGTTTATAACATACAGAGAAGTAAATGTATGAAAACAATAGGACAGAGGCTGAGAAGGAGGAAATGGAAGTATACTGTATTTAAGCTTATACCAGTAATATCAAATAGAAAAATAATGCTACATAAGAAATTTATAATTTTCTAATAGCCATGTTAAAAAGTAAAAATAATCAGTAAAATTAACTTAAATGGAACTTAATCCAATATGGCCAAAATAGTATTTTAGCAAGTAATCATAATATAAACATTATTAACAACACATTTTACATTCTTTTTTCCCTTTTAAATTTTTGAGATCCAATGTAGATTTTACATCTCAGTTCAAAGGCTATATTTTGAATGGAAATACTTGGTCTATATTTAGACTTCATAAAATGTATAGTAAAAAAAAAAAAAGATCCCCATATCCAAGTTGTTCCAAATATACTTAGGTTTTCTAATAACCAAGTAAAGTTATCAGTTTTTATTTTTAACTTCATTAAAACAAAGTAATATTAGAAGTTCCATTTCCCAATGGTACCAGCCACATTCCAAGTGCTCAAAAGTGCAGTGTTATATGTGACATGCTTCTATATTATTTAAGAGTAGCCGAAGTTAAAAATGCCTATTTTAAAGCCTAAAACAACCAATAAAAAATGAAAAACAAATATAAAGTTATAATGAGTCAAAAAGGAGATGAAATGGAACCCTAAAAAATAATCCAAAACTAGGTAGAAAAAGAAAAAGCAGACCGAAATAAAAGGGACTAAAAGTACAATGGTAGGTCTAAACTAAATTAAATCAATAATCATGATAATTGTCAATAATTTATAAACACACTCCAGTTAAAATGCAGATATTGTCAGAATAAAAAAGCAAGACCTATTTGTTGCCTACAAGAAATCCATTTTATAAAGGGGGAAATTGAGTAAAAGTAAAAAGACGGAAAAGATATACCATGCAACACAAAAGTAAGTAGGAGTGGCTATAGTAATATCAGAGTAGATTTTAGAACAAAGAATATTACCAAACACAAAGAGGGTTATTTGATAAAGGGAGCAATTCATGGTAACCAACGTGTGGAAACAACCCAAATGTCCATGTGTTATATCCATAGAGTGGAATATTAGTAACAAAAAGGAATGAAGTATTGATATATGCTACCACATGGATAAACACTGAAAACATTACGTTAAATGAAAGAAGGGAGTCTCAAAATAAGATGTTCTACAATTGATTGTGGTGATAGTTATACATCTGTATGAGTATAGAAACCATTGAAACCATTGAATTGTGTATTTTAAGTGGATAAATTATACGGTGTGTAAGTGAATATCTCAATAAAACTTTTCTTTTTAAAAATAAAGCAGCATGTCCTTGATACCTGAACAGGGAAAATGTAATGTAAAAAGATTAGTAATGAGGGATTGTCTACTACAAGTAAAGAGAAGTCTGATAAATAGCAGCAGAAGCAGATGTAGGGAACAGCCACTATGCCCAAGGAAGGAATGGACTTGGAATAGGGCCCTCTCCTCCAAGGCTAAGATTCAGACCTCATCAGTATGCAGCATTCCTGGATGGCAGCTAGGTTTTTTGGGTGTCTCAGGCTGAGGCTGGCAAACAGAGAACTGTCCACTGAGGTGCCAACAAATCTCACCAGGAAGTTGCTCTCAGGGGTGCTGGAGGAACTCCCTAGAATGTTGCTTGCAAGGTGCTGCTTAATTTCACTGAGAAGTTGCCCACTGGGGTGCCTGCAAGTCTCCTTGCAAGCCTGCTGGGGCACCAGTGAAACGAGCTGGGAAGCTACCTACGGGGTGCCTGTGCAACCTTGCTAGAAAACCAGATTGGGGGTGGGGGAAACTGGGTGGCTCACATGGTTAAGTGTCTGCCTTCAGCTCAGGTCATGATCCCAGGGTCCTGGGATCGAGCCCCACATTGGGCTCTCTGCATGGTGGGGAGCCTGCTTCTCCCTCTCCCTCTGCTGTTCCCCGTGCTTGTGCTCTCTTGCTGTCTCTGTTAAATAAATAAAATCTAAAAAAAAAAAAAAAAAGAAAGAAAGAAAAGAAAAAGAAAGAAAAGAAAAGAAAAAAAGGAAAGGAAAGGAAGAGAAAATAAAAGAAAAAAGAAAAGAAAAAAGAAAACCAGATGGGGTAACTCCCCAGTGAGCTGTGGTAAGTGCCACTGAACTTGCTGGGAAGCTGACTGGAGGTGCCAACGAAACTTACCATGAAGCTGCCTGCAGAAGTGCCGCTGCCAAGTCCTGGAGGTGAACCCCTAAGTCTTCTGCATGACAGCTACGCATGACAGGAACAAACACTAAGAAGAGCACACTTGGAAGAGGTCAAGACACTTCTTTCCCCTCCAATGTCTCTCCAGTGCCTTCTACCGACAAAGCTTAACATCATGCCACTTGGCAAAGGAGAAATGTTTACAGGGTCCAGTACCAATATCACAAAGTGGGTTGAGGAAGGGTGCATTTGAAGCTTAAAAGCAGTAAAATGATTAATGACATATTGGGTATATCCTAAAATAGGTTCAATGCTGGAAAGTCTATTTTTCAACGTATTAACAATGGAAAACCATATGCTTATTCATGATGCAGAAAAAAACACCATTAAAAACAGAACAAAATAAAAACCTTACACTAGGAATAAGAGCGCTTTTTAAAGCTGACAAAAACTATCTACAAAAAAAAAAAAAAAACCAGTCAATTCTCATTACTCATGGGAGCTACTGTAGAAAGTTGCTGCAAACATTGCATTAGCAAGTACTGATCATTATTCCTAGGGGAAATACAGGGTTAGATTCCTGAGAGCTTCTGATAACACTTTGTCAACTACTCAATACATAATCTGTTCTATGTGTGTTTCTGTTTAAAGACTATGTATATGATTCATTAACATTGAACTCCAAGCCTACAGAGCTACAAACGAACCTAGCTAACGTAATGTGTTTTTTGTTAAGACACATCACTGTTTTCTTGCACTTAACGAGGAACACTAGACAGGACTTCAGCATTATACTTGGAGGCCGTTTTAAATAGCAAAATCAACAGAAGCGCAAGAAACGTGGCATTAAATAGATCAGGAAAGGATAGTTGTTTATAGTATGAAAGCTGAAATAAGAAAGCAGAGCATTGTTTTTTTGTTCAATCTCAGCTGGGAACATGTGCCCTGGGTGACTCAATTTTTTCACCACTCTACATAATGTCCACAAATAACCTTGAAAATGCCCTGAATGTTGATTTTGGGGAGTAGGCAAATTTGATAATAAAGAATCTGCAAAAAGCAAGAGGAACTACACCAACTACATTATATTTTGTGGTGCAACAATTAAAGGTGTTAAAAAAATAAGAACAAGTTTAAAATGCCTGTTGTTATTACTTCTAATCGATATTGTACTAGAGATCCTAATACAGTAAGAAAAAGAAACAAGAATTTGAAACGAATGACATTATTCAGTTAATATTGTCTACAAAAACTCCAAATCATCTATAAATTGGAATTAATTTAGCAAGGTTGTTGGACATGATTAATGTACAAAATTAAATTACATTTCTATATCCCAGCAGCAAGCTGGAAAATTTTAGGTAACAAAAGATAATTGTTTTACAACGAAAAACATAAGGGTCCTACCTTGGAGTAAACTTAAAAATGTGAATGATCTTTGTGAAGAAAACTATAAAAAATTTTTTTTGAAATATAGTGAGAAAGCTCTAAGTAAATGGCAAGCTATAACTTGTTCACCGATAGTGTTAGTATCATTAAGATGTTAATTCCTCCAAAACCATCCTCTAGATTAAATTAATTTCATCCAAAAATCTTATGGGCCTCTTAACAGAATTTGAGGGGTGAATTCTTTATGTGAAAATGCAAAGAGCTATGACTATCCTGAAGAAAAACAAGATAGAAGACTTGCCTTATCAGATAATCATGATGACGGCACAAAATGGAAGAGCAGACAGCAAAGAAAATGAACCACAGATATGCATCAGTGTGAATGTACCTCAAAAAATGTTTAACATTGAGCTAAAAAAATCATGGGATATGTAAAATATTCCATTTTATACATTTCAAAAACAGGGAAGTGAAACTATTTTAGGGATACATAAACATGAGATAAAACAATGAGGAAAAGCATAGGAATTAGTAAACACAATCCAGAGTAATAGTTACAAAGGACTGATAATTTAAGTTGGGTGGTGAATATGTAGGTGTTCATTTTGTTATTCAAACGTTATTCTCTTTGTGTATATTTTATAATAAAACAATTTAAAAGATGGGATGCTCAGAAAATAGTGAGTCATGTCAAATCCTAATGTGTATTAAATTTTGTCGTGCCATTTTAGCTTTTAAAAACATGTTAACCATAACTGAAAAAGAACAGAAGAGTTCCCTCAAAAGTAGTCTAGAAGTTTAAAACATTCAATTTTTAAATAACAGACACTTTTGGGCATTACACATTAAATTCCCCCAACTTCCTACTGCCTCCAAATTAAAATGGTTGTGCATTAACTACTGGGCATTCCAAGTTGTTTATTTTGTGGGGTTGCCCCCAATCAACATTTTAGTTCTGGTGGTGCTTTACAGCCAGTGCAACTATCTGAAAGTCCCATTTCATAACAGAATGGAAAACTGAAATGTTAAAGTGCTATTAATAATGATGTATGTTTCATAAAACTTAAGCTACTGAAACAAATATAAAAATATTTGATGTGCTAAAAGGGGGGGAATCATGTGCTCATTGAACTTAGTCAACTCTTCAAATATGAAAGGAAAGGAAATAAAGAACCCTTAGTCATAGGAAACAAACAGAGGGTTGCTGGAGGGGAGTGAGGGTGGAGGGATGGGGTAACTGGGTGATGGACATTAAGGAGGACATGTGATGTAATGAACACTGGGTAAAGACTGATGAATCATACCCCTGTACCTGTGAAACCAATAATACATTATATGTTAATTTAAATAAATTTAAAAATGTTTAAAAGTTAAAAAAAAGAACATATATAAAATTGAGCAAATACATCATTAAAGGATGTACTTAGGAATTTCTGGGAAGGGAATGCCACTGCATATTTAAGTCTATTGTTTGACCTGTACATTGTATTTTCATACATTTTCAGGAATTCATTTGTCACTAGAATTGCAGACTGCCTTATTGACAGTAAGGTACCCTAAAAATAACGGATCCAATTACTTTTGCTACTCTGTGATTAACATAGTTTCAAATACTGAAGGAAACGAAGCCAGGCAAAGCAAAAAATATAGTAGCAGCAGAAGAAAACAAAAATACTAGGCTAGGGAGGCTTGGGCTTGGCTACGGTGTAGACCATGTATCCCGGAGTTCATGAATAAGTTAAATCGGACATTCCCTCTGGTTTCTGTTTATCAGGTTTAAAGATCTTACCCCTTAAATAAATGCATTGTGTTGCATTAACAGAACAGAAAAGGAAAAAATAATCTCAAAACACATGAATGTCTGCTGTCAAAGCTTGAAATACAAAGACAAATTTGATGTATAGCAGAATAAATAAGTTCTAAAATAAAAGCAACATACTGCTTTATCGGATATGCTACAAACAACAATCTGACTGGTTCTAGAAAGTGGATGGAATTATAATCAATGAGGGCATCTGTTTTTGTTCCATTAAGAATATACCATCTTAGGGGCGCCTGGGTGGCACAGTCGTTAAGCGTCTGCCTTCGGCTCAGGGCGTGATCCCAGCGCTCTGGGATCAAGCCCCACATCAGGCTCCTCCGCTGGAAGCCTGCTTCTTCCTCTCCCACTCCCCCTGCTTGTGTTCCTTCTCTGGCTAGCTGTCTCTCTCTGTCACATAAATAAATAAAATCTTAAAAAAAAAAAAAAGAATATACCATCTTAAGTGAGAATAAATGAAATAGACACATTTACATAAATGCAATTGTAAAATAGTATTTTATTATTTTTAATATAGTGCTGTAACATTTCATAATATTGCATACTGCTCAAATGTTGGTTTATTTAGTTAGGCAAGAATATCCTCCCTTCATCCCACTCCCCAATTCAGAATTTAAAGACACATTATCCTTGCAGAGCCCTACCATATTGGCTCCTAATGTCGCATTTCATAAAACAGTAATGCTATGAACTAAAATGAGTAAAGGTTAACAACAATTACTTTGATTTCACAGTTTCACAAAGCAGCCAGTAGATTGCTGAATTCAGAACAGTAACAAAAATTCACTAAGACTTTGTATTAGAGTTACCTTTTCCATGATGCTCCTTCTTAAGACAAAATGAGGCAAAGGTAATGCTTCTTTTAGTCCAACAAATCAACTTTTACCGTGCAAATAAGTTTTACATTTACCAAATGATGTTATTTCTGTGCCAGCAGATTTTTTATGTGTTTGTTTTTTTGTTTTTTTGTTTTTTTTTTTGCTTTCTTGTTCTGGTGCTACCAGTTAAGTGAACAAAATGACACTAAAAATTTAAGTTCTAGGAACACCTTTCAAAATAAAACTTGTTAAAGAAAACAAGGCTAGTGAGTCAAGTACTTACAAATATGATATAACAAGTAAGCATAATTGCATAGATTAACTAGTACAAATTCAAATTCAGACAAAGTAAAACAATGAATTTAATTAAATAAATGTAAAAGGCTCTTTCAAGTGTTTTCTTTTTTTGCATTAATGTTGCATGCGTTTTCCCTTTACAACATGTTTTAGGTTTTGTTTTTTTTTTTTTTTGGCACAGTTTCTCTTGAATTTAAATATATCTTATTAGGAAAGCAAGTTAAAAAAAGATATTTTTTTCCATAAGGATAAGTGAAGATTAATGAAAATACATTTTGGAGCATTTTAAATATTTTATTTGAAAAGAGTAGTCATATATAAAAAAAATTTTAGTAACAAAGTATTTGCTAGTGTTGGTTCAATGAAGTCATCAGCATGTCAATGACTGGTCCCAACTATTAGACAGATACTCCCTCTTGCATTCAAATCTAATCAAATTAATTACCCAAATAACAGAGCTAAGAAATTAAGTATAATTCTATATTTAGATGCTTAAAATATGGTCATATTCTGTATTTAGAGATATAAGGTTTGTTTTACCGGCAAAATTTAAAAATTGTCCCCTCAAAAATCATTTTATATATGTGTGGGTATGTACACACATATATATTATTTTTCCTTCTATAAGAACTATTTTGTTTGAAAGACTTGGATTAGGTATTTATTAATGTGACTACAGGGTCCTCAAAATAAAAGCAGGCACAGCTGGTTAGTTTATGAATTATGCTGCATTATCAAGTTCAATTGATTAGAAAGAGTGGAATACCCTGTCACCTGATACTTAGAACCATCTGTACCACAAAAAAATGTTTATCTCATAAATTCACCATCAATTTGGTAATCTTTGATAGAACTACCCTGTTCTTTTGACTATATATAATGCAAAAGAAAAACTTTTTATACTAAACTTTGTAACTTCCACCACAATAAAAAGGGCACAGATACAATCCTCTACTTAACAATATATAAAAGAGGTTTGGCAGACACAGTCAGCATTATGGACACCATTTAAACCTGTATTTCATAGCTGTAGGTTTTAAGTGTCTTGCCAAAAGCATAGTTTCATGATACATAATTTACAAAGTGTCATACTATTTAAAAGTACTCCTACATACATTTTCTTCTTGTAACATGCCTCTGATTTCCAGCAGAAACATTATAAATGCTATCATAAATGAAATCTTTCTTTACAGAATAGACTATGAATCATATCAAAAATGCCTTAGTTCCCATCTTAAAACAGTTGTATACTAATTTTTAAATAAGTATTTTAGGTATATAATTGGAAGTGTTAATAGCCTGCATATAACTCTAAATGAAAAGGCTGAGTTCAACAGTACCATATCTGCTTAGAAAGCTCTACCAAGTACAGCACTGTGAGAATAACATACAGACACCATTTACATATGTATCTATAAATAAATATATATATACTTTTTCTATGGAAACTTTTTTTTAAAAGCTTCATGGTTTGAAGAGGTTTTTGCTGTTAATACGTAAAACACATACACTATACTGACCAATCTGATACAAATGTAATTTAATACACTGATTTACAACAAGCAGCAGTATGGCCCTCCAAGTATTATGAAAAATGAAAAAAATTCCTAATATAGATTTCAACTATATTAAAGAATCCTTAGCAATTTTCATTAGTGTCATCCTTTAGTGTCCAAACATTAAGTGCATTTAATAAAACTTAACACATAACAAGGTGATTTCTTCAGGATAATTTTGCCATTCAAGTACCTAAGTTTATTATTACACAAAAAGTGAAACTTTTTAATAACTGCTCTGAAAAAAATCAGAGGAAGAATTACAGTATTATTTTTGCTATGCAGCACTACTTTAGATTCATGATGGCATCTCTATCATGATGCTTTTTAAAATAAAGAGTGAAAAAATAATAAAACACTATTTCAAAAATGGTAGCATATTTGGTCAAAATACAAAATATACTAATATAATAGCATTTACATGTTAAAAACACAAATATTTAAATGTTGTGTAATCACTTTAATGTGTTCAACATGAAGAACAGCTTTTCTCTTCACAATTGCCACATTTTAATTATTATCAGTACAATACTTCTGTTTTATAAATAAATTTTACAGGTTTTCTGTTGTAATTTTTTTTTTTTGCAAAGTATAACCTACAGCACAGTGATTTATAATTTAAGGTAATAGATATTTTCACATTCTAATTTAGCTTTTATACTATTTCATGCTTCTGAAGCTTTTTTGTTTTTGCTTCAAGATAGAGGTAGATTTAGTAGACTGGGCATGTCAGACTTACTGCCAAAATGCAATTATCAGCTGTACTGCTCATGTGCAGTTCCAAGATGCCAGAAAAAATTCAGAACCATTGTATGTAATACTTTACCAAAGTTCTCCTTTTCAAGCTTAAGTTATTAAATAATTTCATATGTATTTAATTGCTCACAAATAGTTACAAAAAATAGATAAAACAATAAAAACACAAATATAGGTACACCAAAACAAAAACAAAACTATAATGAAAGATTGCATCTGAATGGAAACTTTTTTTTGTTTTGCTTTTTAAAAGTGCATCAACTTTTTTCTTTTCTGTTCTAAGTAAAAACACATCAAACATTCCTACTGACATTGTAACAAAGAAGAGATATCTGAAACCACCCTTTGTAGCCATTAATTTTTCCCCCACCAAGTTAAAGTTGAAACCCTTCCATTGGTGCTTCCTGCTGCTGAAACACGAACTGTTGCTGACTTTCATCCACCTGAGGTACAAGGCTGGGGTCATCTTCCTCCACACCAAAGTAATGTTCAATCAGATCAAAAGCCTTTTGGTAAATTTCCTGATTTTCATGGCTTTGCAGAAATTCAATTTTATCCAGACCTGTTATACAAAACGTATATATATATATATATATATATAAAATTGTTATTCAAGTTTCATCGTATATTTGAACCAAAATAATGAATCAATAGCATCTTTCAGTCCATCAGCAATGGGGTTGTTATTTTTATCTAATTTCTGCACATACTGATAGCCAACACCAGTTAAGTCTTAAACTTCAAGAATGACAGCATAAGGCAGTGTGGTATGAAGAAGTAGCTGTGTGATTTTGCCCAAATAAGTTTGGTTTCTCCATACTTTAGTTTCTCAATTTTAAAATGACAGTTTTAGATTATGTAACTCCACAGGTCCTTTCCAGAGTAATTATGCTATTTATAAAAAGTACAAAAAGGAAAAGCATCAAAACAAACACAAAGGAAACTAAAAGGCGAGCAAACTAACACACAGACACTCTCTGAGAAAGAGCCAGAGATCAATACGGAATAAGTACTATTTACAAATCCAATGTAGCTACTGTATAATAAACCGAAAGTACAACCTATAAGCGAAACTAAAAAATCCTACTTTTACAAGATAATCAAAATCTAGAGGACTCTCTTTTATTGCTCACAAGAACAAAAATTCACACTAAGTCTGGGTGATGCTGAATATATTTTTCACTTAATTACAGGTACCTCTTCAATTATATCATTGCAGAATAGTACTGAAGTACCAGCCAGAGCAACTGGGCAATAAAAAGAAATAAAAGCCATCTATTTCAAAAAGGAAGAAGTAAAACTGTCACCATTTGCAGATGACATGGTATTATATATAGAAGATCCTAAAGACTCCACCAAAAAACTTAAAACTAATCAATGAGTTCAGCAAAGTAGCAGTATACAAAATCAGTACAAAAATCTGTTGCATTTCTATACACCAGTAACAACTATCAGAAAGAGAAATTAAAAAATAATCAAATTTAGAAGTGCATCAAAAAGAATAAAATACCTAGGAATAAATTTCCAAGGAGGTGAAAGACCTGCACACTGAAAACTATAAATGAAAGAAACTGAAGTGGATACAAATAAATGGAAAGATATTCTGTGCTCATGGGTTGCAGGAATTAATATTGTTAAAATGTCCATTCTACTCAAAGCAATCTACAGATTCAATATACTCTGTATGAAAATACCAATGGCATTTTTCACAGAAATAGAAAAAAAATCCTAAATATATATATATATATATATATATATATATATATATATATATTTAAAGATTTTATTTATTTGAGAGAGAGAAAGAGCACACAGAGGGAGAGGGAGAGGAAGAAACAGACTCCCCACTGAGCAGAGAGCCCGATGTGGGGCTCAATCCCAGGGCCCTAGGATCATGAACTGAGCCAAAGGCAGACACTTAACTGACTGAGCCACTGAGGTGCCCCTATATTGAAGCACACAGAACCCCAAATAGCCAAAAGCAATCTTAAGAAAAAGAACAAAGCTGGAGGCATCATATTCTCTGATTTCAAACTATATTACAAACCTGTTATAATCAAAACTTACTGGCATAAAAACAGATCAGTGGAATAGAGTAGAGAGCCCCAAAAGAAATCCATACACAAAATCAATTAATTTACTACAAAGGAGCAAGGAATGTAGCATACAATGAGGAAAGGGCAGTCTCTTAAAAAAATGGTGCTGGGAAAACTGGATACTGGGAAAATGTATACTGTACACAAAAACAAACTCTGAATACATTTCTTGAATGTAAGATCTGAAACCATAAAAGTAGAAGAAAACATTGGTGATAAACTATTTGACATTGGTCTTGGCAATATTTTGGATTTGACACCAAAAGCAAAGGCAACAAAAATCAAAATAAACAAGTGGGATTACAACAAACTAAAAAGCTTCTGCACAGCAAAGGAACCCATCAACAAAATGAAAAGATAACCTACAGAATAGGAGACAATATCTGCAAGTCATATACCTTAAGGAGTTAATGCCCAAAACATATAAAGAACTCAACACCAACTCAACACCAAAAACAAGCAATGTGGTTAAGAAATGGGCAGATGATCTGAATAGACATTTTCCCAAAGATGACAGATAACCAACAGGTACCTGAAAAGGTGTTCAATGTCAGTAATCATTAGGGAAATTTAAATCAAAACTGCAATGAAATAATCACCTCACATGTGTTAGGATGACTATTATCAAAAAGACTAGAAATAACAAGCATAGATGTGGAACAAATGGGACCCTGGTGCACTGTTGGTAGAAATGTAAATTGGTGCAGCCACTATGGTAAACAGTATAGAGGTTCTTCAAAAAATTAAACTACCCCCCCCCAAAAAATAGAACTACCATATAATTTAGCAACTCCATTTCTGGGTATTTATCCAAAGAAAATGAAAACACTAACTAGAAAAGACATCTTCACCCCCATGTTCATTGCAGCACTATTTACAGTGGCCAAGATATGTAAGCAACCTAAGTGTTTACTGATGGATGAATGGATTAAAAAAAAACAACTGTGGTATATATATGTATACAATATTATTCAGCCATAAAAAAGAATGAAATCTTGCCATTTGTGACAACATGGATGGACCTTGAGGGCATTAAGCTAAATAAAATAAGTCACATAGAGAAAGACAAATACCATATAACCTCACATATATGTAAAATCCAAAACCAAAACACAAAATACCAAGCTCATAGATACAGAAAATGGACTGGTATTTGCCAGTGTGGGAAGCTGGCAAAATGGGTGAAGGACAAAAGGTACAAACTTCTAGTTATAAATAAGTCTGGGGATATAACGTACAGCATGGGGACTATAGTCAATAATATCATATTATATATTTATAAGTTGCTAAGAGAGTAAATATTAAAAGTTCTCATCACAAGAAAAACATTTTGTAACTATGTACAGTAATGGTTGTTAACTAGACTTACTATGGTGATCATGACCGATGTAGAGTATATACAAACACTGAATCATGTTGTACACCTGAGACCAACTTGTTATATGTCAATTAAAAACAAGAAGACTTGACTATAATGATACATTTTGAACTGACTGCTTACCATATGCTTCTTCAATGAGAGCACAGTATGGATTAATGCCTATTCCATTCTGCTTAGATTCTTGTTCTCCAAGACGTAAAATATTTTCAAGTCCATTTAAAGCCACTTGGACTATTTTAGAGTCCATAACAGTCAATAGGTCACAAAGTGGTTTAATGCAACCTAAGGCTACCAAATACCTTCAGAGTAATTAAAAAAAAAGAAGAAAAAAACATTTAGAAAGACTTAAATATTATTTATAGCAAGTATTCTCCAATGAAATGTTCTATAAACAATTAAGAAAACTATGATTATACAAACTCAAACATTATAACATTTAACTTTTCACTTACATAGGAACCTGAAAACTTTTTTACTCTCCTATTTTCATTTAACATAATTAGCAATAAATGAGATTACAAATACTACAAAAATATACATACAAGCAAATCAGTACTTGGACCTGTTTCTGCATGGCATATGAGTACTAAGAATAATAGTGACTTCAAGGTGCTTTTTTTCTCTTTTTTTAAAGGTGAGCCTATGTACATACATTGGGGTCATATGGGAGTGGGCAAAAATGAAGAGGGAGAAGGGAGAGCTAAATCAAATTTCCCACAAAAGCAATCATAGCTGATGCTCTAAAATACTGCCTGTGTTTCAGAAGCTTCTAGGAGCAAAACAGGCTATGTTGTGAACAATTTTAATAAACAATGTTCACAAAAGTTATTCCACTCATTTTCTAATACTTCGTCCTTTTCTAGTTTTTATTAGTTCTTTCCCATTCTCTATAATATAACTAAAGTCACTGATTTGTTTACTTGGCGAAAAGTCCATTAAGGCTAAAGGAAAAAAACACGTACTGAAGCCAGACTGCATGGCTTCAAGTCCCAATTCCACTCCTTATTAGTTGTGTGACTTTGAGTGACTGCTCTGTGCTTCAGTTTCTCCATCTTAGAATGGGGATAACAGCAGCACCAAGCTCAGAGAGTTGCTACAAAAATACGGTTAAGCATTTGATACCAGTTAGTTTCCACTATCCTTTTTCTTAAAAAAGTACATACTTTCACTAGAGCACTCACTTGCCATATACTATACTATAACTAATCAATATATTTGTTGAATGAATATCTCATAGAGGTATGATCTTAAAGGAACATAAAATACGTGAAAGTATTGGAAACCCTCCTGGCACTCAATAACTGAAATGACTTGGCACACAACAACTGGCAATATGAGACATTCAATAAATATTTGTGGTAGGCATGCCGAAATTAATCTGAGATCAAGATCTCCTCCCATATATGTAGAATTAATGAAATGGTGAAAATGGTTAGAAAAACAATGATCTCAGTTTGGACACTTGATTCACACCAATAAATTTAGGTAATAATATACAGACGAGGCATAATAATGAAAATAATCTGAAAAAATTCAACTATTTGTAGGTGAGCAAAGAAAGTTTGGTTCCCAAAGATAAAAATAGTATTAGTTTATAAAAAATGCAAGCTAGAACAAGGGGAAGATCTTGTTTTATTACTCTTTATATTCATAACATGAGATGGAAAAGTAATGGAAAGAGGTAGAATGGACAATAAAAAGCAGAAGAGACGTTATCAACATACATAAATATAAATCTAAGACACCAAGATAATAGTATAAATGAAAGCAATAAGACAAAGATCTCACAACAGGTATATTTCAAAATCCTCTCAGTGATTTGTAAAATAGCTAGTAGCCTGACTTCTTGTTTTATAAATTAAGACATAAATTAAATACTCATTAGAAAATACTTCCTGAACAGTCATTTCAAGAAATTAAAAAGTCCTAAGTTTCACAGACAAATCCGTAGAACAAGAAGATTCTGTAGGAAGTCAGGCTTTTAGTCAAGTGTAAAGTAGAACCTTGCTATGGGGGAAAAGAGAGAAAAGGCACAAGATAAAAAGAAATTCTGGTATCAATTCTGATCATAAAAGTTGTGATGAATACAAATAATAATGATAATAGCAGCTAATCTTAGTAGAGAACTTAATGTTTAGGCACCATGTTAAGCACTTTAAACGTATGAATCCCATTTAATTATCAAGAGACTACCATAAGATATTATCCATTAATCAAATCCATTTAAAAAATGAAGAAACTGTGGATTAGACAGGTAAAATGACTTTGTCAAGGTCACACAACTTTTACTGAGGGAACAGGATTTGAAAGCTGCCTGACTTCAAAGCCCATGTACGCAGTATTTATGTTGTTAGTAAAAGAAACACGTAAAAAAACAACAGAAGGCCTATCAAGAAAGCTACTGTAAAAAAGAAAAAAAGAAAACGAGTATAGAGAAAGAAAAGATACCATCTACAGGTAAGGCTAACAACTGACCAGGAGAACATCGCTATAGAAACAAATGTCTATTTCAGCATTATCTTTCATTTTTAATAATTATTTTAATTAAATGGATGTTCAAATTCATTAGCCATTTCTATATAATAAAGTTATATGCACGTGACTCTAATGGTATAAAAAATATTTAATGTCCATTAGAGTATATTTTGCAAATTAATAAAAGCTGCTCTTTTTCAGATTTTTAACCTCTGATTTTTCATAAATAGTCTGCCAAGGCAAGTCGTGTTAATTATCCTTTACTGAAAAACAAAACAAAAACTACTATGAATGAATAATATAACCGATGTAACAAATGCTTTCATTTCACATTAAAAATGCATATTAAACTGACTTAGAAATAATGTTTTAGTTTCATCAACAAATAAAAAGTATGTAGTACTTCATTTTGTCCCATTTATATTTAAAAAAATAAATTAAAAAACTCTGTATCACACCTTATTTGTTCTGGAGTACCTCCCGATGTTGCATTAGTTATAGCCCAAGCTGCTTCTTTTCTGGTGCGAAACTCTGCTTTCTGCAGAATCTCAATCAAAACAGGAAAAATATTTGCATCTATAACAGCCTGAGGAGGAAAAATGATACAACATAAACAGTGCCTATGTTGTTTTAAAAATGTTATTAAGTGGAGAAATTTTAAGTCCCACTGGCTTTAAAATGTCATGCTTTTTGGAAATACCTTTGGAAATCTTTCTAATCTTTCAACAAACTTTCATATACTTCCAAAACTGGCAAATATATTAACAGGATATTAATTTTAAAGATGGTAAAGCAGGGGAGCCTCAGTGGCTCAATAGGTTAAGCGTCTGCCTTTGGCTCAAGTCATGATCCCGGGGTCCCAGGGATCGAGCCCCACATTGGATTCCCTGCTCAGCAGGGAGTCTGCTTTTCCCTCTGCCCCTCATCCCGGTGATGTTCTCTCACTCACTCTCTCAAATAAATAAAATCTTTAAAAAAATAATAAAAAAATAAAGATGATAAAGCACAAGGTAGATATTTGATCAAAATGTATAAGTAATTTTTGACTCAATTTTTCACTCAAGAAGCTTGTTAAGACCCTAATAAATCATTACTTAAAAGTTTTGATAGGAAGAAAATTACCTAACCTATTTAAAACTAATAAAAATCAATCCCTTTTTAAGACTAGCCATATGTGTCCAGCACTGTGGGCAATTTTATACACACACACACACGCACAATTCCTCACTAGACTACTATAAATGGATGTTATTATTTTAGAGGAGAAAAGGCCATGTTCTGTAAAACCCTTTTTAAGAATTTTTTTTAACTCATTCACTAAAAAAAAAAAAAAAAAAAAAAAAATCACTGATAAAATGCTGACTTTTGTCCAAACTGACTTAAGAGATCTTCCTGTTTTTTTTGGTTTGAAAGGTATTTACCTGAATCTGAGCTCTATTTCCAGCAGTGATGTTAGAAACAGTCCAGCAGGCTTCTTTTCTGATTGATTCCTTTGGGCTACTCAACAAATGTAAGAGACATGGTAATGCAGAGCAATTCAAAATTACCTGAAACAAAAATCAGAAATGGAAACAGAAGTTTTATAGCAAAAAACTACACAAAGATAGACTAATGATTTATAGAAATACAAAAATCACTCTTGAAAAACTAAATTAAGAAAAAAGAAATTCCTCTCAAAGTAAAACTTAGGTACTTGCTACTTTCTACTCTCCCACTTCGCCAAAACCTGGTGCAGTAAAGTGCTCTGTCAAACCACTAAAATGTGGATAAGCAGGACACTCAGAGGTGTGTCCTTCATGTTTACAAATACACTCAAGAATTCAACTGATACAATTCAAGAGAGATTTAGTGACTGGTCAGGATCCAACCTCTAGTTTTACCAAATGAAATGATGAAAAAAAATCAGTTTGAAAATACCCAATTCCGTAACTGGTTAAGAAACTTCCATGCAGAGAATAAGTCAATTTTTTTCATTAAAATTTTTTACTGTTCCACTTTTCTTTTGTAAAGTGCTTTGTCTCTTTACATTCTTCATTCCATGGCATAATTAATTATGTTCCTATTTTCAGAATACCCACAATGATTTACTTGGTGAAGAAGAAGGCATGAAGCAGTGCACCAAAATTCTGCTGAAGAGTGTTATGTTTAGAAGGGCACTCTTACGGGGCGCCTGGGTGGCTCAGTCATTAAGCGTCCGCCTTCGCCTCAGGGAGTGATCCCAGGGTCCTGGGATAGAGCCTCACACTGGGCTCCCTGCTCTACTGAGAGCCTGCTTCTCCCTCTCCCACTCCCTCTGCTTGTGTTCCCTCTCTTGCTGGCTGTCTTTCTCTCTGTCAAATAAATAAATAAAATCTTAAAAAAAAAAAAAGAAAAAAAAGAAGGGCACTCTTATTTAAAGAGCTATTTTAAATTAATAACTATCAATTACTAAGGATCAACTATTTAAAAACTAATATATCTAAATAGGACTTGAAAAGATTAAATCCCAAAGATAATATGTAAATGAGAATGAAGTTTAAGCTATGGTGGCAAAAAAAGGAGAATCTAATGTGTTACAGAGTTTAATTTCCTATCTTCAAGAAAGATTGCTCCAGACCTAAGTCAATCTTGACATCACACCTTTTCTGGTATCTCACCATCCTCCAAAAGACAGACAGACAGACAGATACACACGTATTTACTATCCCAGAAAATGTTTCCTTGCTATCTTTCCTTCCATTCTCATAATCTAGGTCTTCAATCTACTATAAAAGACCCTCCCATTTCCAACCAACCCCACGTTTAAACCATTTATAATCAATCACCTTTCACTAACAGTTCCTTCTCCAGTCAAGTTTAATGTCTCTTAAACACAACTCACACATGTCTGCCTCTGTACCTATGTTCACATAAATCTCTTCTAGTCTACTTAAGTTCTTCCCCTACTTTAACATAAAGCTTTAATTACAACTTCTTTATGGAATCTACAAAGATTTCTTAGGACGGTGATCTCTTTAAACTTCTGTAGCATTTACTGACCAATCAGCTCTCAGCAAAACATACACTAACTTGGGTAATTTGCTTTGCTTTAATATATATTTTCTCCTCAATTTTATTATAAATCCTTCAAGAGTCAACCTCCTATCTTGTACTTCTTTCTATCTATATAGATCTAGGATAGTGCTTTCACATACAGGTATTCGAGGTAGATCACTCATCATCAAGAATATGCTTACTGTCACATTACAGATGCCTATATAGTTATGGTAATGCTAAAGTCTTGATTAATATGTAACCAAGCAGTATGAAACTAGATAAATTTCTTAAAATCCATTATCTTAACAATTTATCATATTGAAGTCTGAACTCACCTGTGTTTGAATATCATCACCAGTCACAATATTACCAACTGCTCTTAATGCAGGTGATACAACTTTATAATCATTGTGCCTAAAAATAAAAATATGAACTTACATACTATGCAAGAGTTAAAATTTACAAAAAATTTGCAAAAACAGTACAAAATAGTCCTGTACACACTTTACCCAGAGATCCCACTCAAGTTTCACTAATTATGCCAGTAATACTTCTGTAATAAAGAATCTAATCCAGGATTATGTATTACACCCAGTTGTCATGTCTCTATTCTAATTCAAAACAGTTCCTATTTTTTCCTTTATTTCATGATCTTGACATTTATAATGATCATAAACTAATTTTTACATTTTGTCCCATGTTTCCTCATGATTAAGATACAAGTATATACTTTATGCTAGGATATCACAAATGCAATCGTCTTTTCATCACATAGGGTAGCACCTGATAATCTGTTTTGTCCACAATAGTGGCACTGAACTCGTCACTTAAAATGGTGTCTGTCAGATTTCTCCACTTCAACATTACTGTTTTGCCTTTTATAATTAATATTTTTGAGAGAAATAATTTTAGACTATGTTAAACCCCACTCCTTATCCCACTTTCACCACTACTTTCACCACATCTTGATGTGTATTGCCTGAATTATTAATATTATTGCCAATGATTTGTAATACCATCATTCCAACTATATGCTTTTTCAGTCTATCTATTGATCTACCTACTTATTTTAGTGTGGACTCATGGATTCCTATTTTATTCAATGCTATAACATATTACTACAATTTATTTTAATGCTCAAATCATCCAAAGTTTGGAAGCTTGAACAGCAGGAGTCCCCTCAAGTGGGTTCTGTGTCCTTTTGATATTTCTCCATTCTTTGAGCACTTACTACTTTCTAGGTTCATCTTATTTTTTCTCAATCCCAGCCCTAGAATCAGCCATTTATCCAAGAATTTTGGTTCCTGTTAATAAAGGGTAGTGTTTAACAAGATTTGGTATGTTCAGCTTTTTAGTACATATGTGTCACTACTCCCAGGTCCTTTAAGAAGATACACACATACACGGACACACACACACAAATACTTACATATATATTTATTTCTACATCTATCTCTTTATGTTGAAAGCCATGAGTTCACATTGATATATCCAGTTCTAATCTAATACCACAAGATTATTCTGGCTTTCCTCCTTTCCATATCTGTATCTCCATTCTCTTAGAATAAAAATAAGAAACTAGTTTCTAATCCAGCTAGGCTGTTATCCATCATGTGTTGCTCCAGCCTGCTTGCTATTCCGCTCTAGTGGGTGCCATCCTCAAGCTTGAGCCCTGATCCCCCCACTGGACCTGCCAGCCTACCCTCCTCAGATGCTGTCTTTGGACTACAGCCATAACTCCTTATCAGACCTCTCTTCTTTGTGCCATCTGCTTTGTTTGACCCTACCTAATGGCTTTTTGATAAAAGGAAGTAGTATAATAAGTCTTTTTAAAGAAAAAGATAAAGTATCTTTTTAAAACAAATTCTCTTACAAATTTTTAACTTCTTTTACAAAAAATATGTTCTTTTTAAAGAGGGTAGCAATAATAGCCTAGCAAGTGAAATACTAAAACAAGTGAAATACTAAATGTTTTCACTACATGGACTTTCACACAAATTAGTTACTGTAATGAACAATTAACTAGATTACTGGTTCTGTGAGAGCAGGTACCGAGTTCTATGCTTCATTAACAATATGTTGTACAACACTCTAGCAGGTAACAGGCATTCCATATATATCTGTTAAATTAAATCCCTGTCACTCATAAAAAGATGAAAACTAATGAAATACATTCACAAAATAATTAGTTCCAACTAAAGGAGGAGATGTAAATTTAAAAAGGTCAACTTTTCAGCATTACAGCTGTTCTGAAAAGTGGGATTGATGGCTTTTCAATCCTCCCCAAAGAAAGTCACTCTTGAGATACTTACAAGGCCATTACCCTAACTGCTAAATTTAATACACAATCATACAATTATTAATCATAAATTATAGTTACATCAAAAGTTCCACCAATCTTCGACAGACTCCAGAATCAATGACTGCTTGAATTTTATCATTGGGTCCATCAGAAAGATAAGAAAGGGCCCAGCACACATCTGCTAATACATCTGGGTCACTGCTAAACAACAATCGTGACAAGACATTTAAGCAAGGTGAAACCTGGAAGAAAAGAAAAGAGCCAATATTTAACAATTTATCTAAGACCAGGTTTCTTTGGAAAGTACAGAAACCCATTTTAAAACAAAAATTTAATGCTATAAAAATACCAGAAATTAAAACATTCTATTGTTTTAAAAATTATGATCATATATGTGAATATGTAACTGATTGTTTCCAATTACTTTTTTAAAAAGATTTATTTATTTATTTATTTATTTTAGAGAAAGAAAGAGAAAGGGGAGAGAAGGCATGAGCTGGGGGAGGGAAAAAGGAAGAGAGAGAGGGGAAGCAGACTCCCCACTGAGCGGGGAGCCCAACACAGAGCTTGATCTCAGGACCCTGAGATCATGACCAGACCCGAAACCAAGAATCAGACGCTTAACTGACTGAGCACCCAAGCACCCCTCCAATTAATCTTATATTAAATAAGATATGTGGTAAAGTTTTTAAGAGTAATGAAATACATATTTGAGATCCCCTATGTTTAAATCACACACATAACACACCCAAAAAGGCGTAACAAAGCTAAGAGAAGTAAAAACGTTTTAGTTTTGTGTTTAATAGAAACCCTGAATCTTCAATTACAAAAAAAGAAAAACCACATACATGAAAACAGATTAAAGATTAAAATCTCTTTAGCATTAGTATTACAACTACTTAGTTGTGAAATGAGCATATCACTTCACCTCTCTGAGACTCAGTTTCCAAATCTGTGAAACAAAGGCTGAATTAGACAAATTCTATGATCCTTTCTTTCTCAAATCAGACAGACCTAGATTCACTAGCTGTATGACCATGGGCAAATTACCTAACATCTCTGAAAACCAATTTCTTCATTTATAAAACAGGAATAAAACAATACTGTTATACTAGTAAGAATGCATGTAGCATCTTAGAACAGTACCTGACATACAGTAAGCATGGAGATGTTTGCTCTTTTTATTGCCACGATTAGTATTGATTCTATATTCCTTAAAGCTTTTTTTAAAGCGTTTTTTTTTCCTTAGCTTCAACTCATTTCAGTTTTTTTTTTTTTTTTTAGATTTTATTTATTTATTTGACAGAGATAGAGACAGCCAGCGAGGAGAGGGAACACAAAGGGGGAGTGGGAGAGGAAGAAGCAGGCTCATAGCGGAGAAGCCTGATGTGGGGCTCGATCCCATAACGTTGGGATCACGCCCTGAGCAGAAGGCAGACGCTTAACTGCTGTGCCACCCAGGCGCCCCATAAAGCAGTTTTTTTTTTTTAAGATTTTTATTTATTTATTTGACAGGGAGAGAAAGATAGAGGGCACAATCGGGGGGGAGGGGGGCAGCAGGCAGTAGGCAGAGGCAGAGAGAGCCCGATGTGGGACTCCATCCCAGAACCCTGGGATCATGACCTTAGCCAAAGGCAGAGGCTTAATCAACTGAGCTACCCAGGCACCCCAAGTTTTTTTTTCAATCAGCAACCTAAAGTATCCTTCAGATAAGAGTTATATACTAAATTTAGATATAACACAAATAAAGAGTAATGACAGCTTTTTTAAGGTTCTAATACTTGAGATGAATTTTCTCTTTATCTCTATTTTAAAGATTGCCGGTACATAAACTATGACCTTCTGAAAATACTTATCTATCTTCTCTGCTGGGCCTTTCTGTAAGGAAGACCCCAGGGCCCAGGAACAAAAAAACCAGTTCGCTTACAAAATAGATGTGTTTGTAAGTTAGTAAAGCAAATCTGCACAACTGAATTCTTTCCAAACAATCATGCCTTCACCCTTGCCAGTGACCTCTTCCTTGAACAGAGAAATGTGAGAATCATTTTTTAAAGCAAATATAAATTTTCAAGTTAAAAAAATCAGCATACTGGTTCATATCTTTTTACTGATTTAAAAAATGAAGCACTACAGATTTCTAGTTTTAAGGGAGTAAAATAAAAACATTTCTGACCCACTGTCTTCTCAGAAACAAGGGAAAGAAGAAAGAAATACAAATCCCATCTCTGAGGAGTGCAGCAGACATCTGTAATCATGCCCATAATATATTGTGGACAGGATTATAAATGAGAGAAAGGTGACGCCTCAATGCCTGGAGAGGGAACTACCAATATGAAGAAAGCTAATTTAAAAAAGAAGAAGAAGAAAGCTAATTTATCCTCCAACCATCACCCCAAAGGGCCTCAAGAATCAGAGGTGACAGCTATCAAAGAAGGCACAGATGAGGAATGGTGCTAAAACAGAAAGAGAGCTTAAAAAGCTAAATGAGAAACACGTTAGACTATAGGTAGGTATCTAATATTCTCAATGCTACCAAAGACTAGAGGTTTATTTTAAGGAGAAACTGAAAAACAAGAAGTGAACTACAGAAACTTAACTTTGGGATATCAGACAGACAAGTTTGAAATAAAGCACGAGATCGGAAATTACAGAGATTAAGTAAAAGTTTACATACTGCGTGATGAAAATTTCTAGTTCTCTTCCAAGGCCCAGCTCCCACATCTCCAGTAGTATTATCTACTCTACTGCTCAACCCAATCCATTCACTTTCCACCAGGAGACTAGAAAATCTGTCTCTGGAGAAGCAGAATGGTCTCAGAAAACATAGAGAAATTTTGAGTTCCTCAAAGAAAACATGGTTTTGCTGCCCAATTACTCTATAATGAAGCCCATGAAATGACGAATCTATACACCCACCTCTACACCCATTTTCCATTTCGCTTTTAGTGTCTGCCTCCTAAGTATGTCCAGAGTGCCCAGGATCACCAGTTATATGAGGAGATTGCCCAGTAAAAAAGAGACTAAGACAAACAAACCATAAACAAAACAAAAACGTACAAAGAAAGAGAGACACCAGAAAAAAGAAAATTTCAAAAAAATTATAAATCCTCAGGTAGATAATTTGCTGGTGCATACAAAAAGCTATAACACCTATAAAATTCTAGCTAGAGATGAGCAATCAGAGAACAAAAAAAATTCTTGAAAATTATGATTCTGAAAATAAAAATTTCAAAAAAATGTGAATGATAAAAACTCTCATAGAAAATCACAGAAAATTTACCCAACAAAAGTCTTAAGCCTTATCAATGTGAATTACACTCTTAAGTTTGGAATACATAAGTAAACAAAAAGAGACAAAGATTCCTAACTCTAAGGAGTTTATATTTCAGTGGAAGAAAGTTTTTTTTAAAAATTAATGATGTAATAAATTTTTAAAAACGTATTATGTTAAAAGATGCTAAGAAAAAATTAGAGGTCAGAAAAAATGTGGAGGTCAGTGGCTGGGGTAGTAAGAGATTACATTATTATGTAGGGTAGTCAGAGTAGAGCTCATGGAAAAGGTAACTTATAAGCAAGCACTTAAAGAAGATTGGGGGGGGTCTGGGTGGCTCAGTCAGTTAAGCGACTGCTTTTGGCTCAGGTCATGATCCCAGAGTCCTGGTATCGAGTCCCACATTGGGCTCCTTGCTCAGCGGGGAGTCTGCTTCTCCCTCTGCCCCTCACCCCACTCTCATGCTCTCTCTCTCAAATAAATAAATAAAATCTTTTTAAAAAATGAGGGAAGTATATAGATATTAAGCAGATATTAAGCATTAAATTGTAGGCCAGTGGTTCTCAAAGTGTGGTCCATGGACTCCTGAAGGATACTTGAAACCTTGAGGGAAGCAATCTTTAATGCCAAAACCATTTTCATAATTATACTAACACATAATTAGTCTTTTTCATTTTGTTGACATTTGCACTAAAGCTACAAAAGCAATGGTAAATAAAACTCAGCATAAATCAAGGCAGTGGTACCAAAATATACCACAGATCTTTGTATTCTTTATATTCACATACTTGCAAAGGGGGGGTGGTGGTGGGAGGATGTCTGTTTCATTTAAGAATTACCTTGTAGAAGCAGTAAAAATTACTCATTTTATTACGTCTCAATTCTTGAATACATGTCTTTTGAACACATTGTGAGATGAAATGGGAAATATGCATATACACAACACACACATATATACATATAAAATACATTTTAAAAATGTTTACTGACTATTTGAGAACCAACTACAAATATTATCATGATACTTCACCCCTAAATCCTTCAGCATGTATCTCCTAAGAAAAATGGAATTTCTTTACATTCTTCTAAGACAATGTAATTGTCACATCCAAAAATTTTTCACTGGTACTATAATATCATCTAAGATCTAAAGCAAATTTAAATATTTTAAATCAAAACTTAATTCCAATCCACAATCTAATCAGTAATTAAACATTGCATTTACTTGTTATATCTCATTAGTATCTTTAAAAAATCAGGTTTATTGAAGTATAAATTACAGTAAAAGTAATTCTTTTTAGATGTACAGTTCTAGTGAGAGTTTTGACAAATACATTCAGTGGTATAGCTACCACCCAATCAAGCTATAGAATATTTCTATCATCTCTAAAACTACCCTTCTGTCCCTTTCAGCAATCACTGATCTGATTTTGTTTCTATAGTTTTGTCTTTTCCAAAATATCATATTAATGAAATCATACAAGATGTAGCATTTGTGTATGGCTTCTTTCGTTTAGCTTAATTCTTGTGAGATTCACTCATGTTGTTACATGTGCCAGTAGCTTCTTACTGCTGAGTTATATTCCACCGTATGAATGAAACATAATTTGTATATCCATACACCAGCTGATGTACGTTTGGGCTGTTTCCAATTTCTGGTGATTATGAATAAAGCTCTCATAAACATTTACGTACAGGTCTTTTTGTAGACATACTACGTCCTATTCCCTGGGTAAGTACCATATTGCTAAATGGCACAGTAGGAAACTGCCTTCTTACTCAAGTGTCTGTGCCATTTTACATTTATCAGCAATGTATACGAATTTCAGTTGCTATCCATCTTGTCAGCACTTGGTATTACTAGCTTTTTAGATTTTAACGATTCTAATAGGTGTGTGCCTTTACTGCCTTTTAATCTTAAATAGTTCCTCAGCTTATGTGTGTGCTTTCACACCACTGATGTCCTTAGAGTCCAGCACATTTATTTCACAAACCATTCCTCAATTCTGATTTGTCTTACTTTCCTCATTATTAGATTCAGAGTAGACATTTCCAGTACGATTGTTACATAGGTGATGATGCGTCATTTTTAGTCATGTCACGTCTAAAGGCATATCATGTTAGTTTTCCCTTTATTAGTAATGTTAAACTTAATCATTCGGTTAAGGTGACTAAAGTCCACTACAATTCTCAACAGTAAATAAAACTCCCTCCTATCCCCTTTGTAATTAATAAATACTCTGTACGTCAATACTTTCCAACCATGTCAATATTCTCTTCCCCAACAATCTTTCACCTAAATGTTTTAGAACGCATTGATAATTCTTGCCTAAATCAATTATTAGCATGGTGGTTGACTTTTTTTTTTTTTAAAGATTTTATTTATTTATTCAACAGAGAGAAAGACAGCCAGCGAGAGAGGGAACACAAGCAGGGGGAGTGGGAGAGGAAGAAGCAGGCTCCCAGTGGAGCAGGGAGCCCGATGTGGGGCTCGATCCCAGGACCCCGGGATCACGCCCCGAGCCGAAGGCAGACACCCAACGACTGAGCCACCCAGGCGCCCCAAGTGATTGACTTTTCTAATACGAAGTCTTTCTTCTATGAAAAAGAGCTTTCCTTTCCCCATTTTTAGTATTGAGATAGACTCACAGATTCTTTTTTTTCCCCTAAGATTTTATTTGTCAGAGAAAGAGCGAGCGCACATGAGCACAAGCAGGGGAAGCGGCAGGTAGAGGGAGAAGCAGGCTCCCTACTGAGCAAGGAGCCCATTGTGGGACTCAATCCCAGGACCCTGGGATCATGACCTACGCCGAAGGCAGACGCTTAACCAACTGAGCCACCCAGGCATCCCAGATTCTTTTATTCAATGTGTTAAAAGTATTTCCTTTTCTTAATTCATCTTGATCCTCAAAGAGTACCAAATTTGGCCAGAGGAACCCCTACCTGAATATACTTTGGAAGTAGAGCCATCAGAATCTACTGATGGAGTGGTTGTAGAGAATGAGATAAAAGAGAAAGCAGGCAAAAAATGTTGAAGTACCTCATTTAATAATGGAAGATGGAAATTCTATAACTGATATGAAAGACTGCTGGCATAGAAGGTTCTGATGGAAAAGAACAGGAATTAGATTTTAAATATGTTAAGTTTAAGACGTCTATTAGCTATCTAAATAAAGATGCTGAGTTTGGAGTTAAAAAGAAGATATGAGCTAAGCACTGCAATCTGTAAGTTGCTGGCATGTGGATGACATTTAAAGTCACAGAATGGGTAATAATCAATAAGGAATTGAATGCAGATAAAGATACGAAAAAGCCAAAACTACTCACTTTGTACTTTCACCTTTAGGAGGAAAAAAAGAAGTGGAACTAATATATGAACCTGAGAAGGAGCAATCATTGAGGTAGAAGGAAAACTTAAAAGAGAGTAGTAACCTGAAAACCAAGTGAAAAAAATTACATAGGAGGAGGAAGTGATCAAATGTGTCATATGAAGGCAAGAGATCAGGTAAGATGAAGACTGAGAAATCACCACTGTGATACAGCAAGTTATTTAAGATGAGGTCTAAACATTGACCCCTGGATTTCACAATGTGAACACATGTGTGCCCTTAGTGAAAGCAGATTCAATGCAGTGACTGAGGGAAAATTCTGACTGGAGAGGATTCAACAAGAATGAAAGGAGAGAGAGTAGACAATGAGAATAGACAAATGAGGAATTTTGCTATAAAAGGAAGCAAAGAAATGGGGTGGCAATAAACATGGAAGCTAACAGGACTCTCAGGGACTAAGAAAAGATTTAACATGAGAGAAATAACAGTATATTTTTATAGTATTGAGAATGATGTAGGAGAGAGTAAAACAATTACTAATGTTGGAGAGGAAAGGAGTGATGGACCTGGAGCGATGACCCTGAATAGGGAAAACAAAAAGCTATGTAGTATCCAAACAGATGAATTAACTTTTTTTTTTTAAAGATTTTATTTATCTATTTGACAGAGAGACAGCCAGCGAAAGAGGGAACACAAGCAGGGGGAGTGGGAGAGGAAGAAGCAGGCTCATAGCAGAGGGAGCCTGATGTGGGGCTCGATCCCACAACGCCGGGATCACGCCCTGAGCCGAAGGCAGACGCTTAACCGCTGTGCCACCCAGGCGCCCCCAGATGAATTAACTTTATAAAGAAGCATGGCTAAAGTAACTAACAATGACAGGAATGTATAGTGGTACAAATGATGACAAGATGTCAAATGTAGTGACGGCAGTAATCCATGGAAGTTCTCTTCAGAGTGCTTCAATTTTCTCAGTGAAGAAGCAGGGTCATAAATTGAGTGAGGATGGAGAAGGAAGTAGAGGTAGGATGGAAGAGAAAACAAGAAAGAGTCTCCTAATTGAGAATCCTTTTTTTGGCCAGCTGTTAAAACAGTTAAAATGCCATTATAAATGTAAATTGGCCTGAAATTCAGATAACCACATGGCTTCTCAAGATTCATATAACTTCTCAAAGTCCTTAATGTTCCATTAGATGTCTCATAAAGGCAATCGTTTTTAAAAAGGAGCTTAGAAAAATGTGGTTTAGACTATCAGTTTTATAAATTATAAATTTCAATATCTTTCAAATAAGCAAATTCTTCAGGAAAAGCATCTCTACAAGAAAAACTTTTTTAAAAAAGAGTCCTTTATAGTAGATGCTTGTTGTTACAAAAATTTAAAAAAATCTTTACTGCTTGTCTATGGCTAAAGAACTCTTTTTTTTTTTTTAAAGATTTTATTT
>NC_048227.1:65326547-65417773 GCF_002007445.2 Ailuropoda melanoleuca | reverse complement strand
ATATATATATATATATAATAACCATGTAATATATATAATATATATTATATATATTATAATTATATATTATTATATAATATATAATAACCATATAATAACCATGAATATATATATTATATATATATATATATATATAATTAGCAAGCCAATTCTACATATGCAAATCTAAACCTACAAATAACTGGCGAAGGATTCACCAACATCAGTTGAATTGACCCTTATTATCTACTCAAACAAAATATGAACATTTTCTTTCCTTTCAATTCTAGAATAATCATTGCCAAATGATGTTTTTATACATAATGCTTTAAAAAAACAAAAGGTCATAGAGGAGTACTTGTGTACCACATAAATATTCTTTTCCTTGTACTATACCCAGTTCAAATATTCATCCCTTATCCTTCTGCTATTAAAGTGAAAATTATTAAAAAAAAACCTTTTAAACTAACTAAGGCCATTGTTACAACATTATTTCAGGGGCGCCTGGGTGGCACAGCGGTTAAGCGTCTGCCTTCGGCTCAGGGCGTGATCCCGGCGTTACGGGATCGAGCCCCACATCAGGCTCCTCTGCTATGAGCCTGCTTCTTCCTCTCCCACTCCCCCTGCTTGTGTTCCCTCTCTCGCTGGCTGTCTCTATCTCTGTCAAATAAATAAATAAAATCTTTAAAAAAAAAAAATAATAATAATTTTGGGAGTGCCTGGGTGACTCATTAAGTTAAGCATCTGACTCTTGATTTTGGCTCAGGTCATGATTTCATGGGTCATGAGATCAAGCCCCACATGGTTGGGGGGGGGTCCATGCTCAGCAGGAAGTCTGCTTGAGATTCTTTCCCTCTGCCCCTCCCCCCGCATGCATGTGTGCCTTCTCTCTTCTCTCTCTCTCTCAAATAAACACAAATCTTTAAAAAAAAAAAAAAAAAAGAAATAATTTTGTTCCCCCTTTTATTTTTAGCATATTTTACAATGCTTTAAACTATCTTCTTAGTCATATTATGTACTTGTCAATAAACATGGGATAGAATAGGCATGGGTGGTTATGGAAAAATTTTATGAACTATGACTGAACCCATAACATGCTATGGGGTGTGGTAAAAGATCAATGGATGATGCTACCAATGAGATTTTAAAGTCATGTTGGTGGTTCAGATGAAATGTGGCTTAAAATCATGCATTTTTCAAACTGCAATGGTAATAGTATAAATGAGAAGGCATACCAGCTCATGCATCATATTTTTCAATTAGGAATTTATTATTTTTTGCCCCAGAAACTTAATTACTAAATTCTCACCAGATTTTGAGCTCTTCTTAGGGCTAGAGTCAATGTTCCCCTTTCATTCATAGATACTGAATTCAAAAGAAGTATAATGGCAGCCCAGAAATTTACCTACATTCTATTTTTTTAACATCTTATTGGTAAGAAAATGGAACTAGATTGGAAATTTATTAATAATCTATACTTTTAGCAGAATATGAGTAGATGGGGAAAAAGATATTCTAAACAGATAAAAAATACATTGGGAAAGCACAAGCCACTGGGGACTAATTACTTTTCCAATTTTATAACTAATAGTGGACCTGGATGAATTACCTTAACCTTTTTGGGGGCTTCAACTTCACTTATAGGAAATAAATGAGAAGAACTAAACTAGAAGATTTCTAAAGTCAACACTAACATACATAGACATCAAGTGACACTAGTTGCCAAGAGGCAATCATGAGGTAAAGTAAAAGTAGAAGAGAAGCTTCCTTTCTATTGTATATCTCTAGACTTTGTATATGTGCAAATGTTATCTAGTCAATAAAGAAAATGATTACTAAAAAAAGCATAAAGTTCCTTCAATCTCTAAAAGTCTATTATAAGGAGACTTAAAAGTGTATGTACATAGATTCCTTAATTTGTATATTTTAGTCATACCTTACTAAAGTTTGGAGGAGGGTTTTTGCCTCTACATAAATTTGAGAGGGCCCATACAGCATTTCTGGTTGTTGTAAGTCTGTTTGAATTTGTTAATAACCTGCCAAAAAAAAAAAAAAAAAAAAAAAANAAAAAAAGAAAAAGAAAGAAAAGAAAAAAGAAAATTGTCACTTTACATTCATTTCTTTTTTTTAGCTATTTTATATTATAAAATATAAAAATTCTCAATATATTTTATAGTCAAAGTGGTAAAGTAGGAAAAGGTAATTTAAAAATCATATATCTATCTCACCGCTTTATTTTTAAAATTCTGAATCTATGATCTGAACAGATCCTTACAAGACATAAAACATGTTCAAAATAAAGGGTATCATGGAAAATTGGCTGATTTACTTCTATATACTTTATTTTTTTTAAACCTTGACAGATTTATTGTTTTAAATCACAATATAAAGTAATAGATAATACGATTTTGAATATGAAATCTTTCCAATGGGACTTTAGAGGAGCAGAAAAGATAATGCATAAAGTCTTAGCAAAAGTAGCCTAAGCATTACAAATTAAGGCCAAATTATCTTAGTAAAAAAAAAGAAAAGATACCAAATATTGGGTTTGGTGCATAAATAAAATTATTTCTATATACTTTAAAAAGAGTATTAGATTACATTTTTTTAAACCATGAAAAAAATATGTTTCAGGAAGCAAGGAATACAGGGTCAGATTGAATGAAGATCAGCTACTGAGAAGAGATGTTTGTTTTGAACAGATTGTCAGCATTTTTGATCTGTAACCTGTTACAAGTATAGAGAAACTAGATTTTTAAAAAATCCCTATTCTGTAGTGACCTCAGCAAAAACAGTGGAGACAGTAACTCTGGCAGCCTGTTCCCTCCTAGAAACCAAAAAAACTTGGAAACTTTGTCAGGATCAACTATATCCGAAATCTTGAAGACAGTAAAAAGGTTATAGTAACCAAGAAAACTTTTAACTAAGAAAGGGCTACAATGTGGTAAGAGAGATTTGAGGCAGTATAATTTACCCTTTACTAACTCCCTCCCAAGTCTGGCAGCAGTCTTGAAGAAGAAAGCTAGAATTTCCACTGTGAATTCCTGGGTCCAAAAAGGAGCAAAAGAGACGTATTTCCAAGGAATTGTGTTTGTCTGTTTGATCTGTGTGGGTGCTGCCTGAAGGACTGCTGCAAGGGGCCTGCCTTTGTTTTGTATAACTGGGAACTCTTTCATTAAGATCAACAGATAAATTCTCATCAAAAACCATGGAGAACAGAAGGCAATGAGATTATATTTAAACTGCTAAAAGAAAGAGCTGTCATTTAAGAATTCTATATCCTGCAAAACTATCCTTCAAAATATCAATGAGAAAGTAAAAGATTCCCAGAAAAACAAAAGCGGAAAAACTCATCACCAGTAAATCTGCTTTACTAGAGCAACTAAAAGGAGTCCTTCAGGCTGAAGTGAAAGGACAATCAACAACAACTCAAAACCAGAAGAAAAAACAAACACCACTGCTAAAAATAAGTATACAGATAAATATAAAAGGTGGTAATTTTGATTTGTAATTTTTCTTTTTTTCTATATGACTTAAAAGACAAATACATAAAACAATAATTATAGATCTATTTTAATTGGCATACAACGTATAATGTTATTTCTGCCAAAACTTAAACTAGGGATAGGACAGAGATGTACAGGAGTGGAGTTTTTTCATAATATTGCAACTAAATTGGTTTTAATTCAAACAAGGTTACTGCAAGTTTAAGATGTTAACTGTACTCCCGGGACTGATCATTATGAAAATAACTAAAAAATATACAGAAAAGGAAATGAGAAGGGAATCAATACCATATCTTACCCCAAAAAATCAAACACAAAAGAAGGCAATAAGGAATTAAGAAACAAAAAGGAAATAAAACATACAGGAACCAACAAAATGGCAGAAGTCCTTCCGTGTCAGTATTTCTACTGAATGTAAATGGATCAAATTCTTGAATTAAAGGCAGTGACTGGCAGAACACATTTTTTAAAAACCCCAAGATAAACAAACAACAATCTATGAGCCATCCATAATGCACTCTACAAGATACTCACTTTACTTTTCCCCAAAGATCTATTTATTTTAGAGAGAGGGAGAGAGCATGTGCAAGAGCAGGGGAGGGGTAGAGAGAAAGGGAAAGAAACTCAAGCAGATTCCCCGCTGAGCACGGAGCCCCACATGGGGCTCAATCTCACAACCCATGAGATCATGACCTGAGCTGAAACCAGTAGTCAGATGCTTAACCAACGGAGCCACCCAGGCTCCCCTACAAGATACTCACTTTAGATATGAAGACAAATAGGCTGAAAGTGAAAGGATGGAAAAAGACATTCCATGCAAATAATAACCCAAAGAGAGCCAGGGGTAGTTACAGTAGTATCAGACAAATAGACTTCAAGTCAAAAATTATTTTAAAAGACAAAGAGGGGGGCGCCTGGGTGGCACAGCGGTTGAGCGTCTGCCTTCGGCCCAGGGCGTGATCCCAGCATTATGGGATCGAGCCCCACATCAGGCTCTTCCGCTATGAGCCTGCTTCTTCCTCTCCCACTCCCCTGCTTGTGTTCCCTCTCTCGCTGGCTGTCTCTATCTCTGTCGAATAAATAAATAAAATCTTTAAAAAAAAAAAAAAAAGACAAAGAGGAACATTATATATTGATAAAAAAAGTCAACCCATCATGAAGCTCTAACACTCATAAACTTAGAAGATGTAACAACACAGCAAAAATACAAAGCAAAAATTGACAGACCTGAAGGGAGAAAAACACAATTGTACAATCATAGTTAGAAACTTTAATACACTGTTTTTAGTAATGGACAGAATACCTAGATAGAAGATCAGTAAGAAGAAAAAGAGGACTTCAACAATGCCATAAACCAACTAAATATAAAAGACACCTATACAACATTCAACTCAGTAACAGGAGAATATATATTCTCAAGTGCACATTAAACATTCTCCAGGATATACTGTGTATTAGATCATAGAGCAAATCTGATATATTTTAAAAGACTGAAATCACACAAAGTATCTTCTCTGACCACCATGAAACTAAAAATCACTAACAGAAGAAAAACTGGAACATTCACAAATATGTGGGAATTAAAAAAACATACTTCTTAACCAATGGGTAAAAACAAAAAACACTCCCCAAAAATGAGGAAATTAGGAAATATCTTAAAATAAATGAAAATGAAAACAAACATATTTAAACGTAATAGGATACAGTGAAAGCAATGCTCAGAGAAAAATGTATAGCTATAGAAACCTACATTAAGGAAAGAAGATCTCAAATCATTAGCTCAAACTTCCAGCATTCTAAACCAAAAGCTAGCAGAAGGAAGGAAATAATAAAGAGCAGAAGAGTAAATGAAACAAAGAATAGAAAAACACTAGAGAAAATGAACTAAACCAAAAGTTGATTCTTTGGGGAAAAAAAATTAACAAAATTAACACCTTTACTTAGACTGACAAAAGAAAAGACTCAAAATTAAGAATGGAAGTGGGAGGGGCAGGCACCTGGGTGACTCGGTTGAGCATCTGACTCTTGATTTTGGCTCGGGTCATGATTGCAGGGTAATGAGGTTGAGCCCCACATTGGGCTCTGCATTCAGTCTGCTTGTCCTTTTCCTTCTGTTACCCGCTCCCCACCCCCGGAATAAGCACAGGTACACGCGTACGTTCTCTCTC
The DNA here is from genome assembly GCF_002007445.2 of Ailuropoda melanoleuca. Lineage (NCBI taxonomy): Eukaryota > Metazoa > Chordata > Mammalia > Carnivora > Ursidae > Ailuropoda > Ailuropoda melanoleuca. The sequence continues at coordinate 65,412,120 of NC_048227.1, read as the reverse complement.
TCTCAAATAAATAAATAAATAAATAAATAAATAAAATCTTAAAAAAAAAAAAGAATTAAAATGGGGCTATTACTACTGATCTTCTAGAAATAAGAATATAAGTATAAAAGAATACTATGAGCAATAGTAAGCCAACAAATTGAATAACCCAGAAGAAATGAACAACTAGAAACACATAAACTAACAAACTGATTCACAAAGACACAGAAAATCTGAATAGGCCTACAACGATTAAAGATATTGATCAATAATCAAAAACCTCACAATAAAGAAGAGTCCAGCACAAGATGGCTTCACTGGTAAATTCTACGAAACATGAGAAGAACTGAATCCTTCTCAACCTCTCCCAAGAGATAGAAGAGAACATTTCCTAACCTGTTTTATGAGCCAGCATTACCCCAATACCAAAGCCAAAGACACCACAAGTACAGACCAGTATTTCTAATCAATGCACATGGCGAAAATCTTCAACAGAATTCTAGGAAATTGAATCAAGCAACATATTAAAAGGGTTATATACTATGACCTAATGGAATTTATCCCAGGAAGGCAGAGATGATTCAATGTACAAATAATAAATAATATAATACACATTAACAGAATGAAGGGAAAAAGAACCCCAAAAACCATGTGATCCTGTCAATTGATGCAAAAAAAACCATTTAACAGAACCCAACACTCTTTCATAATAAAAACACTCAACAAACTAGGAATAGGAGCAAACTACCTCAACATGATAAGGAACATTTATGAAAAATTCACAGCTAACAACATACTCAATGGTGAGAGTGAAAGCTTTCACTCAAGATCCGAAACAGAACAAACCTGCTTTTGCCCTGTTATGCAACACTGTACTAGAAGCTCTAGCCAGAGCAATTAGGTAGGAAAAGGAATAAAGGCATCCAAATTAGAAAGCAATAACTGAAACTATTACTATTCACAGATGACATGATCTTGGATAGAGAAATCCAAGAAAATCCATAACAAAGCCTCACTAGTGCTAATAAATGAATTCAACAAAGGTGCAGGCTACAAGATTAAAACACAAAAACCAGCTGTATGTCTATACATTACCAATGAACAAGTCAAAAAAAATTTCATCTAAAATAGCATCAAAAAGAATAAAATACTTAGGAATAAATTTAACCAATTCTGTACACTGAAAACTAATTCATATGGAATTGCAAGGAGCCCTGAATAGCTAAAACAATCTTTTTTTAAAAAGATTTATTTATTTGAGAGAGAGAAAGAGAGACAGCATGCACAAGCAGGGGGAGGGGCAGAAGGGGAAGGCAAGGGAGAGAGAGGGAGAGAAAGAATCTCAAGCAGACTCCCACTGAGCACACAGCCCGACTCAAGGCTCAATCTCAAAACCCATGACACCATGATCTGAGCTGAAATCAAGAGTCGGACACTTAACTGACTGAGCTTCCCAGGCACCCTAATAGCTAAAACAATCTTGACCAAAAAAAGAAAACTGAAGGACTCACATATTCTGATTTCAAAATTTATCACAAGGCTACTGTAATCAAAACAATATGGTACCATTCAATAAGGAAAGAATACTCTTTTCAACAAATTATGCTGTGATAAGCAAATGCCCTCGCATCATATAAAAAAATTAACTCAAAATGCATCAAAGATGCAAATGTAAGCGCTAAGACTATAAGACTCTTTGACGAAAACATAAGGGCAAATATTCACGACCTTAGATTTGGCAATGGTTTCTCATATACAATACCAAAAGCATAAGCAACAAAAGGAAAAAAATATATAAATTGGATGTCATCAAAATTAAAAACTTTTGTGACTCAATGGACAATATCAAGAGTGAAGACAACCCAGAAAATGCAAAAAAAAAAAAAGTGTAAATCATTAATCTGATAAGAACGTATTCAGAATATATGAATTCTTACAACACAGCAACAAAAGACAAGTAACTGAATTAAAAATTATTCAAAAGACTTAACAGACATTTCTCCAAAGAAGATATAGATATAGCCAACAAACCTGTGAAAAGATGTTCAATATAAATCAAAGCAAAATGAGATACTACCTCACACCTACTAGGGTGGCTTAAGTCAGAATAACATGTTAACAAGTGCTGATGAGAATGCGGGAAAAGTGAAACTCTCACACATTGCTGGTGGGAATGTAAAATGGTGCTGCTGCTATGGAAAATAGTTTGGTGGTTCCCAAAAAGTTAAAGATAGAGTTACCATATGACTCAGTAATTCTATTCACTGGTATATACCTAAAAAGAATTAAAAACTACTGTTCAAACAAAATCTTGTATATGAATGTTCAGAGGAATACTATGTAATCAACAGATGGAAAATAAATGACCATCAACTGATGAATGGGTGAATAAAATGTGGTACATCCATACAACAGAATGTTATTAGGCCATAAAAATAATGAAGTACTGATACATGTTATAGTATGGATGAACCTTGAAAACAATATGCTCAGTGAAAGAAGCCAGATACAAAAGGTCACACAACATATGATTCCATTTATATGAAATATCCAGAATAGGCAAATCCATAGACAGCAAATTAGTGGTTTCCGAGAGCTGGGGCCAGGAGGAAATGGGACATGACAGCTTAATAGGTATTGGGGTTTCTGTTTGGAGTGTTAAAAGTTCTGGAACTAGACAGTGGTGATAGGTACAAAATACTGTTTAAGCCAATGAACTGTGCATTTTAAAATAATTAAAATGATAAATTTTATGTTATGTATATTTTACCATATACAAAAAAAATCTGCTCTACAGGTATTCCTATAGTCTTTAAAGCCTCCTAAAACCATAACTCATTTAGAAATAGAATAATTACACTGACTTTCTGTATCAGGGGTTGAGAAACTTTTTCAGTAAATATTTTAGGCTTTGCAGGTGTTTCTTGGCAGCAACTATTCAACTCTGCTGATGTAGCATGAAAGCAACCATAGCATTAAGTGAGCAAAGGGGAGTGATTGTGTTCCAATAAAACTTAATTTACAAAACAGGAAGCAGGCCAGATTTCGCTTGAAGCCTATAGTTGGCCAAGCTGTGTTGTATACTACTCTTCTTTATCTGTATTAATGAGGTTATTATATAAATTAAAATCAAATTAAATTAAAATAACAAATGTGTCAGTATATGAAATCCACAGTAGTGGAAGATTTACATTTGCTGAGAGACTTACGTTTACTGCAAATCAAATGAAGTAGAATGAAACAAACTAAAATTCACTCAAACTGAACTGATAAAACCATATACTAATAGAAGTTGTGCATTTACTTAATAACTAAAATGTGAATTTCAATGTGAATAGGTAATCCATAATCTTAATAAAAGCCAGTAACTCTCTTCCTTTTGCCCAACTAAAGTGAGAGCATCTGGTAGCTAAGTTGACATAATTTCTTTTTTACTACTTTTCTCAATTTTTTAATGAAACTTTCAAACTTTCTGTTTAAGCCTATTCATTTTCTGAAATTTATTATATTTATAACTGGCACTACATAGCTAGGTACTTTTTCTCCATTAGAGCTTTATTTTTTAGTTTGGTTTCTTTGGTCATGATTAAAAGCTCTTTAGAACATTTAATGGAATTAGAACTAAGAAATGCTTACTTACTATTTCAGAAACCATGACAAACTTGCGATATTAACAAATAAGAAAATGAGACAAAAAGCGAAAGTAAAAGGAAACAGTGCTCGGTGAATCTATGAACCATATAATCAGGCCAGAAAAATCTCAAACTGAAAGCTCAAGAGATACTTTAAATAGTAAGATTTTCAAAATAACTCTGATATTGAACTCTAAATCAGTATTTTCCGTTATACCTCAGCTAAATTCTCACATACTTTGGAACATCAACTTTGAATAAGCCCAAAGTTAATGCCATTATAGCAAGCGGTTCAGTGGCCTGCACATAGTTAAATATTCAATGTTAGTTGAGTGAAATGCTGTGAAATCACTCCGTCCGTGGAAAGTTATTCTCTCTAAAAGAATAAAATATCTTTTGCAAACTAGTAACTAAAAATTTATTCTTCCTTTCAATTCTTCAGCTTGGAGAGGATGGCTAATACCACAGGAATGATAAAATTTTTCCTTTTTACCATCTCCTCCATTTTTTTTCTTTTTCCCCACTTGCCAGTGGCATCTAGCCTAAAAAAAAGATCCTCTTACTGAATGATAACCAAGATGAATAAAGGAATCTATATTTCTAATAATTTTATGTAATTTCTGTAAAGGTCCTTACATTATAGAGTAATTGCTTTTTTAAGAAGTGTGTAAGGTATTTGAAAAAGAAACTACTAGATAACTCATTTAATTCTAATTCCGAAAGAAAAATCTCTTATGATATTTGTTTTCTGAATATTTCAACATCAAATATAAAAACCTGATATCCTAAATACATCATCTGTTCATGTACTAAAGATTCCCTTCTTTAGCAAAACTTAAATTTTTATTGTACTAAAACTACTACATATCCTTAATTTTGTAGAATTATTATTTCAGCACAGTAAACATCAAGTACACAATAAACACTGTTAAGTATGGCTTAAGAAAATATAAAAGACAGAAATGAGAAAATTGGAAATTTTTTTTGTTTGCTTTACTTACTTTTAAGCTATTGCTCTTGAAAATACCAAATTTATAAGCATCACTGAAGAACATAACTGTGCATGTAGAAATATAGTGTAGAATATAGTTTTCTTTTCTAAAACTAGTATTAATTTAATTGTGATGAAGTACTTACTCTAAAAGAGGTGGAAGTATTTCACAATTCAAAACAAAATCTCTGCACTCTGCATTGTCACCAGCAATATTACCAAGTGCCCAAACGGCCTTAGAAAAATGAGAAAAAAATACTGTTACAATATCTTAAATAAGATGCTCTCTCTTAAGAATGAGATTTCAGTACAAAATGAACAAAGTAATAGTTTCCAAGATATTAAAGAAAAGCTAAAACATGCTAGCAGGACAGTAAAGAAAGTTAAAAAGTACCATTTACTAATATTTTTAACCAACTGAAGGATGGGGTATTAAAATTTTTTCATTACATACTAGCGAAATGTTTATTTTGTTCAACAAAGAGACAGTCTGTCTACTCCAAATCTACACGAAGAGACAAAATATAATTTAGTGAATTTTGCAATCACCTATACTAGAGGTTTGCTCCTATGCCAAGGAATCCACTCACTGGGAAGGGACTAATTTGTAAAAGAAGGGAAGGAGAGACAAAATAAAGAAAAGTGAAGTCAAGCTACTACAAGAATTAGCTTGGATTGATCTCTGAAAATAAATTTAGAATTAGTCCAGGTTCATTATAATTTTTTAAATAATTTAAATAAAAGATCAAATTATTCACTTATTAAATTTCAATTAAATAACAAATAATGCAAATGCAAATTATCATTTCATTATATTCTCACTTCAAATTTTTCAAATAAGTGCAAAAGTAGACATAAGTTACTTTTTCAATTGGGAAAATTTTAACATTTAAAACATGAGTTAATATTTTTAACATCTACTCTAGGCCTAAGTTTATTTTCTATTTCTTAAGAAAAATCTTTTACAAGACAGGTGCCTTAACCAACTAAGCCACAGAGCCACCTTAAGAAAAATCTTATGAAGTATTGACATTTTTCACCCTGTGAAGTCTAATATTCTGTTGGTGGGGAAATTAGTATATATAACTTCTTTGGAGGTCAACATTGAAATACATAATAAAAACTTGAAAAATTTTTCTTTTACCAGGGTTAAGTCATTTTCCCTAATGAAATAATCAAGACACACAGAGATTGATAATCATGTTCATCGTAATATTAATAAGCTAGAAATAACTCTAATAGATAATAACAGAGGAAAAGATAACAAATTATCATTCATACCTGACTAGATAATGAGTAATCTGTAAAATTTTCTTGGAAGAATAATTAATGCCATTAGAAAAGGCTCCCAATATTAATTAAGTGGGGGGAAAAAAAACATGTGTGTGTGTGTGTATATATATATACACACATGTGTATATATATATATATATATAACTAAACAGATGAATAGAATGGTAGATCAACAGATCAATTTGCCATAAGAATAGTTCAAAACAAAAATACCAAAACATTTTATTTTCTTTCATTGGTACAAAGTATAAGTGATTAAATTTTCCCTCTTACAACAACTGTGAGAATTTATAATGTCTATTATAAACAGTTCCACTAAAAATAATGTGATATTTTAAAAAGAAACAACAAAATAATATATGTACATGCAAAGAATAAGGAGTCAGACCAGGCCAGGTTTAAAACTTGGTTCAGCCATTCACTGTGACTTTGGGTAAATCACTAACTTTTCTGAGTCTCAGTACGCTCTTTAAAAGTAGGAGTAGTAATTTCTGATACCTGAGATCACACTTACAGAGAACCCAGGATTATGCCTGAGACAGTTCATTCTGGCTTCCTTCTAACCTGACACTGAAGAGAAATTAATATTTCAATAAATGTAATGCATATGCAACTCTCAAGAGAACATCAAAATCTAGTAAATATAACCATTCGAATTAGAAACATACCTGCTCTTGCACATCTTCATGCTCTGAATTAAGAAGTTTGATAAAAATTGGAACAGCCCCAGTTTCAATCACTACCTTGGTATGCAGAAAAGTTCCAGATGCTATATTAGTTAATGCCCATGCAGCTTCAAACTAAGGAAAAACAAAGGTAGAATAAATGAAAGTATCAAAGAAATGTTAGAAAGAAAGGGAAGAATAGCAGGAGTAAAGAGTTAGCTGTACAACCCTGAAAGACTGATTTATGATTAATAAGATTAATCATATTTCATAAATAAAAACCCTGTTTTAAAAAAAGGACTCAATTTGGAAAAATAAAAACTGAGAAGCATATAATGAAACTTTTCAAAATCATGAACAATAAATGAACACCGCTGAAATTATATTTCACAGAACTACTAATGCTTACTATTTAGAGAGCCAGGTGTCCTAAAGCAAGCAGTTTAAAAATAAATGAGACACTACTTAATAGAGCAATAGTACATTAATGGAACTTAGAATCCTAAAAGGTACTTTTGTTTCCTTGGGGATGAATCATCTAGTTTCAGCCTCCTCATTTAAGAAATTAAGAAAATTAGAAGTCCAGAGACTTAGATGATTTGCTCAAAGTCAAAGAGTTCACTATTAGCAGAGCCACAGGGAGGACTTGTATTCCTATAAGCAACAGAACCTCTGAAAAGTCACTCATACAATTTTACTTAAATTTACATATATTTAAATATGATGGTTTTGTAACAGAAGAAACAGAAAATTCAACCCATGGCTCCCAAACGATAACTAGCAAATTACTGAAAATGATCTACGAATCCACAGGCAAACTAAGGAGTGACTATGACTTTAAAAATATTTGGTACAGACAACTTTTCACATGAAAGGTACATATCACTATGATTAATAAAATAAAAACACATCCAAAAGCATTACTGAAAGGCACGAAAAGCAGTTACTATTATGTGTAAGACTAAGTTTTTAAGGGAGGAATTTATGTTGAAAAAAAAGAAAAAGACCATAGTACTAACCAATTATAAAGAAACAAACTAAAGGAGAATTAAAAGATTACGCCATAAAATTCTACTAGGTATCCCCAGGAGAAAGCATTAGAGAAGAGTGGTGAATTCACAAGCTGACAAAACAGATAATTAACAATAAAATGAGTGAGATGACTAAGTGGGGAACTGCAGCAAACTAGAGAGCATGACTATGATTTTTCTAAAAAGAAAGGAAAAAAAAGAAGTAACTTTCTAAAAAGCAGGGGGCACAACTCCTATTCAGCCCCACCAGATCTTTACTGTGTGGCAGTAATGCCAACTCCTCTGATTTGTCAACAGAAGCCAAAAATCTAGATTTTCATATGAACTTCTCCAATATTTTAAAGGCCAATATCTAACTCACATTTTTAAAACATATGCAGGACAAACAAAACTTGTTTGTAGGCCAATATGGCCTGTAGGCCCCCAGTTGGAGACCTCTTTGACAGACCAAATCTGAACTAGCATATTTCATATGAACGTGGGGTAATACGGCAACGCTATAGTTATCCCAAGACCACACTGTTGAATTTCAATAAGTTTTAACTGCAGTGATTAATAAATGCCGAAGTCCCCAGTATTCTTCTTGAATACTCTATGCTTTTTGCACATGCTGTTCTCACAACTGATATTAATTTTCCTTTCTTCAGGTTCATCCTCACAACTAGCCACATAATACTACATTTGTGAAGTCTTCTTCAACTTCCCCTACACAGATGAGTTATTACACTGTCTGTGCTCCTGAAGCACTTTGTTTATAGTTCTGTTACAGCACTAAGCATGCTATGGCATCACAGATCTGTTTACGTTTGTCTTCCCCACAGAGTGAAGAATTTCTGCAGAGGGGGACAATATTTTAATTTTGTAATATAATGTCTTATACACAATGTATGGCTTAAACTAACACTCAATTTTATTTATTCATATTTACTAATTTCCTCTTTCATTCATTTAGAATTAAGAAGCCAAATAATAAACTAAATATTAGGAGGCTTGGGTTTTAGTCTGAACTTGAGGCTTAAATATAAAGCAAATGGACCAGAAGTCATGACCTCTAGTCCTTACAGAGCTAACACCTAAGGACTTTGAAAACTAATGGACAGTATTATTATATATAACACAAAGTGGCTTTTTCCTGACATCCTTATTGTAAACACTCTCAAAATTTTTCAGCATAAAAATTATGATAGGTAATATTCATGTATGCAACACATTCCTTTGCTTATTATCTAAAATGTGAGGAGCTTTCCCAAATTATTCAATTAACTGCAACACTATTCTAAGTTGTAATTTCAACAACTATTACCCAAATACCAGTAACAATCTTTCATTACTGACAATAGCGCTGATAAACTAGGTGTAGGTCTTGTGTAATTCCTGATAGATGTAACTTCACACTGTATTCCTACTTAAGAATATATATGGCAATGAAATCAGGAAAAGCAATCTTTCTTAAAAAAACAGTAAAATATTTACAAACTGCAGTAATTTACTATTAGCAGCCAATTATTTGGAAGACATCTTACAACAGTCACTGCAGTATAACTGAGAAGCAATGCTCATTTCGACAAACCTAACTTTGGTCACATTTTTAGTAGATTTTACTGATTTCATTATTTAAAAAAAAAAAAGAGCTAATCAATCAGATAAAAATGTTTTAAAAGGTAAAAGAGTTTATACTAAAAAGTTACAACCCTAATTAACTAAGAGCCCAAAAAAAAATGTACCCATTAACATTTTAACTTGAGGTTTTTGTTTTTTTTTTTTTAAAGATTTTATTTATTTGACAGAGAGAGACAGACAGCGAGAGAGGGAACACAAGCAGAGGGAGTGGAAGAGGAAGAAGCAGGCTCCCAGCAGAGGAGCCTGATGTGGGGTTCGATCCCAGAACACCAGGATCATGCCCTGAGCCGAAGGCAGACGCTTAACGACTGCGTCACCCAGGCGCCCCTAATTTGAGGTTTTCTAAACGAAAAAGTTATTAAAAGTTGACAACTACAAAATTTTTATTAACATTACAAATAATTTTATATGGTTTTCCCAAAATTGTTTTAATGAAATAATAGTCCCTAGAAAAAACTAGCATCGCAAACATGACTAAAGCAGGACAGGCGGTACTACCTTTTCCTTTAATTGCCAAGTACTTCCTGAATGCTTACAATGTATTTAGTATTGTAGAAGTTCACTAGAAAATTTAATTATATGTTATTTCTGGAAACAGATTAAGAAAGAAAACTTTAGAACGCACCTGTAAAGTACAATTTTCATTTCTTTCAAGAAATTTCACAAATCTCTGTACAACTCCTGGTTTCTGTATAACCTGATCAATTGGTGGATTAGGTTCTAAAAATTAAAGAAGAATTGTTATTACAGACACAGACAATAACCTGGTCCCTCTGTCAATTAACAAGATGCACGAAATAACCCTTTCCTAGGTTTCACTGACCAAATTTAAAAGCCTTAGGTGCATTTAACTGAAGTAAATAAATGTTCTCATAATTGCAATGTTTACTGGAAAGCAAATTCTTTTTCGTTAATCATAGTAAGAAAAATTAGTAAATATTTCCTACACAAATATTTAAATATTGTAAGTTGAAGGCTATTTAGAAGGTCATCTTGACAACATGGAGTATTTCAGTCTAATACTCAAAACAGCAACTGACCCCCTAATCCTATATAAGCATACCCCACTTTCCAGGGATGTCTCCTTCCCTATCAACCATTATCTAATGGTTCTCAACCAAACGATATTCTATGCTGTCAGTGTACCATTCATTATTCACAGAAATGCTACTGGACTGTAGGATTCTTCACAAATTTTCATGAAATGCAGAGGGCTTTTGAGGATCATAAAATCTTTAGGAAATTTTAAAACAAAGATATTCAAAATTAAAACCAAGATATTTCAGTTACTGGCAATCTAAGTATCAACAACTCTTCCTTCTCCCTTGGCTTCAACAAAAAGTATGCTCTTGCGGTTCTCCAGGAACTTCTCTGTTAGTGTTCCCTATTTATGTAACAAAAAGGATAAAAAAGACTTCCTTTAGGGTTCCCTGGCTGGCTCAGTCAGTAGAGCATGTGACTCTTGATCTCAGGGTTGTGAGTTCAAGCCCCACATTGGACATGGAGCCTACTTTAAATAAATAAATAAACTTTATAAAAAATAGATCTTACTTACAAGTATATTTTAAAGAAAAATTAAGACCTACTGACTTACTGACAATGAAAGTGTCTTAAAATAAAAAATACCTAATAAATAAAACTCTATTACAGAATCTTTTAATATCAAATAAGCATATTGAAAATAATTCTTGCCTTTAGAAAGCAGCTTTCTAAATTTCTGTGTTGCTGTTAGCTGTTGATCAGCATTGTTAGAAAAAATCATCTGAACCATATCTGTGGTGATAACTTCCTCCTAAAACATAGAAAATATAATTCATCATTTAAATATTTTACATGAACAATTGTTGCTATACCCTCTATCTCTGAAACATCGTTGAAGTATAATTTGAAATACACTTTTGTAATATCTACCTCTGGAATGGGTACAGTGGAACTGATATCCGGATCCTGGATAGGACTTTCTAGCATAGATTCATCATTTCTGGGCAAAGAGACATTTCTGCGTTTGAACAACTGTAATAAAGAGAAATCACTTTATCCACTGGGCTTTCCATAAAACACTAAATTCCCATAGAATTATATTTTTCATTTAAGTGAACAAAACAAACTGATCATTTAAAATTCTAAATATTTAGTATTTCTCAATCACTATTCCATGAAGACCTAAATTATCTTTGAGAAGTTAAATTCTCCTGGCTTGGTTAGCTCTTACCTGCAGATTGCTTTGGGTCATTCTTAATCTCAGGTCTTTTACCCATGGCCGGTCCCATAGGTGAGTACACATTTATGTTTTATAGCATTTGGAAAAGCACATATGCTCACACTGGTATATGAGATGTCTAAGAATTTTTCCAAGAAAATCTTCATTAAAAAGCAAATTAGTTACATGGGAGAAATACTGTAGTATATTAACAAACTCATATCAGATTAATAAGGAATAGAGAACAACTCTGAGGAAATATGGCCCTATCCTTTTTATTTCAGCAATGAATAAAAACAGAAAAAAAAAAAAAAAAAAAAAGAATGAAGCATAGTGAGGTCACTGAGGGAGATTTATGGATACATTTCCTATACCAAAATAGAAAAGAAAAAAAATCTGGTATATTCTTTTTGATAGCTAAAGAAATACTGTTCTTCAACCTGTATACAGTTCTTTCTAATCATTCATTCAACAGATTTTTTTTTTTTTGAGTCCCTACTATAATAAAGTAGGGACTGTGCTAGATACTATAGATAGGGAGATGACAAATCATTTTTCTAAAACAGGCCTTTCTCTACTTTTATCATTGCTAGTCCTTTCTACACCTTAGTTTTTAATTCATGCTGTGAGGACTATACCCTCTTAATTATAAATACTTCTAAATTTGAGCATGTCTTGGAATGAAAAATGTTGAGATGCACTCTTTTAAACGATTTTTCTATTCCTTATGTCACATATACAAAGTTCAAAATGGAGAAGGCTAAGAGAGCTAGCTGGCTGATGAGACTATAGAAGGAATAATATGAGTAGCATAGGAAGAGGACTGTAATTAACTTAGGAGCAAGACCTATGAAAACCACAAAGCAACAAATGAATATGATGTTTTTTGGGGGGAGGAAATTTTACAATGACAAATGGAAGTGATCTAAATAGGTTCAAGAGTAAAAAATTCTTAAAACAGGGATAAAATATAATTAACATAAAAGGTTTATCAATAAAACAGAAAAGCTGTTCCTCTCAGTGATTAAAAATAGAACAGGATTCTGATTCATAAATTATTCCTGGAGTCTAATAAATTAAAGAATAGATTTATTTATATTCAATTTCCTAAAAACACTTTTTCATTTTAAGTCATCTAAAAATAAGCAGTAATAATGTAACTTCTAAAATCTATATAATGATGTTTCTGTGTTAAACAGATTAAAATATTTTAAAACACCTACCTGTTCTTCCCTTTTTTGTTTTCGAAGCTGTATTCCTTCTTCTTCTCTTCGTCTACGCATCTCTTGGGGATTTAGGGCTTTATTCTTGTAACTTTTCATTCTATAGTTATCTTTCCCTGGACTAGCCATGGCATCTTAAGGTTAGGAGAGAAGAAAACAGATACTGATAATTCTCAAAACAACATGAGATGTTTATTAGGAGAACTAAGATCATGCTTACTGCTTAAATAGACCAACAAAATCAATTCTGAAAATTATGTACAAAGAATACATTCCCTCATTCCCATATCAAAATTAGAGCAAAGTGACTAAACATTTTTGGACTAAACTATCAAACAAATAATAGATTTTGGTCTAAACACAGATAAAGTCATTACCCTAACTTCACTGATTTTAAGATGCACTCCCCAATGCCTGGTGTTTTAACCTTTCTGAAGTGGGATGCATCTTAAAATCACTGTCAGCCAGGATATAATCAATCATGAAATAGCTGGGTAAAAAACTTCTAAATTACAGCTCCTGGCAAGATTAAAAGATAGCCAGAATGAAGTATCTTATTTTCAATGGAATTTGGTATTAGGCTTCAATAAGCATCCCTCAAATAGTTTTGGGGGTCTGGCTTCCTTCACTTATTTAAGGTTCTGTCTTCATAAGTAAGGCTGCATGGGTCATGACTTCAGTCATGACTGCAATACTAATTTGCAAATGAGGCTATAATTACTTCTTTTAAAATAGTGAAATCCTTGTATACTTTATTTTTAAGTAGTTTTATTATAAATGTATTTGAAAAGTTAACATTTATATAAACACATTCTTACAAGTACATTTATAATATTTTACATAACATTTTACATTTAAAATAATATAATTTTACTTTTAGAAACCAGAGAGAATGTTGTGATCAATTAACACTTACGAAGTAAACAAGAAAAGGAAAGGCTGGCATTTATCTGCCATCTCTGATGTTGAAGATAGACTAATGAACTGGCAAATTATACTCTAAGTAGTAAAGTACACTAAAACATATGCATTAAATCCTGTGAGGGCACAGAAGACACAGTAACTAACTGTGTCTTAGGGAGCTCTGACAGTTATCTTAAAAGAGCAAAAATTTGTCAGGGAAGAGGGTGAAAAGGAAAAATCGGGAAGGAATAAGCATTTCAAGCAGAGGGAATATATGCAAAGGCAAAGAGCTCCTGCAGAAGACTGGAATAAACACAAAACAGTAAGAGATTAAGTGTGCCTAAACAAGAAGATTTGTGGGAGAAAGGGCAGGAGATAAAGCTAGAAAGGTAACTAACAACACATATGGTTCCTGCAATCAGGCTGAGAAATTTGGACTTGATCCTAATAACAATTAAAAAAATTAAAGAGAAGATTGTTTCAAACTTTGATGATGAAGACCTGAACTAAATTAAATTAGCAGCTACACTGGAAAAGTAGAAGACTGGTTGATTTCAGAAACATTGCAGAAATTGATTGAATAAGAATTAGAGACCAAATAAAGGTAAGGAATATGTGGTGAAGAAAAAAAAAGTAGTTTAGGACGACTCCACGGTTTTTAGCTTGATCTATTTCGGTTAGGCAACAAAATAAGCCAAGACAGGGAATAAAGATGGAGTATCAGAGAGATGGTTTTGTTTAATTGCTTGTTTTTGAGATGAAAACAGTGAATTGCTTAATTTTTTTTAAAGATTTTATTTATTTGTCAGAGAGAGAGAGGAAAAGAGAGAGCGCAAGGCAGGCAGAGGGAGAGGAGGGCCCCCTGCTGAGCAATGAGCCGGATGCGGGACTTTATCCCAGGACCCTGGGATCATGAGCTGAGCAGAAGGCAGACACTTAACCGACTTAGCCATCCAGGCGTCCGCATTTTTAAATTTATATACAGAAAAAAAAAATCACTCTTTCGTTATAAAGTTCTATGAATATGACAAATGCACAGGCATAAAACTACCACAATCAAGATACAGAACAGCTCCATGCCCGCTAAAAAACCTGGTCATGCTGCTCCTATTAACCCCTCTCCCACCCTTAATACCTGGTAACCACTGATTGATTCTCTATCTTCACAGTTCTAACTTTTCCTGAATTTCACATAAATGGAATAATAACAGTATATAGTCTTAAATTGGCTTCTTTTATTTAGCATAGTGTATTTGTGAGACCCATACTGTTGGCATATATTGATAATTTATTCCTTCTTATTGTTGAGTAGTGAGTAGTAATCTATTGCATAGATATTCCACAGTTTATCCATTCATTAGTTGAAGGACATTTAGGTTGTTTCCAGTTTAGTGCAGTTATGAATAAATCTGTTATAATATTCACATACAGGTTTTTGTGTAAATATAAGTTTTCATTTGTCTCGGGTTAATATTTAGAAGTAGGACTGATGGATAATATGGCAACTGTATGCTTCACATTTTATAAAGAACTGCCAAACTGCAAAGTATTCCGTCAGCAATGTATAAGACTACCTGTTGCTCTATGCTCTGTCTACACTTAGTATTGTCAGATTTTGTTGGTAATTGTAGCCATTCTAATAGATGTATAGTAACTTTCATTTTAAACGTGTTATATTTATATAATACTTAGGGCACATACAGGAGATTAAGACCTATAGATGGTTAAAAGTATGGGTCAAGGGGCACCTGGGTGGCTCAGTAGGTTAAGCATCTGCCTTTGGCTTGGGTCATGATCCCAGGGCCCTGGGATGGAGCCCCACAGCAGACTCCCTGCCCTGCTTCTCCCTCTCCCTCTGCCTGCCACTCCCCCTGCTGGTGCTTGCTCTCTCTGTCAAATAAAATAAATAAAATCTTAAAAAAAAAAAAAGTATGGGTCAAAACTCAGGAAGAGTCCTAATAGATCATTCAAGATCATGCAGAGCTATAAAAGAAAGATAGCCAAGGGAGAAATCCTGAGAATGTTTGTTTACCTTTGAGTGGGAAAAGGAAAGAGCAAAGGAAACCAAAAAGAAATAGGTCAGAGAATCAGAGGACAGTAAGAGTCATGAAAGAGAAAGGAATTCAAAAGACAAAGGAGTATTTCATTTGCAGTAGCACTAAAAACAAGCCACTCAATTTATTCATTTATTGTTTCATCCAGCAAATAAATTTAAGTGCCTACAATAAGCCAAGTACCACATGGGGCATAAGATCTGATTATTAGGTCACTGGTAAAGATTAGGGAGAAAAATTTCAATAGTGGTGAAGCTAAAAGTAGAATAGGCTGAACACTTCAGAATGATTTAAAAAGTACTTTGTGCCTTTGAACCGAACACCTGTACATTCTAGCAATTAAAGTATATTTATGATCGACCAAAATCCTTCCTTAAAGTATTTAATGAATTGATTTCAACAATACTGTGTGGACCTACAAATACTTATCATTAGAAAAAGCTCAGTCCAACTTTATTAATAATAACAATGTTCAGCAATATTCCCTAAGTATTTCATATATAAAAATTCTGTCTCATTAATATGCAACTAATGAATCGTTGAACACTACATCAAAAACTACTATATGCTGGCTAAATGAACATAATAAAAATAAATAAATACACACATAAAATTAATAGAAAATTTTTAGAAACGAATAGTTTTAAAAGGTAAAGAAACAAGTTCTAATATTTTCTCCCCATATCTGATTCAATTACCTTGTGCCTCCACAACCTACACACTGGACACTTCTTCTAAAACCATTAATCTAGGTGACCACATTAAAACCTTTAATATAAATATGTTAACCGAATAAAATCTACCCCCAATAACTTATATATCATTTGTTCCTTTTTCTGATGTATTACTAACTTCTAATTTAACACTTGCATCCTCACTGCAGTTGCTTTAAAGGGGATATAAAGTCCAAGAAAAATCATCTCTAAAAGTGCCCGACCCAACAGGACTGTTCCCTTTTCTCGAAAATAACTTTAAAGACTGTATTTCAAAGGTTGCTATCTCATACCAGTTATTTTAAATATAAGAAATGCTATTCAGATACTTTGAATCCCCAACAGAGGGATTTTTTTTTTCAGTCATAAGCTTCTTTTTCACTCAGCTCTTTGAAGAATTGTTTTGAGGCTGGGAAAGTAACAGGAATTTGAACTTTTTCTAGTACCCACTAACGGAATTTCATATTAGTAAAATTATAACATCGGTAGAAAAACGTTAAGTGTGCTGACTAGAGCCGCTACAACCAAACAAGCAGTACTTAAAAGACAGAAAGGACAGAGCTGTTTCTTGTTTACCAAGAAAGTCGCTCTCTTACAGCATATGAATCACTGAGTGCTGTAATTAAGAGACATTAAGTCAGAGGTTTGTTTCTAAAAAATGTTTTGACAGCCTAAGAGTAAATGCTGATGTACTCTTTTGAAGTATCACTATCCCGTTTCATAGCTTTCAAATCCTTCATGTCTTATGCATTACCGAGGACACACTCATTAAATTTTCATCTTGGAAGGGAGCTGACAGGCTATTAGAGAGAAGCATCTAACCCACCCTTGCCGGCGTCGATACTGAGCCCTCCGAGGCACCTGCATTCAGGTGGAGGGCAGCGGGCGGACCGCGTTGGTGGGACAAGTAGCCCCCCACCCCCACCCCCCAGGGCCACCGCTGCCGTATTCTGGACACTACGGAACTTCTAATACGCTGCCGGACTCACATAGACGCTGAGTCCCAGGAGTGAATGGCAACGTTTGACAAGACCCTGTACCGAGAACAAGAGCTACCAAGGCACGGAGAAGCAGAACGGCAGGAGGAGGAGCTCGGCCGTTTAAGGCTCCTTCCCAGGGCCGGTCTGGCTGGCTGCGAGAATCTGTATTCCCTGCACCTTCGCATCAGCAAGGAATAGGTCCGGCTGCCACGCCCCCGCCACCGCGGTCTCCCTCAGAGGAACCTGAGCAAAAAAAAAAAAAACCTGGCAGCATGGCCTGGTCCTCAAGCCTTCGCAAGGAAATGGGTAAGTAAAGACAGTGGCCCCTGGAATCAGTAACTCCCAAAGGGTCAAAACCCGAGGTTCACCCAAACTGGCCTGTGTCACTCCACTTACCCATTAATGTGGCAATACCCGGTGTCTTAACTTCCCGGTTCCCGGTTGCGGCGTCCGCTGCAGGTAACAGTGGGGTCGCCACTCCGCCCCTAGCGTTGAGCGTAGCAACAAGGTTCGCAACTCAAGATGGCGGCTACCTGCGCCCCTTCCCCGAGACCCCGAGGCTCGGCTCCCAGAAGCCCTTGCATGCGGCGACCGCAGAGGTGGCGGCGGCTGCACAGACCGGCGGAGGGGCGGAGAGAAGCGAGTGCCCCAGCTCCACCCACAGAAAGAGGAGCCGGCCCCCGCGCTGACTTCGGGATTTTAATCGGGCGCGGTCGCGGTGGCAGCAGTGTGTCCTAACGCCGTAGTCCTCTGGGCGAGCTCTCATTCATTCACTTTTTCTTTGATTTAGTTTATTTATTCAGTCATTCATCCTACAAGATAGCATTGATGGAGGGCCTAATCTGTGCTAGGCACTGTTTTAGATATTAGAGCTGCTATAGTGTGCACAACGGAAAAATTCCAACCTCGTGGAGCTTTACAGAGAAAGGCTCTTTCCTTCTTCAGCTGCATTAAACTCTTCCTGTATGTCCTGCTCATTTGTTTCAAGCTTTTCAATTTGCCATTTACTTAAAATTTGGATTCTATAACATCTGTGGATTTTTAACAAAAGGTAGTCACTAATACATGAAATAAATAATTCCCAATAAAGAATTCTAAATTGTTATAACACACATAAGCTTTGTAATCCACCCTGGATTTCAACAAACAGCATTGAAAAGAGACTATCATCTAGAATATAGAAGATAAATAACACATGCTTCCTGCCCTGAGGAAGATCTTGTTTTCTATCTCTTGTTCTTTTTGTTTTCTTTTCTGAGAAATGTCTTGGGTTATCTTCCAGCTCTGGATTTAGATGGATGGATGGATGGATGGATGGATGGATGGATGGATAGATAGATAGATAGATAGATAGATAGATAGATAGATAGATAGATTCTGCTATTGTATTTTTTAATTCTGCTATTGTATTTTTAATCCCAAGAGCTATTTCCTATTTTTGATTCAGGAATCAAATATCTTTTTTTTTTGTCTCTCTGAAGATATTAATTGCAGTTTCCTTGAAGTATTTTTTTTCTCCTTTATTCATTGTCTCTGATTCTTCAAAGTGTTTTTCCTTTTTGATCATTTTGGTTTTCATCTTTCCTGCCACAGCCTACTCCAATGCCTGGTGATCCTTGAGTATCCGTTCATATTTAAGAGTGAGACACTGAAGAAAACTGTAAACTTGTGTATCAGCTGATTGTTTACTTGCCAATTGTTGGCTTCCCTACAGAGTAATAACATGGGATCTTGGCTGTTTCATTGGAGGACTTTCTAAAAGCCCTTATCTGTAGGTCTTTTCTCTCAGACCAATGACTTTCCCCGGAGAAGAATTTTTCTAATCTCCTGACTAGAAAGCACATCAGACATGAGAATGGATGTGGGGGGGGAGGAGGGAATGGCCTCATAATTCAGTACTTAGCTTTCACTGTTCCCCACTTACAGTCCAACACCTTGACACACCCTCTCCCCCACTCTTAGATGTGCATTTCTGACCTAATAGCCTTTCTGGTTCGTTTTCTTCATGAAACCAAACGTATAGCCTTCTGTCTTGGAAGGAAGATCCATCACTTGGCAACCTGGTAATGGAGGAAATCTGGAGGTAGAGGGCTAACTGCTCTTTATTCAGACTTTTCAGCAAAGTGTTCCTCTTTTCAGGCCCAGTTTTAGTATCTTTTTCAGAAGTATCTGGTCTTTAATTTCTGAACATTTCCAGAATTCCAGTGTATAAACCGATTTGTTTTTGTTGACTTCTCTTAGCCAAGTTAGTTACTACTCATCCATCCTTTTTCTAGCTTTCAAATGTTATTAAAATCTCATTAACATTTATTTTTTATTATTTTTATTCTTCTGTCATTTTAGTAGATTGTGAGGCAGGGAATATAGGTGTACATGTTCAGTCTGCCATATTGAACCACAAAATCTGGAATATACTGTGCATTATCAGATTATGCCACTCTCCTGTTTAAATATTCCAATAATTTTCTACAAGAGCCTACATGATTTGGCCCCTGTCTTGATATACCGCGGCAGTCAGACCCTAGGGTATTGTGTACTCGTGTAATGTCCTAGCACCCTTCGTAGGAATTCATTCTGAAAATTCTCAGAGCCTTGTGTGCCTCCTAGTAAATTAGGAATCAGCACCCTGAACCGAGGATGCAAAAAAAGACTACGACTCCCAGAAAACACTACAACCCAGACAGGCGTGGAGCAGTGTATGCTGGGAGTCTTTTCCTTCCGGGGGTACAGGGGAAAAGCGTTTTTGAATGTGATAATGGAAATGAAAGTGTTTGGAGGCGCTGGTTCTTTTTTTGGTTAACTGTGAATCTCTGGGTATAGGGAGGTTCCCCCCAGTCTTCCAGGCCGGGAAAGGTAATCGACGCTGAACGTGCACTTCTCTGCGGGAGAGCCAGACGGCGTCGGAGGCCAACCCGAAGAGGAAGCCAAGCACAAAGCAGTGTGGCCGCGGCCGGATCTTTGGGCCGGTAGGAACTAACGGTCCCTTCCCTTATTCCCCCGGCCTCAACTTTGGCCCAGTCAGTGTCTGGGGCCGGTTTCGGGTCCTAGACCTTGGCACGGACTTTTGGGCAGACTGGGCCTTTTGGCATTCGGCCCTTAGGGCTTCTCTCACCGCCTTCCCAGCCTCGCACCTGTCACAGCCTCCTTACATCTCTCACCCACTTGGTCTGGTCAGAGTGTTTGGCAGTTCAAGCGTATCCCTCTGTCTAGCCGTGTCCCAGCCCCGGGAAAAGAAGAAACGATGTGACGTTCTTTCCACTGGTGGTTTGGGAGAATTTGCTTCTAAGATCAGGAACTATTTTCACTTGTCTGAAAGGGAATAAGAAACATAAGGACAATGTAGGAAGTTCTTATAAAGCCAAATTTATTCAAACAATGGGAATAGTTTCCTTATTTTTCTTTTCGTTTTTTTAAATAGTCCTTAGCTGAACGATATAGGAAGGTTGTTAACAAAATCACCTTTGTCCGTACCCAGTACTTTATTAGTCCATAAAACCCTAAAGTGACTGCCGATTTAGTACGATTCATTTTATAGACCGAACCTCAAAGACATGGGCTGTCTTACCTAAAATTCTGAAACGTGAGATTGCAATACAGTTCTTTTGGTTCTGGAATCTGTGCTCTTGGCTACCATGGTCACTCTTTTTATTCTTTGGATTGAGAGGACAGCGTTTGGAGCCTGACTGGGTTAGCATTTTGGCTGACCCATTTTCTGGCCTTGGTGACCTATCTGAGCCAGGTTTTCCTTCATATAGGATGATAATAATGCTACTTAAATTACTTTGATATATCTAAAGCTCTTCACCTGTTAACTCTTGTTATTAAGATGTGTTTATTTACCCTCCCCATTGTTAACAACTTTAAGTTTCTATATTTAGATAGATCAGTTGATAAGATTTCTTCTTTTAGCGTTCCCTTAACTGACTTACCATACTTGGGCAATTCTATAAACATTATTTTCTTCTCTACTTCACACCAGACATGCTTATTGAAATATATTAAAAATTACTTATTTTAACTTGAACTATTGCCTTTATTTTATTGAAACCATAAACTTAAAATACAGTAGAGAAATTTTGGTTGAGATTTATGATGAAGTTTGTACATTTGAGGAACAGTTAAGTACATCAAAAATATCTTCATCCAAATAAACCAGTTTTTGATAAATATCTGTTAAAAATTTGTTTCAAATCATTTTATAGAATGCATATTTTTCTTAAGTCTTTCAAACTTAAAATAATATTATATTCTTTTCTAGCTACCTGATGTACTATGCTTTCTTGTGATATTTGTGGTGAAACAGTAACCTCAGAACCAGACATGAAAGCTCACCTCCTCATTGTTCACATGGAAAATGAAGTTATATGTCCATTTTGCAAGTTGTCAGGCGTGAATTATGATGAAATGTGTTTTCATATTGAAACTGCTCATTTTGAGCAAAATGAACTAGAAAGAAGCTTTGCGAGGATCAATACAATACAGATTAGAACTTCAGATAACAGGAAGGACAATACCTTACAGTGTAGAGTGGAAGTTAGTTCTAGTGTCCATTCAGCTTGTGCATCTAATCATCCAAAAATTTCAGCTCAAAGCCTGCCTGAAGATAGTGCTTTAAAACATAAAGCCTTTTATTCGGAGAACTTAACTGAATCTAGAAAATTCCTTACAAGTAAGGAAAAAGAGTGTGATCTATCTAAAATAAAAGGATCAATTTATGAAACAACATATAGTCCTCCTGAATGTCCGTTCTGTGGAAGAACAGAAGACTGTAGTCAAGATATGGAAAATCATGTGAAAACAAAGCATGCCAATCTTTTAGACACTCCATCAGAAGGTAAGATACTCATTTTATGTAATAAGTAACAGTAGTGTCAGTTTAATATGTGGTATCCTAAAAGTTGGTTTGTAAATCAGATTACTGCAAATGTGTTTTTTAAATTCAGCTTATAACATTGTTCATTTGCTATTATTACAATATGAAAATACAATTATGGAAAAGAATTTTTGATTCAGATAATAAATGTTTCAACTACATTGAGAGTAGTTTTAGAAACTTTCTGAGGAGATATACACTCAGAATCAATTTTTCAGAGGGCATTCTTTTACTTACCACGTGCCCAATTGCACCTGAACTGTCTTGTGCTCTGATTTTCTGTGGTTCTGAGTTTGGTTCCCTTATGATCAGAGAACACACTCTATGGTTTTAGTTCTTTTAAATGTGTTGAAACGTGTTTTATCTACCAAGATACTGTATATGATCTGTCTTGGTACATATGCCATGGACACTTGAGAAAGAGAAATATATTATGCTATTGTTGGGTTGAGTGTTCTAAGTTTGTCATTTAGATCATTTTGTTTGTATTCAGAATATATCCTTGCTGATTTCATGTCTAGCAGTTCTACCAGTTTTTGAAAGGTGGTTGTTGAAGTCCATGATTATAATATTTGTCTATTTTCCCTTTCAGTTCTATCAGGCTATATTTTATGTATTTGGAGGCTTTGTTGGTACATACGGTACATTTAGAATCATCTCTTTCTTTACTATTGAGTTTTAAGAGTAATTTGTTTATTTTGGATACAAGTCCTTTATCAGATGTGTGTTTTGCAGGTATTTCTCTCAGTCTGGAGCTTCTTTTCATTCTCTTAACAGTGTTTTTCACAGAGCAGAAGTTTTAACTTTAATGAAGTGCAACTTACTTGATTTCTTCCTTCATGGATTGTACTTTTAATGTTGTATCTAAAAACTCATCACCAAACCCAAGGTCATCTTTCCTATGTTATCTTCTAGCAGTTTTATAGTTTTGAATTCTACATTTAAGTCCGTGACTCATTGGAGTTAATTTTTTAAAAGATGTAAGGAGAGTGTCTAGATTCATTTTTTTAATTAATAAATGTTATTTTTTAGAGCAGTTTCAGGTTCACAGCAAAATTAAGTAAAAAATACAGAGAATACCCATGTACCCACTGTCCTTATATACTCATAACCTCCTCCAGTATCAATATCTGTACCAAGTGATATATTTGTTATAATCAACTAACCTACACTGACCCATCATTATCACCCAAAGTCCATAGTTCCATTAAAGTTCATTCTTGGTGGTGTACATTCTACAGGTTTTGACAAATGTGCAGTAACAACTACGCACCATTTTAGTTACCATGGAGAATAGCCTCAGTTTCCTAAAAATCCTCTGTGCTCCACCCAGTCACCCCTCCCCCACCCCAACCCCTGGCAATCACAGATCTTTCTACTCTCCATATTTTTGCCTTTTTTCAGAATGCCATTGGAATCATACAATATATAGCTTTTTCAGATTGATTTCTTTTACTTAGTAATATGCATTTAAATGTTTCTCCATGTCTTTTCATGGCTTGATAGCTCTTTTTTTTAGGGCTGAATAATATTACGTTGTCCAGATGTACTACAGTATGTTTATCCATTCACCTACTGAAAAACATCTTGATTGTTTCCAAGTTTTGGCAATTAGGAATAAAGCTGCTTTAAATATCCAAATGCAGGTTTTTATATGGACAGAAATTTTTGATTCATTTGGGTAAATACCAAGGAATGTGGTCAATGGATTGAATAATAGTGTGTTTAGTTTTAGTAAGAAACTGCCAAACTCTTTCACAGTGGCAGTGAATGAGATTTCCTGTTGCTCCACATCCTCACCAGCATTTGGCATTGTCAGTGTTCCAGATTGTGATCATTCTAATATTTGCATTGTGGTATCTCATCTTAATTTAATTTGAAGTGCTCTCTCATAAACATAACATGAACATCTTTTTGTATGCTTAATTACCATCTGTATATCTTCTTTGGTAAAGTGTCTGTGAAGGTCTTCAGCCCACCTTTTATCTGGTTTTGCTTTTCTTATTGTTGATTTTTAAGAGTTCTTTGTATATTTTGGATAACAGATCTTTAGTACGTGTATCTTTTTGCAAATATTTTTTTCCATTCTGTGACTTGTCTTCTTATTCTCTTTGACAATGTCTTTTGCAGAGCAGAAGTTTTTTTATTTTAATGAAGTCCACCTTATCAATTATTTTGTAACTTCATCATGCCTTTGATGTTGTCATCACCATATCCTAAGTTATCTTTCTCCCATGTTATCTCCTAGGAATTTTGTGGTTTCGCATTTTAGGTCTATGATCCGTTTTCAAGTAACTTTTTGTGAAGGATGTAGGTCTGAGTCTAGATTCATTTTCTTTGCATTTTGATGTGCACATGTTCCAACACCATTTGTTGATAAGATTTTCTTTCTTCCATAGTTGTGCCCTTGCTTTGTCAAAGATTAGTCGACTGGGCTATTAGCCTATTTCTGGGCTCTCTGTTCTGTTCCACTGATCTATTTATTCTTTTTTCAGTACCATCATGTCTTGATACTTGTAACTTTACAGTAAGTCTTGAAGTCTGGTAGAGCCAGTCCTTTGACTTTGTCTTCTTCAGTATTGTGTTGGTTATTCTGGATCTTTTGCCTCTTCATATAAATTTTAGAATCAGTTACTTGATAGCCACAAAATAACTTGCTGAGATTTTTTAGTGGGATTGTTTGGAATCTATAGATCAAGTTGGGAAGAATAGACGTGGTGGCAATATCGAGTCTTCCTATCATGAACGAGAAATACTAGAAACAACAACTTAGTTGTTCTTTGATTTCTTTCATCAGAATTTTGTATTTTTTCTCATGTATATCTTGTTATATATTTTGTTAGGTTTTTACCTAAGTTTGTTTTTTTGTGTGTTTTTTTGGTATTGATGTGCCCACTTGTGTCTTTCAAGGAATTGGTCCATTTCATCTAGTTTATAAATTTGTGGCATAGTTCATAATATATAACTTTATTATCTTTGGAATATACATGGGACGTGTGATGTCCCCTTTTTTATTTCTGGTGTTAACAATCTGTGTTCTCTTTTTTCTTCTTAGTTAGCTTGGCTAGAGGCCTTTGGCTTCATTGGTTTTCTCTATTGGTTTTCTGTTTTCAATTTCATTGATTTTTGCTCTATTTTTTTTTTTAATTTCTTCTGCTTATCTTGGATTTAACTTGTTCTTCTTTTTCTAATGTTCTTTAGTGGAAACCTAGATGATTGATCTTTCTTCTTTTCTGATATATGCGTTCAATGTTATTAATTTCCTTCTAAGCAGTGCTTTTGCGCATTGCACAAATTTTAAGCTGTATTTTAATTTTCATTTAGTTCAAAATATTTTAAAGTTTCCCTTGAGATTTCTTTGATACATTATTTAAATGTGTGTCTAATCTCCAAGTATTTGGGGATTTTTCTGCTCTTAATTTTTATTTCCTTTGTAGTTTGAGAGCAGACATTGTTTGATTTTAATTCTTTAAATTTCTTAAGCTTTAATAGCCTAGATTATGTTTGATGGCGTAGAATGTAGTCTGTCTTGGTGAATATTTTATATGAGCTTAAGCAGAGTGTATATTCTGCAGTTGGTGGATGAACTTGTGTCTAAGTACATTCAGTTGATTGATGGTACTGTTGAGTTCAACTATATCCATACTTATTTTCTGCCTGCTGGATTTGTCCACTTCTAAAAGAGGGGTGTTAAAAATTCTCTAACTGTATAATGGCAGATTCATCTGTTTCTTCTTGCAGTTCTATTAATTTCTGCCTCATGTATTTTGACACTCTGTTAGGCCCATGCAGGTTAAGGATTTTTATGTCGTCTTGGAGTATTGAACCCTTTGTCAATATGTAATCCCCCACTTTATCCTGGATAACATTCCTTGTTCTGAAATCTGCCCTCTCTGAAATTAGTATAGCTACTCCCAGTTCCTTGTTTGTTTGGTTTTGGTTTTGGTTAGTGTTAGCATGATGTATCTTTCCCTATCCATTTACTTTTAACCTATATTTGTATTTTTTTAAAAATTTATATATTTATTTTGGAGGGGGTGAATAGGCAGCGGGAGAGAATCTTCAAGTAGACTCCCCACTGAGCGCAGAGCTCACGCAGGGCTCCATCTCACAACCTGTGAGATCAAACCAAGTTGGATGCTTAACCAATTGAGGCACCCAGGCGCCCCTCTATATGTGTATTTATATTTAAAATGGATTTCTTGTAGACAAGATACAGGTAGGTCTTATATTTTGCTCCACCTTGATAATCTGTCTTTTAATGAGTGTGTTCAGACCAGTGATGTTTAAAGTGATTATTCCTATAGTTAGATTAATATATCCACACCGTATTTGTTATTGTTTTCTAGTTGTTGCCCTTGTTCTTTGCTTCTTTTTTTGTCTTTGACTTTTTTCCTATTTTTTGTGGTTTAATGGAGCATTTCATATGATTTCATTTTCTCTGCACGGGGAAAAATAGTTCATGCATGTAGTCTTTATTTTATGTTTATTTATTTATTTATTTTTATAATTTTTATTTTATTATATTAGTCACCATACAGTGCATCCCCAGTTTTTGATGCAATGTTCCATGATTCATTATGCATGTAGTCTTTTGACCCTATTTGGCCACATAAGAATGATCCTTGGGCCTAGAACACTTCCTTTTCACAGCCTGTGTTTGGAAATATCTTTCCTTGTTTCAGGCAACAATGTATAGCCCTTCGTTTTGCTTAAGCATGTGTGTCATATGGCACCTGAACTGCCTTAGTGCTAGCTCTGTCCTCTGCTGAAGGGGATGACATCCTTCATTCTGTGGTGCAAGAGAGGTGTGTACAGACCAATTGCCCTGTGTTGACTGCTGGAAGGGACCCACTGGCCATGGCAGACTAATGTCCAATACGGAAGAAGATCTTGCTCTTTCTCTTCTCTGTGTGTTTCTCTGTGTTTACTGTGAGTAAAGTGTTCTCTCCAGTACTTGACTACATTATGTTTTCTGTGGCAATTCTGATATCAAGATGCATTTGGACTTGTACTCCTGATAATAGGCAAGAGACATCACTTGCTCAATACTCTTCTTTCTTAGTTATACTTATTTTTACTTTTTTAGTGTTTGGCCTAGAGTTTGCAGTATACATTAACAACTAATTCAAGTCTACTTTTGAATAATGTTGTATCACTGTATAAGTACAAGGACCTCATAATAATAAGATACTCCTAAATCCTCCCCCTGTCCCTTATGTCATTGCTGCCATTCATTTTAAGTAAATGTTAACACACATGTATATACATATATATACACACACAATTGAATGTTGTTGCTATTTTTAAATAAACTTATCTTTTATATCAATTAATGAGAAAAATAAAAGTTTTATTTTACCATCTCCTATTTCTTCCCTGATGCTCTTCTGCTCTTCCATCACAGATATCCGTGTTTCTGACCAATATCATTTTCCTTCTCTCTGAAGAACTTTTTTTAACGTTTCTTACGCAGCTAGTCTACTGGCAACAATTTCCCTAATTTTTGTCTGAGAAATTCTTTATTTTTCCTTTACTTTTGAGGGATAATTTTGAATGGTACAGAATTTTAGGTTGGTGGGGGTATTTTTTGATTTTTTTTTTCCTTCTGGAAAATTTAAGTATTTCACTCCTCTCTCTTATTTCCTGAGTGACTTCTGAAAAGTTTTATGTAATTTTTATCTTTGTTCCTCTATAGGTAAGGTGTTTTTTCCCTCTGGCTACTTTCAAGATTTTTTATCTTTGATTTTCTGAAGTCTGAATATGATGTGCCTAGATGTAGTTTTTGGTATTTACTGTGCTTGGTGTTTTCTGAGCTTCCAGGATCTATAGTTTGATGTCTGTCATTAACTTGGGGATATTCTCAGACCTTATTGCTTTAAATAATACTTATGTTCCTTTCTTTCTTCTCCTGGTATTCCCATTTTGTGCATATTATGCAGTTCTCCCACAGTTTTTGGAGATTGTGGGTTTTGTTTTTTTTTAATGTTTTGGAGGTCTCTTTATGTTTCATTTTGTGAAATATCTCTTCTCATATCCTCACACTTCAGAGAGTCTTTCCTCAGCCATGTCCAGCCTGCTTAATAAGCCTAAGCGTTCGATCTGTAGCATTTCTTTTTTTAGGATGTCACTTCTGTTAACTTTTGAAGATTTATAACACTTAAATTATGTTTGCTTGAATGTATGAAGGTTAAAAAATTTTTTTTCATAAAATGCAAGAGCACCCAATTTGTCATCAAATAAAAGTAAAAACTGGGTTTCTTTTTGAATTTAGTCCAAAGTAGCATTTAGGAACTTAGTTGTAAGCTGCAATGTTGACACCATGACAAAGCCAAGTATAGGGTTGGGTCTGGTTTTGTTTTGGTTTAGTTTTCAGTAGCCAGTGCTGTTGGATTAAGTTCTGGAAATGGTCCAGTTGTAAGGCAGGGATCATTTGGATTCCACCAGAGGTATGTTTGTTGGCTGCTGCAGGGGGAGGCACATTTTCTGGGACCCATGTCAACTACCTGCTAGTCATCACGGTGAAAAAATTCATCGTCTCCTCTTTGGCGTTCCACTCCATGGAAATCAACTCAGTATTGCAAGATACTTCAGTTCCACCAAATCCTTTCACAAACTAGGATCTTTCATATGACCTACCTGTGACAATTTCCAATGTAGCTCCAAATTTTTGATAGTTATGAGCAAACCATTCCAGAAGGGACATACTCTCAATCAGTTCATGTTCCTATACTGTCAGTGAAATGAGATTTATCCTTCTCTTATTCTTCAGTTAGGTTAAGAATTTTCTCCTCTTCTGTGCCTTGGCAATGAAGAACATTTCTCATTATATCCAGATTTTCATAAACTGTTAGAATCTCTACAGCTCCCACTGCCAAAGCCTTTAGTGTATCTTCAGCTCCAAAACAGTACTTATCTGTGTCCTGGCTGATTTCACCAAAGTGTTGAATTAATTTTTCTGTTTGAATGGATTTTACCTTGGAAAGAACATCAACAGATAACTCAGTGGCTTGGTTTCCATCAACTAATTTTAAGTCTTTTGACTGCAGCGTCTCTCCAAACGTATCAGATTGACTTGGTTCAGTTTTAAGGTCAGCTGATCCACCTAAAATGAGACCAGTCACTTTCACTTTGTGGAGATAAACAGCTGCCTAGCAGTCTCAGCTACTTCCTAAATACAGTTATTCTCTTTGATGTAGGGTGAAAAAATCTAAAAGCTCTAAAAATAAAACCAACTGAATTATATTTCTAAAACAGATCATGATCAACCACTGTATGACTGCCCTATGTGTGGACTCATCTGTACAAATTACCAAATTCTCCAGGAACATGTTGACTTACATTTGGAAGAAAGCAGCTTTGGACAAGGTATGTTGATAGGTTTAAAAATAAGAATCTCTTGATTTAATTTCTGTTTTCTAGGATATATCTAATTTTTAGAGTAGTGATATAGAGGAAAAAAAGCATACTGGTTAAAAATAAATTTGTCCCTTTAAAGAATTCTAATGTAGCTTCCACTTCTTTTTAGAAGTTGTTTCACAGAAAAGTTGTGTAGGGTGAACTGTTGGGAGCAGCAGCTAAACTAGTGGTTTTGCCCCCAGAGTTCTACCCTAGAACACCAATATTTAGAAAACAATGAAATATGTACAATTTAAGAAACCTGTTTGATGAAGTTGAGGCTGTTCTTTCAGGAGCTAGAAAGAACTGAATTTAGCATCAGGTCAGCAAAAGTTGTTGTTGAACTAGGAAGCTGCCATATGGTACATATGATTTAAAAAATATATGTATCTGAACTATATGATTTAAATGTTTTTCAGGTTCATTTCCAGTTTGCCCAGTTTCTTATATTACCACTTACTAGTTTTGTAAATGACTCCGTACAGTTTTTTCTCTGTCCCTTATCTTTTGGAATAGTGGCATTGATTAAGTAATCATTGTGGTGCCTTAGAAGTGGAAGGATTCTGTGAGTTTCAGAGTCCCAATGAAACAATATAAAGTAGGCCCTAAGAGAAACCAATTGTGTTCTACTGGATTTCATTTTCTTAAGGTACATTGGTGTCTCCTATTAATTCAGGGATCTTCAGTATCTAGTATTAATGATCCCGGTACCAGTCAGTGATCTTCATGAGTAATATTGCTTGCTCACTCAGCCTAATCCCAAAATGAGAATCACTGGAGCAAAGATAGAACAGTCCTGTACTCCAGTGATTCTCTACAAACTACAGTGATTCTCTGCTGGTGTACAGCTACCACTTATAAGTACTCTGAAGCTGAATGATAATTCTTCTTTTGTTTATAATAGGCTTTCTGTGGGTACATAAATTATTCTGTAAGCCTATGGTAGATAATGAAAGATAGGCCTGAGTAAATCACAACAGATAGTGTCAGAAGTATGCTAAACATCATTATCTCCAGCAGAAGTGGGGACCAAATAGGAAGATGTAGTAGAGACTGAGAAATTTGAAAGAAAAGAAAGAATATTCAAATACAGAATTCAAATATCAATTTGGAAGTCAGGGAGACAAGATCCTGGTCAGAAGCCACTGACTAATGAATCTGTGGGATATTGGGCAAAGAGGAAATGGCAACATGTTGCAAAATTGTACCATTTGTTTGAAACCTGATTGTAATTAAGCTGTACTTTGCAAACATATTTTTATGCTCTTATTATTTCCTTTTCTCCCCCACTCTATTTTAAAAGCCAATCTTCTTTATTTGTGATAATAAGGAATACCAATGAAGAGTATTACTTAATTTCTCTAAGGAAGTTTTCTTAGGAATTTAAGTATTACTTCCTAAGGTTGTTGAGAGGATCAAATGAGATAGTTAATGAAAAATGCTTGTCACAGCCTACCTATTTGGTGAATATTAGTGATTTAAGTAAAGGTTCTACCCTTACAGAAGTTGTTCAAGTTCTGCTAGAAGCAGTGTTTTCATGACATCATTGTCGTGTGTAAATATCAAAATAATAGCATTTACTCCATTTAAAAGATGAGTTAATGTATAATAAGTGAGATTTGAATTCAGTAGTTATTTTATTCTAAACATTAAAAATATCTAATAGGCATAGATAGAGTCCAATGTTCTGGAGATCTAGAATTGGCTCACCAGCTTCAACAAGAAGAGGACAGAAAGAGGAGATCTGAAGAATCACGACAAGAAATGGGAGAATTTCAGAAGCTCCAGGTACAAAGATTAATAACAATTGTAATATTTTGCTTTGGTAGAGTTCTTGTTTTTCAAACATGCTGTCAAGACTGCAGCCTGTTGTCATTTTTGGTATACAAAATATTCTTTTTACATACACATTTTATAGTTCATAATAGCTATCACTTATAAGTACTCATTCTGGTCATGTACTGGGATAAGCACTTCATATATAGTATCTTAAGATCTTCACAACTCCCTAAATGACAGGTGAGGAAGTAGAGACAGAGTGCTTATGGAGCTAGTAACTTGTTCAGGTTCAGGCTTTGTTAAATGGTTAACTCTGGATTCAAACCTATGTTAAATTGATAGGGCAGATTAGGAAACAAAGACTCAGAATTTAAGTGTTTGTGTAGATACTTAAAAGAGAAATTTAGAATTAATATCTCCTGTCCGAGTGTTAAATTCTTTTAGTGATTGCAATTTAGGCATTTAAAAAGAGCCATTTTTAATGGAAAACTTTTAATATACGAATGTATGTCGTACATATCATAATTTTCTCAGACTTCTGAGTCTTTCTTAGATATGTCACACCTGACTGTATAATTCTCATTTGGAATACCTAATTTAGGCTATTTTTCTCCTTGGTGATTCATTTATTTGCAAAACATTTTCCCTTCAAGATTCAGAGAAGGAAAAAAAGTTGGCTTTTCCTAAGTTTTCTTTGTCTTACATAATTTTGAACGTTATCAATACAAAAAGTTTCCAGTTTTTTTTTTTTCTTTTAAGATTTTATTTATTTTTTTGACAGAGATAGAGACAGCTAGCGAGAGAGGGAACACAAGCAGGGGGAGTGGGAGAGGAAGAAGCAGGCTCATAACAGAGGAGCCTGATGTGGGGCACAAACCCACAACGCCGGGATCACGCCCTGAGCCGAAGGCAGACGCTTAACCGCTGTGCCACCCAGGCGCCCCAAAAAGTTTCCAGTTTTTAAGGGAGTTCGTTAAGTAACTTTGCAAGTTGTTTAGATCTCAAAAACTTTTTCCATAGAGGCTGTGTTATACATTGGAGAATCTCTATCCAGTGTGCAAAAAACCATTGTTAATTTACTATGTAGAATTACTGCCTGAATGAATTATAGATTAAGTAGGCCTTCATAGGCTAGTCTGGGAACCAAGTAATAAGTATTGGTAAGTTTCTTAAATAAATCAGTGGTATTTTCAGAACTCGTCTGCTTTTTTCAGTACCTTTAGTAGGAAGACAAGATTCTCTACTTTCCCTACTACAAGGAAAGCAAATCTCTTGCCCTGGTGTTTGTTTACAGAGGAAGGCTGTTTGCCACTAACTCAGGGATTTGTGTGTGTGTGTTATTTATCTCTAATAAAAATCTTCAGAAAAATCTTTAATAAAAATCTCTAATAAACAAAAATCTTAATCTTGTATGAAAGTCTACAAACCAGAATGTTTCAAGATACATTTCCAAATAAATAAAATTGTAGTAAGTTTCCATCCTCATTGAGGTAAAGGGACATAAAAAGTAAGTCATTTTTATGTTTGATAGAGACAATATGGTTTAGATAATTCTGGAGGATACAAACAACAGCAACTACGAAATATGGAAATAGAAGTCAATAGGGGAAGAATGCATCCATCTGAATTTCATAGAAGAAAAGCTGATATGATGGAATCGCTAGCTGTTGGTATTGATGATGGAAAAACAAAAACTTCTGGTGAGTACTTAAGCATCAAAATCATTATTTTAGTATTTCATATAACAGTGAAGTAATAAGATTTTTTGAATTTTGCTTTATTTTAATAATCCATAGTTTATATACTTTTAGGTGAAATTGTTCAAATAATTTTTTGTAAGTGTTTTTGTGAAACTTCTGCACTTTTATTTTTTCATTAAATAATTCACTTAAAAATAATTTACCTTTTTTTATAAAAATTTTTTATTATGTTATGTTAGTCACCATACAGTACATCCCAAGTTTTTGATGTAAAGTTCCATGATTCATTACTTGCGTATAACACCCAGTGCACCATGCAATACGTGCCCTCCCTAATACCCATCACCAGCCAGTCCCGATCCCCCACCCGCCTCCCCTCTAAAGCCCTCAGTTTGTTTCCCAGAGTCCACAGTTTCTCGTGGTTCATTCCCCCTTCTTTTTACCCCCCTTCCTTCTTCCCTTTCTTCATTAATCTTCCTACTTCTTATGTTCCATAAATGAGTGAAACTGTATAATTGTCTTTCTCTGCTTGACTTATTTCACTTAGCATTATCTCCTCCAGTCCCGTCCATGTTGCTGCAAATGTTGTGAAATCGTTCTTTTTGATGGCTGAGTAACATTCCATTGTATATATGGACCACAGCTTCTTAATCCAGTCATCTGTTGAAGGGCATCTCGGCTCCTTCCACAATTTGGCTATTGTGGACAATGCTGCTATGAACATTGGGGTGCATATGGCCCTTCTCTTCACTACGTCTGTATCTTTGGGGTAAATACCCAGTAGTGCGATAAAAATAATTTACTTTTATATTTTGTTCATTTACTTGACATTTGAAAGTGAGCCTTTTAGAAGTTTTTATTGAGTGTTTACTATGTTCTAGATCAATGCTGTGTGATAGAAGTATAAGTGAACCAAATATATATGTGTGTATGTATGTGTGTGTATATATATATATTTTTTTAATTCCAGTAATCACATTAGGAAAAGTAAGAAAGAAGGATGAGTGAAATTAATTTTAATATTTTAAACCCCATGTGTCCATACTATCATTATTTAAACATATAATCAATATTAAAAACTATTAATGAAATACTTTGCAATCTTTGTACATTCTTCAAAATCCAGTGTGTATTTTACACTTTACAGAGTATTTATATTTGGACAAGTCACATCTCAAGTGCTTAATAGTCATACTTAGATAATGACTACTATATTGTTTTAGTATAGTTTTAGACACTAAGATCTTTATATATATATATTGCATCATTTAACTCTCAAAACAGACATTGACTTGTATACTGTTACGTTTTTCTGGATTAGTTAATTGTGATTTAGATAGATTAAATTACTTTCCCAGCATAACCACATAGCTACTTATTGGCCCAGCTAGTATTCACAATCAAATCTG
Source organism: Ailuropoda melanoleuca (assembly GCF_002007445.2). NCBI lineage: Eukaryota > Metazoa > Chordata > Mammalia > Carnivora > Ursidae > Ailuropoda > Ailuropoda melanoleuca. The sequence continues at coordinate 65,377,677 of NC_048227.1, read as the reverse complement.
CCTTGCTCCAAAGAATGCCTTTTTCCCTGACGTTTTTTAAGGTATTTTTTTAATGTACCTATTAGTGTAGTAAAAAAATTTATATGGACACAACCTTGTTCCTACCACAAAGTTTCCTAATCTTACTGTTTTAAGTAAACCTCTCATATGTATTTTAAATCCCTTGTGCATCCATTTCTGATTCTAATCCCTCCTTATCCACAAGGAGAACCGATATCCTGAATTTGGTATTTATCAGTCTCCCATATATTTTAGTGCTTTTACCATAGGTGTCCATAAAAATATGTAATATTTTAATGTATTTAAACTGTGTAAATTGGTATACATCTGTTTCTATTTGGTGTGCTCAGATATGTTGATTCTTACAGCTGTACTTCATTCATTTTGACTCTGGTATAATATTTCCTTGTGTGAGTTATACAGAACTTATTTACCTGTTTTCGTGTTGACAAACATTTAGGTTGTTTCCAGTTTCTTACTCTTACACATTATGAGCAGGTCGTTTTTTTTGTTTGTTTTGTTTTTTATCCTTAATACCCATTATCCATTTACCCCATCCCTCCCACCCACCTCCCCTCCAGCAACCCTCAGTTTGTACCCTTTTGTCAAGAGGTCTTTTTTAAGAGTTTCTCTGTAATGAATCCAGAACTGGAAATCCTAGGTTAAAGGGCATATACATCTCTAACTTTGTTAACTTTGTTAAGGTTATTGCAGAATTGTTTTCCAAAATGATCATAATCTACGTTTGCATCATTGTATTCTCACTCACACTTTGTATGGTGACACTTTTTAATTTTTGCAACTCATGTGTGAAATGCTATAGTACTTGATTTGCATTTTCCTGATTACTCCTGAGTTAGTTTCTTCAGTAAATAACCTATTCCTTTCCTTTGTCCGTCCTCTTTTAGGTTGTCTTTTTCTTCTTGATTTGTGGGAGTTCCTTCAATATTCAGGACACTAATTCTTTGTTGATTATATGAAATACAAATATCTTCTTCAGCATCTATAATTTGCCTTTAAATTTTGTATATGGTATTTTTAATTAGAGTTTTAAATTTGAATGTTATCAAATTTCTGTCTTAGTCTTTATTTGTATCTTAAGTGTCTTGTTTAAGGAAATCCCTCAACTTTGAGGTCATAAACATATTCCTTTGTATTTTCTTTAAACATTTATACTTTGCTTTTCATATTTCTACTTTTAATTCACTTGGAATTTATTTGTACATATGTGTGTATGAAAGAGAAGGAGAGAGAGAAAGAGAAGGTGTGGATTTAATTTTTCCCCTTATTTATAGCGGTATTTATAAGTTCTTACTGCTTATGTATCTCAAGCAATAAGAAAGGAAAGCAACTCTGTACTTTCCCCACTTATCTGTAATTCCCTATGCCATGTAATTTCCTATCCATGAGTCTGTTAATGAAGGCCATCTTTATATTGCTTCAAGGGTCTCCATGTAAAAAGGTTTTCATGGGATAGGACATTTGAGCTGATGTAGGATATGATTCATTAGGAAGCAAATAGTAGAATTTCTATTTGTTTTTAATTTATGTCACCCTTTAATTTCTATTTGTGCATATGTTTTAGAATTACTATAGAATAGAGTATGTATAATTTAATATTAATATACCTGTAGAAGATTAAAGAATACTGCTCTATAATGTACTATGTCCTTTTTATAAGCTGCTTTGAAATTCAGTGATTGTGTTGCAAAGATTTTTATTTTTGTTAGTTACGCAAATGTTAATTGAAGCAGCTGTTAGTTAAAGCTATTATTTCTGTTTAACAATAGATTATAATTTAACAAAAAATATTGAAAAATTTCTAAAGAGATTTAGGGGCTAAGGATAAAAAATTTTATTATGAGGAAATTTTTCTTTGGCAATTATAGGATGTGGTTGCTAAGACCGCGTTACCTAGGCAGTGAGGCACCATTGTCTTAGTATATATAATAAGTAGTATGCTAGTGTTAGGAAAACTTGCATAGTAGTAACAAGACATGAACTAAGGTTATAACAGTAAAAAGATAAAGAAGATGGAATCGACAGGATTTATATGGGGCACTTGAGAGAGACTAATATTAGAAATATATGAGGTAGCCATAAAAGATGATAGCTTATCCTTCTAAATCTTCTAAGTCTCCTTTTTATTTTAGGAATTATTGAAGCACTTTATAGATATTATCAGAATGCTGCCACAGATGTGAGGCGCGTGTGGCTCTCCACAGGGGTGGATCACTTTCACTCATCTTTTGGTGACAAAGGTTGGGGTTGTGGTTACAGAAATTTCCAGATGCTACTTTCATCATTACTGCAAAATGATGCTTATGACGATTGCTTGAAAGGTACGTGAAATACAATTCTCTGAACTTATCCACTGATATGTAGTTGACCCTTGAAAAACATGAGTTTGCACTGCATATAACATGGATTTTTATACATGGATTTTTTACAGTTTAATATTGTAAATGTATTTTTGCCTTATGATTTTTTCTTAAAATTTTCTTTTTTTTTGCTTTATTATAAAAATACAGTATATAATAGGTGTAACATAAAATATGTGTATTATAATCAACTGTTCGTTTTATGTTTATTGGTAAGGCTCCCAGTCAATAGTAGGTTATTAGTAGTGAAGTTTTAGGGGAGCAAAAAGTTATATGCAGATTTTTGTGCAGGCGATCGATCAGTGCCCCAACCCCTGTATTGTTCAAGGATCAACTGTACATATAATATGGAATGAGTTAATATCTGTAGTACTTTAGTAACTGTCATGTAACGTGTTTGCTTGTATATTTTAGGTATGTCAATTCCTTGCATTCCAAAAATTCAGTCTATGATTGAAGACGCATGGAAGGAAGGTTTTGATCCTCAGGGTGCCTCTCAACTTAATAACAGGTTACAGGGAACAAAGGCCTGGATCGGAGCATGTGAAGTATATACACTTCTGACCTCTCTAAGGGTAAAGTATGTACCTGAAAACCGAAGTTAAGGTTATTGTCATATCTGGGAGGTTTTCTTTGTTGTTTTTTTTTTTTTTATATCAAAGGACAGTTAAAAAATAAAATTTAAGTGGCACTGAAAGGCTTATACTAAAAACCAGCAATTCAGTCCCTATCTCATATACTTCTCTATTTTCTAGTCTTATTTCTCAGAGGCAGCTGTTACTTCCATTGTTTTGAATACATTGTTCTGAATAATATGCTTTCAGGGGTTTTTTTTTCCTTTTCTTTTCTTTTTTTGGTTTATCAGTTTTAGACATTGTCTGTTGCATTTCCCTCACATTTCCTTCCTGTGTTGATCCTCAATCCTTGTAATTTGGTTAAATCTCACTTTTTATTTAAGTTAAAGTCAGAGTTTACATCATGACTGTATTAGTATTATTCATTGCTGATTTCATTTCCTTTCCTGAAAAGCTTTTAAAAATTTTCCTTGAGTTAAGAATTGTCTTTTCTTTTCCTTTTTCCTATTTGACTGCATCATGGTCTCAAACTTTTTCACAGCCTCCATGTACGTAATCTGAGGCACCCCTATTCCTGGACACTTCTTCCTTGAAGCCGTCTTTGTCTTTGCTCAAGTCTCCTAAATCCCCTTCAGAGCTGTAATTATGTAGCATTTCTTCATTGTTTTCTTGAAGTGGAGCCTGGACTTTTTTCTGGATTCCATGTCTTTATCTCTTTTGGATTGCTCTTCTGCTTAAACACATCTTTCATTAGCTTCCCAGTCCTTACTACTTAAATGATAGTTTGGGTGGCTATGTTATTCTAAATTCAAAATCATTTCAGATCAAATTAAGTTTTTACTCTGTTGACTTCTAGCAATCACTGTTACTGTTGAGAAGGTAAGATGTTATCTGATTTTCATTCCTTTTATGTATAACCTATTTATTTTCTCTGGAAATTTTTTGCATCATCTCTTAGTCCTGCTATTATGAAATTTCATGAATGTAGGGCTTTGATTCTTTGTGTTGGGCATTTGTTTTTGCTTTTGAGTCTAGAATTGTGAGTTGTAAGATCTCAGTATAGTGGTTAGGAGCTTGGACTTTGGAGTCAGACTGCCTACAATTGATTCTAGTTTTCCTGCTTATTGGTTGGCTGTATGACTTAATTTGTCTTAGCCTAGTCCCACTGTTGATAAAAAGAACATGTACATAGTAACTGCTTCATAGAGTTACAGTGATATTAAGTGAGATGATCAAGTGCTTAGAACTGTGACTGGCATGTAGTAACAGCTCAGAGGTTAACTGTTTGATAGTTACGATCCCTCCATTTTCTTTATTCTTCTTTCTGGAACTTCTGGTAGCTGGTCACTGAACTCCTTTGACTTTTTGAGTTTATTGGTCATTTTTCATTTTTTATCTTTGCTTTTTGTTTTACCATATAGGTTTTCTCAATTTTATCTCCCAACTGTTCTATTGAAATTTGTGTCTTAGCAATCATGTTTCTAATTTTAAGGGGTAATTTCATAAGATCATAGTCTGTTATGTTGCAGATTTTTTCCCAACATTTTGTTTCTTTCATTTCCTTACATTTTGTGGGTTTTTTCCACGTTAATTTGTTTTCATGTCTATATATTTTAGTCTTTCTCATTTTGAAGGCTTTCTTCTAACTTCTGTAAATCCTTAGTTGTCCATTCCTAGAGTGAGGATGAGGCACTAAAAGATCAGAGGTCCTGTAGGATTACATGGAGCTTGCAGATGAGCAGACTTCATTTAGAGAGTTGTAGGTGGAAGCTTGCTATTTGTTTGGCAAACTCTGAAAATATTAATATAGGGAGAGATCTTTTCTAGGGGCCATTCAGAGAAGAGTTCTCCACTCTCCAGCCTAGAGCTCCTGCATTGATGGAGGGGGTAGTTAAGCAGTGATTTGCCTTCTTTATGCAAATATTCAATTCATTTCACATTATAGCCCCACTACTACTTTCCCCAATACCTAATTCCTCTAAGCTTTCAGCCTTTCTGGGATTTTAAGACAATTGTCTGTTTTTGCATTCACTTTTATGTTTTCTTTTCTGCTTTTCATTTTCCAGAAAATGCAGGGCGGTTTGGTCTGTCTCCATTCTCTTTGTCTTGGCTGTTTGAATCATTTTCTCCTTCAGTATTATGTTGTTGGGCTTTTTAAGGGAACAGAGATAGATGCTTGTGGTCATCTCTAATGGAAAGTTTGCTTTTAAGCTTCATGGCTCTGTGTTTCCTTTAGGTTTGTTTTACACCATTTTTACCATATTAATTAGTTAGATTCAGAGGTAAAACTATTAACTGTTAAATAGAAAAACTTTGGGGGTGCCTGGGTGGCTCAGTTGGTTAAGCGTCCAACTCTGAATTTCAGCTCAGGTCATGATCTCATAGTTAGGGCCTCAAGCCGCACATGGGGCTCCCTGCTCAGTGTGGAGTCTGCTTGAGATTCTCTCTCTCCTCTGCCCCTGCCCCTCCTCCCACTTGTGCTCTCTTTCTCAAAATAAATAAAATTTTTAAAAGAAAATGAATAAATAGAAAAACCTTATTTAATAATTTTCTTGAATTATTTAAACCAAAAGGACTATTTTAATGTCCTCTAACTTTATTTTTTCTTCTTTTCTTCTTGTCAGTCTATTCACGCTTTCAGATTACATATATTATATCATATACTGAGTTTTCAGATAATGTTTAAGGAAAGGAAAATATCTGTCTAAAATACCTGATGTATCCAGCTTTTTTCTTGGTGACTGAAATAGTTTAATTTTTTAGTAAAGCCTCTTTAATACTATGCTCTGAATTTGTTTACTACTTGTTTAAGTGTCTTCCTTTTGCTCTGAATTATATTCTGTAGGGGACTATTCAGGTTCTAAATCTAAATATCTGGTCAATTTCTAACCCAAAAGCACCATACCTACATTTTAAACAATTTATCCAGAAGTTCATTTCAGCATTTAAAACTCAGTAGTAATCAGTTGAAAGTTAGCCTCAACACTAGACTTGCTGAGGCTAAGGATAGCAACCACTATAATTTTGGTGTATTTGGGGACTTTATTTGTCAAGAGAGACAAGGAAGGACAGGATATCTGTGCTATACTTTAAAGTGACAGAAAAGCTTTTAATTGCTTTTGCTTATAACCGAGTATTTATTTATTTATTTATTTATTTTTATTTTTTATTTTAAAGATTTTGTTTATTTATTTGACAGAGAGCACAAGCAGGGGGAGTGGCAGGCAGAGGAAGAGGGAGAAGCAGGCTCCCCACTGAGCAAGGATCTCAATGCAGGGGCTTCATCCCAGGACCCCGGGATCATGACCTGAGCTGAAGACAGACGCTTAACCAACTGAGCTACCCAGGCGCCCCTTATTATTTTTTTAAAGATTTTATTTATGAGAGAGAGAGAAAGAGCACGTGAGCACAAGTAGGAGGAGGGGCAGAGGGAGAGAGAGAATCTCAAGCAGACTCCTTGCTCAGCAGGGAACCGGACATGGGGCTCCATCACACAACCCTGAGATCATGACCTGAGCAGAAATCAAGAGTTAGACCCTTAACCCACTGAGCCACGCAGCGCCCCTTGCTTATACCCAACCTTTTAAAAATAGTTGCTAAGAAGTGTCAGTAGTGCTTCTGGTTAAAATAATTTCGTTTATTCAAGGTTGACTTCCTCTAGAGGTAGGAATACCACTGTGGTCTAGTGCCAAATAGCAGATAGATAGATGTATAGATGGGAGTACATAAAGGATTTTCCTGAGATCTTTGCAGGTATTCTTTTCTTGTCTGTTATTGGAATTTGTGAGAACCAACAGGAAAAATACTCAGGATATTTTTGATAGATATGAGTGGCTGTTGCAGAATTAAAATTAGAAGTCAGCTTCTGATTGATATCAATCAGGTTTAGAGACTTTAGAGTGAAAGTTGTGTCTCAGATTACATGTAGATGACTTTTAAAAACCAAGTAGGGCCCTTGTTTACTATTCATGGAGATTCTGTATGTCAGAAAATGTAACTTTTAGATCAGTCATCAATCTTATTATATTTAAATAATTATTTCTTCATAAAATGACATTTTTCCAGATACATAATGAAACTTATACTTACTTTCTTCTTAGGAAAATACTAATGAGATAAAATTAGTTCTAAATTAAAATTTTTTTGTATAACTCCATTGGTGAAAATGTTTTAAAAACTATTCTCCAAACAATCTATTTTGTCAATTTTTTTATAGGTGCCACATTGTTGATTTTCATAAGTCAACTGGTCCTTTGGGTACACATCCTCGTTTATTTGAATGGATATTGAACTATTATTCTTCAGAGAGAGAAGGGAGTCCAAAAGCAGTGTGTACATCTAAACCTCCAATCTATCTTCAGCATCAAGGTTGGTATAACTCATAGATAATGAGTATAACTTATACCTTTACAGGGCACCTAACTGACTTTTGCTTTAGGACAAATTAAGATTCAGATAATAGGGAAGAGGGGAGAATTGTGACGTTAGTCTGATTTTCAGAACTGCACTGTCATTACGGTACCTTCCTGGGTATTGAAGGGTGCCATCCCTCGTATATTTCAGGGCCACCTGGTTCACTCTTCCTTTCTTGTTCATCCCTTACTTTTTAGGTCTTCACTTACGTCACTTCAGTGAGGCCTTCCCTGATCACCTTATTTAAATTTCCATCTTGTTATCAACCCCTTACCACTGGCATTTTCTGTCTCTCTTCCCTGCTTTATTTTTTTGTATCTAACATAGTAATATGCTTATTTATTTACCTTGTTATTTACCTTGTTTATATTCCTTCCTTTTAGAGTGAAAACTCCATGAAGGCAGGGATGTTTGTTCTGTTGGCTTCTGTATAGCTAACTGCCTGGAATAGTGCCTGGCACATGGATACTTGATAAATTTTGTTGAATGGATGATTTGAATCAACAGGAATAGTAGAAGTAAATGTTGGGAATTTTATCATTTAGGAATACAAGCTGTAAAGGTTAAGCCCCCACCCCCCCCACTGAAATTCTAGTATATATAAATTTACTTTTGTTAACCTTTTGGATTCATGAGAGTTTTTGTTCCATGATAGGTAATTTTCGAATGCTTTCATGTGAGGTAATTTGGATAAGAAGGATCAAGGGATTAGGAAAGAAAAACTAAAATAATCTGGCATAGTAGACATAGAATTTTTTGTAATGGAGCCTTTAAGAAAAGAAAAATTGAACAAATGAAAACTGAAGGTTAGGAAATAGAACTAAAACTGTTGTGTCTGCAGAGAGTACCTGTCAGAGGGACTGATTATATTTCTATGCTAAACACATATGTGCACACACTGCATACAGAATATATATATAGTGTGTGTGTGTGTGTGTGAGTGTGTGTTTAGTAACGTCTATATGTATAGCAATAGATAGCTAGGACACACACATATACATAGCTGTTTTTTTATTTTTTGATAGGTCATAGTCGAACAGTTGTTGGAATTGAAGAGAGAAAAAACCGAACATTATGTTTACTAATATTTGATCCTGGATGTCCTTCTCGAGAAATGCAGAAACTGTTAAAGCAAGACATGGAAGCTAGCCATCTCAAGCAACTTCGGAAATTTGTGGGAAATTTAAAACATAAGCAATACCAGATAGTGGCAGTAGAGGGTGTTCTTTCTTCAGAGGAGAAAGTTGTAAGTATCTGCATATGTATGTGAAGCTTGAACAAGTTGAACTTACAAATTTAAAATTTTTAGTTAAAATCAGTGTTATCCCTTTGGATCTCATTCTGCATTATTTTGGTTTTGTATCATTTAATTTCTGGAGTGGAAATCTTTAAATTTCAAATGCTACCTAATGACTTTCAAATACTTTACTCAGAGCTTCATAAAAATATTTACTCTTATATAATGTAATTGTTAATGCCAGGCAAATGATGAAAAATGGCAACATATATAGTAAGAAAATCTAACTTAATCCCAGGAGACCTAGTGCATATTGGTCTTAATAAGTATGGTTTATTAAGTGTGATTCTTGTAATTATTGAGGCTCTATCTTATGCATCTGCGGTTACTGGATAGACATAGTTCTAGAATTTAACTTCAGTACAGTTGCCTCTTTATCCCTTACAGTTAAGTGGTGACTGGTATGTTCAGAAGAATTTCTAGGGATTGAAAACCCCTCACTTGGTATAAACTGAAGTTGTGTAATGGCATAGCAAGTCCAGAAAATGCACAGTTCCCAGAATCTTAAAAGAAAAAAATGTCCCTATGAGACTACTCCATGTGGTTTGTTTCCCTCTGAGGAGAAAAGAGACAGAGGACTGGAGAGGAGCATTTATGAAGGGTAACAGGATTACAGGGGAAAGCACTAAAATTACTTGAAATGAGAAATAGAACCAGAGTTCATCTTTTCAGCCTCACAACTTGGAATATAAAGGTGAAGATTGTTTCAGAGGTTCTTCAATTTAATTGTATCTTAAAGGTTTCTTTGCTGTGACATAAATGCCAAAATTGCATTCATTTTTTCCACCCTATCATTAATTTGGCTGCATGAAGTTAGAGATAAATTTTATTTATTTATTTATTTATTTATTTATTTATTTATTTAATGACTTTTAAAAAGACTTTTATTTTTATTTGATTTTTTAAAAAATTTTATTTATTTGAGAGAGCATGCCTGCACACACAAGCAGGGAGAGGGTGAGGGAGAAGCAGGTTTCCCTGTTGGGCAGGGAGCCCTAAGTGGGGCTTGATCCCAGGACTTTGGGATCATGACCCAAGCAGAAGGCAGATGCTTAACCAACTGAGCCACCCAGGTGCCCCTATATATATTTTTTTTTTAATTTTTAAAGATTTTATTTATTTATTTGTCGAAGAGAGAAAGCACAAGCAGGGGGAGTTGCAGGCAGAGGGAGAAGCAGTCTCCCCACTGAGCAAGCAACCCAATACGGGACTTGATCCCAGGACCCTGGGATCATGCATGACCTGAGCCAAAGGCAGATGCTTAACCAACTGAGCCACCCAAGGGTCCCTGTATTTTTATTGTAATTCCAGTGTTGTTAACATAAAATGTTCTATTGGTTTCAGGTGTACAATATAGCAATTCAGCAATTCTGTATATTACTCAGTTAAGTGTACTCCCCTTCACTAGTTCACCCATCCCTGTACCACCTCCCCTCTGGTAGCCATCTCTTCTCTATAGTTAAGAGTCTGTTTTTTGTTTGTTAGAGGTTAGTTTTAATAGTTATAAAATACCAAGATGCTTGTTCATCAACATACAAGTAACTTTTGAGAGCATTGGTGAGGTTAAATATTATCATGGAGCCTAGCTGAACATTTTAGTTGTTAACTTTCTGGTTTTGGAAAGTGAGACATTGGTGTTAATAGAATACTAAAAATGTGCATTTGCTACTGTTCCTTTTTTTTTTTTTTTTTTTTTTGTCATGGAGAGCAGCTGTGTCTTTAACCAAAAGAATCAAAACTTGGCTGACTATGTACAGTACTTCCAGATAGAGAAGAAATAATAATAGGACTATAATTGTAATATTAATAAAGTAATACTTTATAATGCTTGCTTTGTGCTAGGCACCATCCTACAATATAGGCACTATTATTCCCGTTTTACAGATGAGGATACCTAAGCTCAAAGAAGTTGTTATAGTTCTAAAGTCACACAGCTGCTAAGTAACAAGAGGCAGGATTTCAGTTCAGTCCATTTACATCCAGAGTCTTCCTCTGTGTTGCTTCTTCTGGGAGGATACAAAGGCTCATTGTTTCATGTTTGCTAATTAAGCTTATATGTGAACAATTCACTTTTATTATTGAGAAGATAGGACAGTATATTTTGAAAAATGAAAAAAAAATCATCAGTTAACATTGTTTTCACATATTGCTTTCAAGCTTAGGTTTTTGTTTTTTTCTTTTTTTTTTAATTACTGTTTCTTATAGTCATTCTGCCATTTTTAACAGTGCTGTATATATTGTAGGAATTCCGCAAATACTGATGTACTGACTGATCTGCATATCACCAGATAGAAACCTGTGTCTTTAACTAAGGGCACATTAATGACTTTACTTTTTATTTCAGGGTGGTGGTTTTTTATAGCTCATTTTAAAATGTCTTTTTTGTCCTAAGTGATAACTGTAATTTTAATTGTAGGAATTTCAGAGCAAATTTAGTATTTTAAAGTATCCCAAAATATAGATACTTGTAACTGCATTTTATGTTTTGTTCTTCATATTTGGAGTTAATTAATTATAATATTTTAATAATCATGCAGCTCTTATTCAAGAAGAGAAATCAGGTTTCAAAAATTGTTTTTATCCTGGCAGCTATCCTATAATTACCATAATACATTTCTGCTGTAAGTATATTTTGAGTAATAATTCCAAACTGTTATAGGTGTTGGAGCACTTGTTTAGGTGAAAGGATTTATGTTGGAAAATATCTCCTAATGCAATTCAGTTAAGTAATGCATACAGACCTATTGAGTAGCTATTTTCCTCATTCTTTTCATACACTGACAAGTTGTAGTTAAATTATATCAATGCATTCTTTGCTTTCCATTATGTAATCCTTGTACTCTTAACTTGATTTAACTTGGTTTTAAATTAGCTTGGTATAATGTGCTTTGATTTGTAACTCAAGTTGTGAAAATAGAAAAAATGTTTAAAAGTCTTTTAGGGGCACCTGGGTGCATCAGACAGTTAAGCATCTGCCTTTGGCTCAGGTCATGATCCCAGGGTCCTAGGATCCAGCCCCACGTGAGGGCTGAGCAGGGAGCCTGCTTCTCCCTCTCCCTCTTCCCCCTGCCTGTGCTCTCTCTCTCTTAAATAAATGAATAAAAATCTTCTAAAAAAAAAAAGTCTTTTAAAGTGACATTTTTAAGGCCATAATGAAGGAGATAATTTTCTTAAAGGTTCTCTGCTCATAGCTCTCTCTCTCTCTCTCTCTCTCTCCTTCTCTGTGCTTATACTTGTCTCTTTCTGACCATGAGCCATCGTTTTTACTTTTGACTCATTATTCCTTAAAACAGTGAATTTTCTTTTTACTTTTTTCTGTTTTGTCTTTATCTGATATTTTGTTTAATTTTTTTTTTTTTTTTTGGTTTGGCTTTAGAAATATTAACTTCTGGGATGCCTGGGTGGCTTAGTCAGTTAAGCATCTGACTCAATCTCAGCTCAGGTCTTGATCTCAGGGTCCTGAGTTCTAGCCCCATGTTGGGCTCCACTCTGGGTGTGGAAACTACTTTAAAAAAAAAAAAAAAAAGTTTATTTCTAATTTCCTAAGTTTGAAGTTGTAATTTCTTTAAGGAATTTTAATTATCTTGAAAAAATTCTAGATTTTATTTTTTATATTAGATAATATATATTCTAAATAATGGACTTCTTGCTTAAAATTAACAGTTCTTTAAAATTCCTTTTCAAGGCCAGGAGACAAGCTTCTCAAGTCTTCACAGCCGAGAAGATTCCTTGAAGAATTAAGCATTTCAGTGATCATGGAATTTTACTTTATTTTCCAAATTCAGATATTAAAGTCCCAAATACAGCTTACAAACCTGAATTCTTTAAATACTAAACTTATAATTTCTAAAACATCTAAATCATCTAACCTCAAGTACCTCATTGTTTAGTAACTAATTCAATAAACTATTTTGTTTGCATTATGAGTTCTGTATTTCCTCTCATATCCATGTGTTAGAAACTGGTTTTCGGGGCACCTGGGTGGCACAGCGGTTAAGCGTCTGCCTTCAGCTCAGGGTGTGATCCCAGCGATCTGGGATCGAGCCCCACATCAGGCTCTTCTGCTATGAGCCTGCTTCTTCCTCTCTCACTCCCCCTGCTTGTGTTCCCTCTCTCGCTGGCTGTCTCTCTCTCTGTCGAATAAATAAATAAAAAATCTTTAAAAAAAAAAAAAAAACTGGTTTTGTATGATAGTCATATGTAATATTTATTGGGTCCTTGTGTTAGGTATTCTTAGTATTTTCCATGTATTACTTAATGTAATCTGCAATTCTGTGAGACAGATTCTGTTAGTCCTGTAAGGAAGCTGAAGCTCTGCAGAGTTTGTAATTTGCCCAAGAAAATGATTGTGATCCAGGGTGCGAACCAAGGCTGCCTCACTTCCAAGCTCTAACATTTGAGTATTTGGCTTTCTTTTGTTATAAAACACATATAATGAAATTCCCTCCTCATCACTTAGAAATTACATTAATATTTAACAGGTATAGCTCTAAAAAGAGGGATTTGCTTTTGTTAAATATTTATACTCTTACCCATACAACTGTGAATTAGAACCTTGTGTTTAACATGTCCTGTAGGAAAGAAGCTTTCAGATTTATGTTGGATGTGTCAAGTAAGGTTGCAAGCAGGAATCCTACTTTGGCCAATTTGAGCAGAAGGGAATTCATTTGAAGATTATCAGAAGCTCAGAGAATACACAGGTGACTAGGAAACTGCTGGAACAAAGGCAATTCTAGAGGCTAGAATGTGGTCTGATTTATAGTGGAACTATCAGGGTAGGAGCCCAAGTCAGATGTCTCTGCTCAAAATTCAGATTCTAGAAAGGGCACATCTGACAGAGACAGTTTCTCAAAAGGAAATCAGGGTAGATAAGGAAATGGATATTATACAACAGCAAAAAGCAACATGATGAAAAAAGGAAGAACATACTTAAATAAGGTTTTATAAATATTAGCTACTCCATCAAATAGTAGAAGCTGCACTCCAAGAATGAATAATATTGCCAACTGGAAAATTCTGGAAATCATCTTTCCTAATACTCTGTCCCTCAGACAGGTAACCAGGTTTCTACTTTATCCTGTTTCATGCCACCGTTACTTTCATCTAGATAATGTAATAATCTCCTAACTGGTCTCCCTGTCTTGATCTTGTGTTGATCTCTGTCAGTCAGTCTTCCACACGTAAGCCAAATGTTTTGAAATACAGATGGGATTTTGTGATTCCTGGTTGAGTCTTCATCACTCCATTGGATAAAGTCCAGACATTCCACACAACCTGGGCCCTGCTTACCTCTCCAGGCTCATCCCTCACCACTCTCAAAGTTCTACTCCTTCAGCCTAAAGTCCTGTGCCAAAAAAAACAGTTGATGCGGCCTAGGACCCTTCTCCCCATAGTTCTCCACCTCTTGGAAGTGCTTTCTGCAAGGCTCAAGTCTAGATTAAATGCACCTTCTAAGTGTTTGATAGCAGTGTTTTTCAAAGTGTAGATAGATCAGTGATCTGAGAACTGCCAGTCCATGACAAGATAATTACAGAAATTAGAATTGCTTTGATATTTTATCTGACAAAAATAATAGCACTGGATTAGAATTTTTATTTTTAAAATTTTATTTTAAAATTTTAAATTGGTACTTCATAGACTTTGAGAAACACTGTTCTATGGTACCCTGTGACATTGACATCACAATATCTGCTAAGTTGCAATCTGTTCTAATTTTCTACTCTTTTCATATTCCCCTTCTTGAATGGGAGTTCTAAGATTTCAGGAGCAATGTCTACTTTTTAACATTAGTCTCAGAATGTCTAGCACATAGAGGACTTAAAAATACTTTTTTAGTGAACGGAAATAATAACTAGTTTTAGAGAAACAGTAGTAGAAAAATAGTAGTCTGAAGTCTTTGGATAGCCCAACTAGCTCTCTATGTGCAGATCATTTTTCCCCAATCAGATCAAACCAATTTCTGTAGGATAAAAGAGTCAGACTGAGAACATTTTTTAAGAAGTAACAAGTAAAAGTGTTAAAATTTTGAGTGCTCCCAGTCTTTGAGCAGGTGATAGAATTATAAATCCTCTCCACAGCAAAACAAAACCCAAAATCCCCCCATACACACATACATACACAATATTTGCATACAGTATCACAGACTGGTTAAAAATACATGCTCTGATTCAGGGATTATCAATAATTTTGGTCCCAGTACCCACTGAAAATATTAAAGTCCCCAAGAAGATTTTGTGGATTACATCTTTCCATGTTTGCATGTTAGAAATTAAACCTAAGACTTTTTTTTTTTTTTTTAAAGAATACACATTCTATTAGCTGTAGCCATCAGAACAGTGATGTATAAGAACATGTCGTTTAGCCTCTGGAAAATCCATCGAGTGTCTTTCTAGAAGTACATATTAGTAGTTGCACACATGAAATACAAACGACATTTTTAAGGAATGACATTCGCACACGAATAGTTGCCAATTTTACGTAATTCTATACTCGTATTATATAGGTAAAATCAGGTCCACACATGGTATATGTGTACCAGTCTCACACAAGACTGGGCTGACCCTATTCTCAGTCGTCATCGTCTTCCTCATCTTCATCTTCCTCAGTGTCTTCCATCTCTTCAACTGGAAGAGCAGCTGCTTCCCGTGAGGCTTCGAAAGCCTGCTCTTCTTCCACACTAGGGTCGTCCATTTCTGTAATTTCGGCTCCGCTGGGGTACTCTTGGTAAACTGGGGGTAGAGCTGGGGGTGTATAGTTGTCTGGACTGTATTTATGACCCCAGCCTATGTAGACATTTTCAAACTTTCTATAGAGTTTGAAAAGAGAGAAGATGATCATTATCTCATTTTTCAGTAAGAAAAGTTGATCCTTCTCTGTACAAGCTGATGACTCAGTGTCGTGGTCCCATAATTTCAAAACACTACCCTTGGAGTGCCAGGGATGAAACAGCCCTCAGCGATTCTTCTGCCACAGGACACTGCTGTGGTCCACACTGCTTAAGCTGGTTAAGAGGCCGGCCAGGCTCTGTCAAAATGGACCCTACACCTAGACCACCATCTTTAATCATTTAGTTGCTATTTTCAGAAAAAACAAAACAACTAAGTTAGAAAGTTACGAATCCTCTTTAGAGTTAGGAAAAATTAAAAACTTACCAACCTCGCGAATCATCGCTATGGCAGAGGATGCTTGTGATTGGTTACAACCTGTGTGAGGTTTCTCAGGCCCCCATATGCTGTTGTCAGGCTTTACCTGGCAGGCCCCACGGGGAAACTGCTATTTCCTTGCCATACTTGAAGCCCAGCCAGTGCACTGCAGTCTCTAAGGAAAGTTCTAGTCAAGGACTCTGACCCATCTGGCCTACCATGCTCTTTGCATAGTTGAGTTCCTAGCACAGCTGTCTTCATTCTAGATCTTATGGGAGGCCTTCAGCAGAGGTCTTCAGGTGCAGAAGGGCGGGGGGAGGGTGCCTTAAAGACACTTCTCCCTACTCTGACTCAGTACTCAGTATTTTTTCACTTCTAGCCCTTCCCCCTTCCCCTCCGCCAGCTTCCTGGGCCCCAGAGGCCATACAACCGCAGAAGCCTGGTATTTGGAGACTGCTCAGTGAGATGCCCCCTACATCTGACTCACTTCCATTGTGTGCCATTCCATGAAGGAAAACAGGACAGGAGCAGTCAGAGTTTTCTCTTGCTTGTATTGTCACAGTAAATGATCAAAAACTTAACTCATTTTTGGCTGTCGCTTTCATGGCATCTCTCATATTTGGCAGCTCATCTCTCTCTCTCCAGCTTAGCTGAGCTTCCGACACTGGGTTCTTAGATGAGAAAAGGAAGCATAAGACAAATGGAAGTGTATGTTCTGGGTGAGGAATAAAAGGACATTGAGTATCCTCTTGATCCTAATTCCCTTGCAAGTGATAGCTTAAATAATACATATTTTACATTATTTTTTTAACAAAATACCCAACCAAAATTATGTGAGATTCAAACTAAACATTGTATAGTGCTACCTCCATTAATCCTAGAAAATTAGTAAGTCTATTACTCAAACACTCAGAATAAAAACCGTATTAGGACAGAAGTCTGAATTACTCTAGTGTTCTAAATTTGATGCTTACCACGTAATATAGATGTGGTCGGACTGAATCTTATAGCACACACACTTGACAAGCCAAGATGAGTTAAAACAATAGTAACCCCCTTCCTCCTTCCAGAGCACTCCTGGCACCAGACTTGGCTCCAGAAACAGACACCACTGAGAAAATCACTCCACTGAGAAAATAGCTTAACAGATTTTGGGGGTGTAGGTTCCCTGGGAGTGGTCAACTCGGCAACAGGACAAAGCTCGTCCTAGGCAGTTACATTTTACACACTATACAATCTGGGGACTTCATCATCTGCCTCCGGCCTCTTGCTCTCTCTTTATCTCAGCCCCATTTCCTAAGCTGTGAAATAGGGGACCTCTCTCCCCAGAGTTGTGATAAGAACTTATGGGGAAGATGTAAGTATGAGTGCTGAACATAACATCTGGCTCATGGCCTGCACCTTCCTTTGTATCCCTCCTCCCGACCCCTTACTCTGGGTAGACTGCCCCATACTCTTTTTTCTCTCCCATCCTGGTCTGGGATCTCACCCCGGGTTATTGTGAGTAGCTATCCTGAACAACTACCCAGGGCAACCTTGTCTGTTAACTCTGGGGTTACTCTGACTGCTTCACCCAGGTTTGTGCTTCACCTGGGGAAGCAGGTGAGGGAGGGGAAAAAGAAGAAAAAACAAAACTGGAACGTAACAACATTCCAGCGATAGCTATAATTTCCGGCACTTAAACAATCTGGATAATGGCTTTGTATACTTACTTGCCATTGGAAAAGGCATATGCTCCAGGCCAAAGGTTGGATCTAAGGACTGCAATAGCATATTGAGGAATGAGGTTTGAGGATAGCCGTGCTGTCCAAGGTGGTATATTCTGGATTTCTGTAAACCAAAGAGAAATTCAAAAACTTCACTCCTAAATAGACAAGGATCTACTATGTAACACAGATAATCTTTTTACAAATCTTAAAACACATATACTTGACATTTAAAGAAAAATTAAACATCAGCAGCTTGACGTAAAGTCAGAAGGATAATTTATGAATGTTGTGGAACAACAAAATTTGATTATTTTTATGCATGTATGTGTGCGTGTATGTGTCCATCTGTGCAACAGAAAAATTTATCAAGGGGGCGGAGAACTATGTGGTAGAGAGATTATTTAATGACCAAAAAAAAAAAAGATCAAATTATTATTATGAAAGAGAACAAGAGTTACAAGCAAAACTGCTCCAAAACTGAGTAGGAAGAAACAAGAGCAGGAGGACAAGGGTAGATTTAAAAAACCCACAATACCTCATATGATATTTTCCTGTAACTATGCTGTGTGTTTACGGCCATAGGTTATGGTCTGCAGGATGCAAGACAAGAATGATACACAAGACAACTGTCAGCATTTCAATGACAGCTGCAGCCAATTTACATTTCTTCCCTGCATCACTCCTTCACCCTCTGTTCGAGAAAGTTGGTGGTGAGGCCAGCTATATTTTCTATTCCCCACTATCCCAAAACACGTGAATGGGAAAGGGGATGAAATTTTGGCTCCTGTTCACTTTTTATAGGTTTCCAACGCTCATTTATTAACCATATAATATACGCAGTATATTATATATACCTGCATAAAACCACTGTAGTGTGTGTGTATATATATATGTGTGTGTATATGTATATATATGTATACTATATATACTGTATTATATACACATAATATCCACATTTGTATACAATACACATGGTGTATTATGTAGTTTGTGTAAAATTACCTAAATCTTCAGAGATTGGTGTCAAAAGAGGAGGCCCCACTTCCTGCTCCATATAGTCAGGCTCTTCTCCTTTTTCTTCTTCTTTTTCTTCACCTTCCTCTTCTTCCTCCTCCTCACTTTTTTGTATGGGGTTGAACCAATTACAGCGACCCTGGGAATGAGTATTGCAAGTAATCTAATGAGGACCTTAAAATATTGGACTATTTATTTGGATTAAAGCAATTATCTCCAGGGAGACCTACTGTATGGGAATTTAATCAATTGCTTATTCATCCAACATCCCAAGTGCTAGGCTTTTGATCTAGCTTATTTCAAGCAAAAAATGGTACAATTTATTTCATAAATTTGCCGACTTCTTAAAGTTACAGAACGTCTATATTTTGAAATCAGCAAAACCTTAGTGAAAAAAATAATGTACTTTACTAATTTGTAATGAATAATTTATGTGAAAGTGGTAAGGTATTATTAGTAGCAGCAATAACAAATTTTTAAATGTGATATTGAGTTAGGTAAGAAGGTTGGGGGTTATTTCTCATTTAAGCAACTTTTATCCAGGGACATATGAGAGTCCCTCTTCTGTAGATCAAAGTGTAATGGTTTTCTCCCTGCAGATGAAGCAGCGTAGCGGGGTGGTAAAGAGGATGGACGCCAGGTCCATTCTGCCCACTCATATGTGACTGTTGCTTATTAGCTATATTCCCTTTTTCACATCTTCTAAACTCTCTGCCTCGATTTCCTCACCTGTAAAGTCAGGATAATATTAGACTTCCGTACAGTTGTGAGGATTACATGAGATAATACATGTAAAGTGCTATTAAAAGCACCTAGCAGGGGAGGTGCCAAATAACTGCTCTACAGCACTACTTGTCTCCATTTTTCTTATACTATTTTATTTTTCTTGGTATAAAAGCTCCATGTATTATAGAAATAGAATAAAAGAACTGTTCCCAATACAGGAATGCACCTATCTATATTTAATGTATAAAATATAATTTCACAACACACATTAATCTAAACCCTCACATAACGTGTCAAATTTTCCATAGAAATATTTATTTTATTTCTGTTTGGAAATAAAAAATTTGTTCGAAGATCCCGGATCTACACTCCTTGGCAATTTCGTAGTACTCTGTGTTTTTACTTGGTTTTCCAATGGTTTCTTTGTCCAGGATCTGAAGAACTTTGTTTTGTATATATCTGTGCATTGTAGAGAGAATTTAATACAAATTTGCTGATCGGCTGATGGATTGAGAATTGCCAAACCCCTACCTGAGAGAGAATGTGTTGCACGTGATGAACCCAATTGGATAGGGATTCCACGAGGTCAATCACTGGGATGCCTTCAAAATCGGGGTTTTCTTCAAAGCTATCTCGCCTGCCTTCTACCTCTTCCTCCTCCTCTCCTTCCTCTTCACCAAACTGATAGAATCCCAGAGGGCTGACGTGGGTCCCTGCTGAAATTCTGGCAATTTGTGCTCGTAAGTAATTGCTCTCATTTCCTGGGAAAGGTGGGTAGCTTACAATGGGAGTCTCTAAACGCCCAGTGAAAAATTTCTTAATTTTTCTTGCAGTAACAATTTGCGCAGGTGTAACTGATGGTAACTTCACCCATGGTCCTCCCGGTTCGTTGCAAACAAAATACACATATTTGTTGGCCCCCGTTCTACTTTCTTCTTTTGGTATAGCCTGTGGGGTCTTGTAAAATGTCCTTGGTAATTCATCTTCGTCATTCTCCTCAGCTTCGCTGTCTCCATCGTCCCTCTCTTGGGTTACATCTTCATCCTCTAGGTCCTCTTCATCTTCTCCCTCACGGAATTCTACTTCAGCCACAAAATAATTCATTTCCAGACCTAAGATCTTGCCCCAGAAGCGGCATCTCTGGATTGGATGGGTGTCAGTAAGCTGCTTGAGCGCAAGAAATATGCGATAAGTTTCGTCTGTGCCCAAACCAACTCCAGCTTGTTCAAAATAAAAAGCCGACTCCATTACATTTGGGAGAGAGTTGTCTGCCTGGAGATACAAACACTGTGGTTAGTATTAGAAAACTGCTGGCTTCCCTTTTCCTTTTTCAACATCTTGGTATTAGCTCTACTTTCTCACTCCACCATGTCTTCAACATTTGTTTCAAGGCTTAGATCAAACTCTGATAATTCCTGTATTCCAATTTTTCTCTCATTACTTATAAATGTAACTTCTACCATTGTGTCTTATACTTACCAATATAATAGTTGCTTTGTTGTGTGTGTGTATCTTAAGGATAATTTAATAGCTACTATGAATAGTAAAAATTCAACATTGTCTTTTTATAAAAAATATTTAAGTGATGCCTTTACTATCCTGAAATAATAAAATATAATCTATCTCATACATATATTTAGAAAAAAGTTTATATATGTTTGTATATATTACCATATTTTTTTCTTAGTAATACATATATAATATGTACATATGATAATATATAGGGTAAATAAAAATCAATATGGCCCTCTATATAGGGTAATATATAGGATAAATAAAAGGAAGATATAATAAAATAAGTGCTCAGACATAACGTCCCTTGAAAACATAATTTAGTCAGGTGTTTGTCCCTACTTCTAATAAATACTTTTGGATTTAACATAAGGAAGAAAATTGAAAAATGATTTTATAAAAGAAATAGAAGTGAAAAAGCGAAGTCTCAAGTAGATTCTAAGAAAACATCTGTGAGAAAGTAGAGAATAACCTTAAGTAAGATAGGGATCACTTGTAAATTTTAGATAAATTTAGACAAATTTTAGACCTTGAAGATAGAGAAATTGAGAGCACTTTGCTCCTCTTACAATTGTTCTGCTCTTGTTTATATTATAATTTTGGTGTCAAAATAAGTATGATGACTTTTACAATCCTCATCTCTTTCATGTTTGGCATTTGTTGCACCCCTCACTTTTTTTTTCTTTTCTTTTTTTTTTTCACTTGAGAGTAGTTGACAGACAATGCTACATTTGTTTCAGGTGTACCCATAGTGATTGGACAAGTTTATACATATGCTGTGCTCACCACAAGCGTAGCTCCATCTGTCACCATACGATACTATTACCATATCATTGACGGTATTCCCTACGCTGTGTCTTTTATTTCTGTGACATTCATTTCAAAACTGGAAGCCTGTATCTCCCAGTCCCCTTCACCCATTTTGCCCATCCCCCTCCACCCCCCCGACCAGCACTTTATTCTCTCTATTTATGGGACCGATTCTGCTTTTTGTTTTTTTATAAATTTGTGTGTGGGTGTCTGGTTTTTTTTTTTAGATGCCACACAAGAGTAAAATCATATAGTATTTGTCCTTCTCAGTCTGACTTATTTCCCTTAGCATCATACATTCTAGGTTTATCCATGCTGTCACAAGCAGCACAGTCTCATCCATTTTATGGCTGCGAAATATTCCATTGTCCTTATCCATTTGTCTTTTAATGGGCATTTAGCTTGCTTCCATATCTTGACTATTGTAAGTAATGCTGCAATAAACATAGGGGTGCATATATCTTTTCAAACTAGTGTTTTTGTTTTCTTTTGGTAAATACCCAGTAGTGGAATTATTGGATCACATGGTATTTCTATTTGTAATTTTTTGAGGAACCTCCCTACTGTTTTCCACAGTGGCTCTCACTCTTCATCCTACTTTGCCCTCCATAACTATTTCTTCTTAGTCTCTAATGGGCTCCTTTTCCTTAATAGAGCCCTAAATATTCGTGTCCTCAAATTTCAGTCATCATTCAGTACTTTATGCTTGGAAGATCGCTTCCACACACAAGTGTTATGTGGTTGTTTAAAATCCAGCTCTCTTACTCTGACTTTTCTCCCATATTCTACACCTAGGTTTCTAGTCACCTCTGAGAAATTTCAGCTTATTAAGAGCTACATATACCTCAAATTAAGATTGCATTCATATTTCTCTCAAAACCTTTTTACCTATATACCCTATCTTTGCCAATAACATCACCATTCTCTCAGTTTCCCAAATTCATTCCATCATCCTGTTTCTTCTGAATCTCTAGACTTTCATTAACTAGTTAGAGTCCTATTGATGCTACCACCTAAAGAGCTGTTCTCATTATCCCTTCTTCTTTAGCTCATTTCTACCCTACTAGTCTCCATCCTGACTCCTTGTCCTGTCACAGAAGGCTTCAAATGCTCTCCTTATCCCTGTTCTAATCTTTCTTCTCTCATTCTCCTCCACACTATCACCAGAGTTACCTGTCTAAACCAAAAGTCGGACCATTGCAATTTTTTATGAAAAGCTTCTATTGACCTCCTATCATATAGAAGCAAGAAATTTCTTCTGAATGCACAAGAGCAGGTTAGCTTTAAGCACCTTGTTTGCTTTGTTTCTGTCACCCCTCAAACCCATGTTCACTTTTCCAAACATTGCATAATGTCTCCTGACTTTTTTGTGTTCTTTTTGCTCAGAATTTATTCCTTATAGTCTATCTTGTGAACTTCTACCTGTCCTTCATGACCCAAATGAAACATCACCTCCAGTACAAAGTTTTGCCCAATTCCCAATAGTGGAATTAGTTGTTTCATAGCTTGTCAAAACAATATGACAATTGCTACTATTCATTTAATTCCCAGTATGTGCCAAACCCTTCATATATAGTACCCTACCCCTTGAGTTGTTGCCATGTGATTATCCCTGAGGCTTGAAAGGGTTAAATCACTTACCCACAGTCACACAGCAAGTAAGTGATTGAGCTAGGATTCTAATTCAGGTGTAACTCCCAAGCTCCTGTTTTTCCCACCAAAGGAGGCTACCTCTTTTATTGTGCTAATCAAATAGTTTTATAGTCTTTTTTGCTCTTTCACTAGACTGAGAGCAACTTAAAGTCAAAAAAGTCTTTTTTATGTGTATTTCATTTCACGCGTATATCTTTTTCATGTGTAGCTGGCATGTGGTAGGTAGTCACAGTGTGAATCAATGGGTGTATGAACAAATGAAAGCTGAAAACTAGGAACAGGGATTCTCATGTGGTCAAATACAGGACTAGAGACATGAACACTCTAAGTCTTAAGTCTGAGACAGAGTTGGTCACAAAGCTTATATTTCACTGCTTCCAAGACCGATGTGTCTTCCTGTTGCTGCATCTTTCTCCTGTCTGAGGTAGAGCTTTTAATCTTCATTTGATGGCTCAGCTCTTCCTGGCTCTAAATCCTACTCCTCATTAGGAAGAACTTATGAAATCTGGTTAAGGGGCTGAAGTTCCAGGACCAAAACACCTCATTTGTGTTCTCGCCCCTAGTTTTGGGATGCAGATTCCTATCATGTCATACTGTGCCTACAGAGGGCCCAAAGCCCCATTCTTATACTGGAGTCGACTTCTCTTTGATAAACTCCTCCCTGAGATGTCTGCCTATCTGCTTGATCCCCCCATACTGACTGTCCCCAGAAACGTCATCACCGTGTGTAGCTATTTAACCACATGTTTTGAGTAAGATATTTTCAGAAAAGGTTCAGCCAATGTCAACTCCTTGACAACCATCACCTGCTCCTTCTGAGTACTCTGCATCTCACTGTGTCCGGTCCGGTCTGCAACAAATGTTGCAGAGCTTTTTGGGTGAACTTGCTCTTCAGATCCCTATCCTCCTATGTTTTTCTTGGCTGAACTCTCCCTCTTTTTCTGAAAATATCTTACACCAAACATCAAATTTGCAAGTATACAGATGGAATTTAAATGGTCTAGTGGTAACACGACATGGAAGCTCAGTACATGTATAGTATAAATCACTCAGTAGTATAAATTACAAGCATGCGGGCATTCAGGAAACAGAATACTTGATGCTATTTTTAAAATATTTGGAGCAAAAATTTCTGTGGTACAACTAATTTTATTCTTTAATGATAACTTTTTATCTCTGACACCAGCTTTCTCTGTAAATATTTTCAACACTTTGTCTATAGTGATTAAAATAAATATTTCATCCCTCTCCTCTTGTATTATGTCCCATTGATGTAATATGCATAATATCAAGGCATAATATAAGGAAGTTGCCTTGGAAAAAATGCAAATAACATTAAAAGTACATCTAATTATTCTAGTAAATTAAAGGGGCAAATAGGCAACTTGTTTTAAAGCCCAACTTTTAACTATCTGACATTAATTCATTTATTCAATAAATATTTAATTAGAAACAGCTTTAGACCCACATCTACACCAGGTACTTTAGAGAATATAAAAGATGAAGGAATCATTTTCTCTGATATCAAGGAGCTCAACCCCACAAACATAACAACCAAGTCTCCGAAGTATTAATACATAATGTAAAAAAATAAGAAACTCTAAACAAGGAAATGAATGGTGTGAAATGAGGTTGCAAATACTATTTAGGCAACAACAAAAGACAGTCGATGAGAATTTCAAGCCACACCCACTCATCTCAAATAAAACCCTAAGATCGAACTATTCAAATTTATAGTGGTGACTTACTATTTCATCTTCTAGTTCTTGGTCGGCTCCTTCCAAATTTCCCTGGAGAAAAAGAGCCTTTTGCTTCTCTGCTATTTCATATATTGGAAGCATCTCATTCTCATTTTGGAGTGTATCTAATTTTTTCCTAAAATGTGCCATCTTCACATCTTGGCTGATACTTTCAATGATGTCCACAGCATTTTCAGGACGCTCATCTAAGACCTTGGTCAGCATATCAGAAAGATGATCATATCTACCCGAAAAGAGAAAATTCCAGATAATATCCATGTCAAACTGCCTTTGAAGAAACATTACATACATGCAAACTCAATTAGTTGGTTTCTAGGAAACTTCAACAACTCGAAGCCTTCAGAAATTTTAAGTGGATAAACACTGACGGTAACTGCATCACTGCACAAAGAACCTACCCTAGAATTTTCCTTAGGAAATGCCTCCAATGTGATATGAACATTTAACTTATTTTAAGTTAAGTTATTATATTACAGCAACTGGAGTTCTTGATTTGCTCCGATAGAGGCCATACATACCATTAAATTGAGGACTCTAAATCCAAATTTTCATTTTATTTTTCAGGTTTTTTTTTTTAAAAGATTTTATTTATTTACTTGACAGAGAGAGAGAGACAGCCAGCGAGAGCGGGAACACAAGCAGGGGGAGTGGGAGAGGAAGAAGCAGGCTCCTAGCAGAGGAGCCTGATGTGGGGCTCGATCCCAGGAGATCCCAGGACTCCGGGATCACACCCTGAGCCGAAGGCAGATGCTTGACGACTGGGCCACCCAGGCGCCCCCTGAGCAGTTTTTAAATGCATGCTCTAAAGCATTTAGAAGATAATAATGAGTATTATAGAAGAGATTAATTTATGACCTCAGAGATTTAGCATTTGGAAATAAAATAAAATTTACATATTTAAGTAATGTCAGTTACAAAATAATTCAGTAAAGGAAATTTTTCCACTTTGATGTTTTGTGTTCGGTTTTAAAATGTGAGTGAACTCTCAAGTATTTATAATGAGTTTTTCTGGAATTTTAACACAGTTTGTAAATCCATGCTTGTTATTTAACCCAGAGAATTACGACAATAAGTTTATATGACAAATTCAAGAAGAACCCACAACTGAGTATAAATCACATCTTTGAAGTTTAGTAAATTGTAGTTTAAAACAGCACTTTAGAAATTACCTTTTTTTTTTAAAAGATTTTATTTATTTATTCGACAGAGATAGAGACAGCCAGCGAGAGAGGGTACACAAGCAGGGGGAGTGGGAGAGGAAGAAGCAGGCTCATAGCAGAGGAGCCTGATGTGGGGCTCGAACCCATAACGCCGGGATCTCGCCCTGAGCCGAAGGCAGACGCTTAACTGCTGTGCCACCCAGGTGCCCCAGAAATTACCTTTTAAATTGTCAATCTCAGGTTTTCTGGAAGATTTCTCACATTAAATATTAATTTAAAAAATTCTTCAGACCTTAAAATTACTGTGACCAATTCTCTTAGTTTGCCCCAGACTGAAGGGTTTTTCAGGAGGCAGAACATCCAGTGCCCAAATCAGGAGAGTTCCGGGTGGCTGAGATAGTGGGTCACCAGCCTCCCCCCCACCCCCCGCACTGGCCTGAGGGTGGAGCGACTCTAAATCAAGCCAGACAAGCACCAGGAGGCTCAGACATGGTGCCACGCACTCCCTATCACTGGTAGGCAATTGCTTTTTATAAGCATCTTGGAGAAATGCTTGGACTTCACTATCTTCATGATTTCTTTTAAACCCAAGATTCCATAATTCCTAAGATTTATTTCTGTGAGCCAAGGGTCTTTAAAGAAGTTAAAAGAGTCCCCACCAAAGACCTATTTTGAGTTCTGTGATGCAAAGAGTTATTAAGCCACTAACTCTCTCCTACTAATGCAGCCTTTTCAAACATATTTCCACTTACCCACAGAAACACACTCTCACACAAAGATACTCACACCCCCTTTTCTTTGCCAAATTTCCCCCCCCTTCCTTTTTCCCTTGAAGACTTACAGATTTAAGCCAGACTTGCTACTGGTCTTCTGTAGGTAAGCCTTAGCACTCTGAATGGCAATCTCAAGCAGGCTGGGGGCCGCTTCGGAGACCCCAGGCCCAGCGTGACCCACATCGCAGTTACTGTTTGAGTCTTCCTCTTGAAAGATGTTAAATCTCAGCTCTCTTTGTTTAGAGTTGTTATCGCTCACATCTTCTGGTCCATAGAGGTGATGTTTGGTTTGCTGAGACTGCTGAAAGGCGTTTCCCTCTGATTGGCATGTTGGAGGACCAGTCGATTCTCCTTTATCAGATGATAAAGGTGAGCGAGGTGTCCCAGCTTTGGGACTCACATTAGTGGTTTTTTCTGAGTGCTCCTGTCTGGCCAGAGCCAGGGTAGGAGTGAAAGAGGCCTCCTGATGAGGGGAAAGTGGAGATGATGTCTCTGGTCCCGTGAGGTCAGCCAGAGGGGTGCTGGCTCTAGACTGTGGGCTCTGAGCAGGGCTGCTTCTAGGTTGGGGTCCAGTTTCCGGCCACTGCTCCGGCTCCAGGGGCTCAGATAACCCAGACTCGGGATCTTGGGAAGAAGCTGCTATTTCTTCCCATGGCCGCCCTGCTTCCCCCGGTTCTTGGTTTTCTTGTTCTTGCTTCGGGGATGTCAGGTCTTCCATGGAAGGAGTCAAGAAAAAAACAAAGTTCTGGATGAAGGGGGAGTGCAGAAATACGAAGAGGCAACGTAGGCAGTCGCTTTGCTGAGGTCGGCTAAGCGATTTCTCGGTCCTAGCGGCTCTGCCAGTTGCAGCGTCCTATCTCCATAGCAACCCCAGGCCAGGGTTCCTCAAAGAGAGACTGCGCACACCTGTTGCCAGGATTCCAGGGAGGAGACAAAAAGAAAAAAAAAAAAAAGAAAGAAAGAAAGAAAGAAAGAAAAGAAAATCCTAGATTTGTGATTTGGTGAAGCCTCTGCTCTTCTTCCCACCGCAGCCAATCTGACCAGCAGTTGACCAGTTTTGGTTGGAAACCTGAGAACTGGTCCGGCGTTGGGGCAACAAAAACAGAGGAGGAGGAGCCGCGAGAGTCGCGATCCAGCGCGGAAGAACCATCAGGGTCTGATAGTTTGATTCAAGGTGCGCAGAAAGGGATGAGTCCTGCATTCGTGGAGAGATAATGCATTCACAGAGTGAGTGGGAGAGTGAGTGAGTGAGTGTGGAGTGACAGAGAGAGACACAGACAGACAGACAGACCTTGGGAATCCCGAGGGGTAGGTGCGCAAGAGATGGTAGTGTGCGGACCAGGAGAGTCCAAGACTCACGCTTAGAATGCAGAGATGTCTCATCTGCGCGCCATCCAAACTCGATAGACTTTTGGAGGATCAACAAAAAAGACCTGATTTTTATTCTTCCCCCCTCTTATGGAATCTGCCGGATAAGTAGGCAGCATGTTGCCTTGAAGGCGAAGGCAGTGTAGAAGGTTGTCCTATAAAAGTAATACAGCTCATGGGTTACCTGTTTTCTAATGATTGAAATTCAAATTAGCCCTAAAACCATATTATCATCCTTTTGCGATAATATAAATGTGAATTCATAATTTTGCAATATTTAAGGCCATGACTATGACTTAATTCAGATTATTCGGTCTCCAATGTGAAGAAGGTATAAAGGATGGGGCCATATCTGGTCTGGACTATAAACTGTATATTCATTAGTCTTCAATGTTCATTTGTCCTGTATCTCTCTTTTTTAATAAGTGAATACTTGGTTTTTGACACTTTACATTGATATAACTTCCAATTAGCAAGATGTTGGTCATTAATTTTAACTTCATGGAAGAACATGATACTTAGCTCTCACCCCCTCCAATTTGGTGGGAGAATTTCAGAACTCTTCCATAGAACTGAGGACCTTTCCCCTTCACAAAATACAAGTGTATGTGCACCCAAAATGTTGCATATAATTTCTGCTGGTTCAGGTACTCCTTGAAGTCAAACTCCCCAGATTAGAACCCTTGGAATAGACTAAAAAATGAAAGAAAAACTAGAATGATAAACTAGGGGAGAAGGACAACTGAAAGGAACAACCTAAGAAAATATCCATTATTTTTCCTGCTTTATTTCCAGCCCCAATATCTATCTAGACTCTGACTCTAGTAATCCTAAAGTTGGTTCTCACTGTTCTTAGAATAACTATCAAAGCTCTTTGCCTACTTACCTTTCCATTTTCATCTGGAGCCTGTCTTTCTTTCTTTCTTTCTTTCTTTCTTTCTTTCTTTCTTTCTTTCTTTTTTTCTTTCTTTCTTTCTCTTTCTTTCTTAAGATTTTATTTATTTATTTGAGAGAGAGAATGAGAGAGAGAGAGCATGAGACAGGGGAGGGTCAGAGGGAGAAGCAGACTTCTTGCTGAGCAGGGACTCAATCCAACCCTGGGACTCCAGGATCATGAGCTAAGCTGAAGGCAGTCGCTTAACCAACTGAGCCACCCAGGTGCCCCTCCACTCTCCCTTCTGTACGGGCAACCTAGTCACCCTGATTTTTCTTTCATTCACTCAAATGTTCCATATTCCTTCTGACCTCAGAGCAATTGCACATGGCTATTTCTTGCCTGAAAAGTTTTCCCCTGTTCTGCCACTTAGTTCTTTTCCTGTTCTGCCACTTAGTTTTTTTCCTTAGGAAAACTTTCCTTGATCCCACGGACAATTTTCGTTTCTCTTATTATGTGCTATCACAGTACCCTGTACTTCTCATTCTTAGCATCAGTCTGCCATGGTAATGAACTACTAGTGAGTTTTACCTCCAGAGGTTTCCCTGGTTTTGTGAAGACCAGAGAAAAAGCTTCTGCTTTGGGCAGGGGGATAGGGGAAAGTAACCATTCTGAAAAATGCCCAGAGCTCTCTGTTCTGCTTAACAAGGATTGCCCTCCAGGAAAGCTATTTTACCAGAGCCTAAATAATTTTTACAAGGGTTTCATTGGGCTTTTTGCTGAAGCCTAACTGACCTGAGGGGAGATATCCAAATCTAGCCCACTCTAGCCTTGCTATATCACCTGAGGTTGGAGAGGGGGAAGGAAGCTGAGAAGCATTTGTGAAGGCTACGCCCCAGGAACATGGATGGATTTGCAAAGGACTGAGACCTAATTATAAGCTTATAAGCTTATGGAATGCTTCCCCTTTCTCCTTATCTGAGGACCACGTCAGTGGAGCTTCTGTGTAATAACAGGGGGTTACACTGGAAGAACTGCAAACCTGAGATCCATTTAATAAGGAGTCTCTGGAGAAACCCAAGGCAACAGAGGACATAAAAACAGACACCAGAGGAATTTTTAGCCTCTGAAACCACAGCTGCAGCAAACAGTAAACACAGCCTAACTCTCAGCTAAATAAATATAATACCTCACACTAAAGGTCTGTGTGTCCCCGTTCCTTTTACCTGATACATCCTTCCAGCTTTCCACAGAAAATTACAATGCATGCTGAATGACAATAAACAGTCTAAAGAGAAAAACTAGCATTGGAAACAGATTCAGATATGGCAGAGATTTTGGAATTATCAGACCTGAATTTAAAATAACTATGATAAATAGGCCAAAGGCTTTCATGGAAAAAGTGGACAACGTCGAAGAACAGGTGAGTACTCTAAGCAGCGAGATGGAAACTGTTAAAATCAAAAGGAAATACTAGAAACCAAAATCACTGTGAAAAAAATGAAGAATGTATCTGATGGGCTCATCAGTTTAATGGACATGGCTGAGGAAAGAATCGGTGAGTTTGAAGATACGTTCATAGAACTTTTCAAACTGAAAGGCAAAGAGAAAAAAGGAATTAAAAAATAAAAATAAAAGGAACTGAATATCCAAGACCTGTGAGATAATTACAATAGGTGTAAAATACACTTGAGGGAAATAGCAGAAGGTAAAAAGGAAAGGAACAGAGAAAATATTTGTAATAATAATGGCTGAGAATTTTCGAAAATTAATGACAGATGCCAAACCACAGATCCAGGAAATTAAGAGAGAACATGCAGGATAAATACTGAAAAATCTGTATCTAGGCATAAAGTATTCAAACTTCAGAAAAGCAAGACAAAGAGAAAATCTTGAAAGAAGCCAGAGGGGGAAAAAAAAACACTTTACCTATCTCTACAGAAACAAGGATAAAAATTACATTAGACTTCTCTTTAGAAACCATTCAAGCAAGAAAGTGAGGTGAAATATGCAAAGTGTTGAAAGAAGAAAAACCCCACCAATCTGGTATTCTGTATCTAATGAAATTATCCTTCACAAGTGAAGGAGATACACAGACTTTCTGAGATGAAGATTTGCTCCCTGTAGACCTGCCTTGCAAGAAACGTTAAGTTCCTCAGAGAGACGGAAAATGATATAGATCAGAAAGTCAAATGTACACGAGGAAAGGAAAAGTGTCAGAGAAGGAATAAAGGAACTTAAAATCAAATCTTTAATTTTATTACTTTTAACTGATCTAACAGCTAATGGTTTGATCAAAATACTTATACAATAATTATTGGAAAAATACAGTTTATGCGTAAGTGAAATGATGGCAGATGGATTGGGGGTCGGTTACAAAGGAAGGAAGAAGTTCTCTATGGGTGTTAACAAGGTAAGCTACTTTGCATTATGCATTGATTGACCCCTGCTTTTATCTTCAGAGATTCCACAACTATGAGTCTTACCAGCTGCCTGTTCTGCTGTTCTGTCTGTTCTCAAACAATGTGTAAAAACAATTGCCATTTTGGCCAGTGCAAAGGTTTTGGCCCAGTTCAAACAAAAGCACATAAGGTAGTTTCTCTACAATGGCATCCCAACCCCTTTTAAAATGGATTATCATGTCAGTTTTTCACCTTTCCCCTTTTTGATCTAGACCTTTCTCTGAAAGCACTGTAGATCTCAACCATTGAAAAGCATTGCTGATTGACCAACAAGCATCAGTGATCCCTTGTCACCAGGAAGGCTCATTCTCGGTGTGTTGTGTCCACGTAGGAGGGAAGGTGATTTTCTTAGGAGCCTTAGGCCACATTTGAGCAACATTAGTGCCAGAGCAGAGAAAAGCTTTACCGTCAAGTCCTAACGCCAAATATCTTCTGAAGTTTCTGGAGCTTTCTCATGGAATGTCTCATATGCTTTAGAAATCATTTCAAAATTCTGAGTGACCATTACGTGAGTGGTATCCCTATAACATTGAGCTATATAGAGGACACAAAGTTTTACAATGATAAAAATTCCAATAATAATAAACAAAACGCTGAGTCCAAATTGGACGATTGATCAATTCCTGAGGGCAGCCAGCTAAAAAGAAATCAGTGGGCACTGCGTTTAACCACTTGGATTGTGCCTGGATTTTATCTAGTTCTGTTTGTACTTCACCAGAACAGTTTGCCCAAGTACAACCAGAGGTGTTTATCCCAGAGCAAACCCCACGTTGTTCAGCTCAGAGGGAATCCAGAACAATTCCATTAATGAATACAACTTGTGCAAGGGAGTCCAAAGATTTTTCTTGGATAGCTATTGCTTTGGCAACAGATTTAGCAATATCCCTCAGGATTTCAGAGAGATTTCTACTCGTGTATTCATTTATGGCAGTATCGACCCAAGGACAAGTGATCTGCTGATGCTGGCAGCTTTGCTGGGGTTGACATCAGCTGTCATTGATCGCCCTTGACTATGTGGGCCGCCAGTGTCACACTTTAGTCTCTGAAGTAAATTTAAAGGCGATGCCCGGTGCTAAGTTTCTGATTGATTATACAAATGAAATAGGTGTAATCAATAATCCAATTGCACAACAAGTTTACTTTAACAGGGACTTAAACAGTGTGTTCCCCATAAGTCCTTTTGCCAAATACAAGTAAAAATATACTCTGAGGAAGCACACATTATGGAGTCATTATACACTGTAGTTCAATCCATAAGGTGCACCTGTTTTAGTAGGGAAATTAACTGAAGAAAGGAAATAAGGAGTAAGCAGTATTTAAAAAATACCAATAATCTGAGCATGTCAGAAATATTGAGTTATCAAAAGCTAAGGAGTTCACTGATATTGTAAAGCAGATCTAATGTGAAATGGATTAAGAGCTGAGTCAAAATAATGTTCATGAGTACACAGGCCTGGTGCAGAGTCTTGGGTCAGCTGTCCACATTAGATGCCATCTTCATCTTCCTGGTCAGCTTGGTTCAGAGGTCTGCAGCGTTTGTGCAGAGCCGGACGTCAGGTGGAGCCTTCTTCAGCTTATTTAACCCTCCATCTTTCCTAACTGCTGGCAATCACTAACCTTTTTACTGTCTCCATGGTTTTTTCTCTTCCAAAATGTCACACAGTTGGTCACACAGGACGCAGCTGTTTCAGACTGGTTTCTTTCCCTGAGTACTCTGCACTAGGTTTCCCGCGTGTATATTCATGACTTGATAGTTCACTTCTTTTTAGACTAAATAATATTTCCTTTTCTGGGTGTACCACAGTTTCTTTATCCACTTACCTACTGAAAGCTATCTTGTATTCAAGATTTCCAAATTCTGGCAATTATGAATAAAGCTGCTATAAACATTCACATGCAGGTTTTCTGTGGAGAGAAGTTGCCAACACCTTTGGGTAAATACCGAGGAGTATGATTGCTGGATTCTAAGGTAAGAGTATGTTTACCTTTGTAAGAAACCACCAACTGTCTTCCAACGTGCCATGTTGCATTCCCACCAGCAAAGAATAAAAGTTCCTGTTGCTCCACATCCTCTCCAGCAATGGGTGTCGTCAGTGTTTGGCTATTCCACTAGGTGTCTAGTGGTATCTCATTTTTTAAATTTGCAATTCTCCGATGACATATGATGTGGAACATCTTTCCACAGCCTATTTTTAAAATTGAGTTGTTTGTTTTTTTATTGAGTTCTAAGACTTCTTTGTATATTTTGGAAAACAGTCCTTTATTAGATATGTCTTTTGCAAATATTTTCTCCAAGTCTCTGCCTTGTCTTTTTCATTCTCTTGACAGTGTCAGGTCACAGATTTTTAATTTTAATCAAGTCCAGCTTATCAATTATTTCCTTCATAAAATGTAACTTTGGTGTTGTATCTTAAAAGTCAGGACAAAACCCCAGGTCATCTAAATTTTCTCCTATGTTATCTTCTTGGAGTTTTATTATTTTAAGTTTTACCTTTAAGTCTATGACCCATTTTTGAATTAATTTTTGTGAAGGATGTGAGGTCTATGTCTAGATTCATTTTTTTTTTTGCATGTGGTTGTGCAGTTGTTCCAGCAACATTTGTTGAAAAAACTACCTTCTGTATTATTGTCTTTGCTCCTTTGTCAAATATCAGTTTCCTATATTTATGTAGGTCTATTTCTAGACTTTCTCTTCTATTCTGTTGATGATTATTTTCTTCTTTTACCAATACTACATTGTCTTGATACTGTAGCTTTGTAATAAGTCTTAAAGTCAGGCAACGTCAGTCCTCCAGGTTTATTCTACTCTTTCAACGGTGTTGGCTATTCTGGATCTTTTACTTCTCCACATAAAGTTTAGAATCAGCTTGTGAGTATCCACAAAATACTTGCGGGCTAACACCTGTAAAAGGCTGTGGTAAGAATTTCGGGACAACATGTGGTCAAATAAGTGGCATTTTTTAGTAGTAATACTATTATTATTAATACATATTATTAATACATTAAGATCTTAATCTTATTTTGAATTTTGTATTTGGAGACACTCTCTAATATACTTGATTACTTTAATGACACAAATTGTTTTTATTTCAGCATTCTCACTTTCCTCTCTTTTATAGATGTACTAAAAGTAGTGTTTTTTTATAAGACACGATTTCATTATTTGGGGTACTTAAAAGTAGTTGTGAACATAAAAATAATACAGTCATAATAAACATTTAACTGGTATAGGTATAATGTGAAAAAAATTCAAGCACATACAATTTGAAACCTGTTAATCAAATAGGAATATTACAATAGTGCATATATCTTTTTAAAATTAATTAATTAATTTTTTTAGAGAGAGAGTGTGCAAACAGTGGGGAGGGGCAGAGAGAGAGAGAATCCTAAGCAGACTCCACACTGAGTGGAGACCCTGAGATCATGACCTGAGCTGAAATCAAGGGTTGGACACTAACCAACTGAGCCACCCAGGTGCCCCAAAAGTGCATATTTCTAAGCCAATTGGTAAAAATTCATAAACTTGTTTAGCCTGGAAAAAACATGTTCCCCATCTGACTTATCTTTTTTATAAGCTAGGAGTGCATATGTGGTTTTTTGTTTTGTTTTTTTGTGTTTTTTGGGGGAGGGGGTATGTATGTTTTTATGAATATATTTTTTAAAGAAAACAAACGGGATATTAGGTACTGTTCCATAACTTACTTTTTTTACACATAATAATCATTCAACACCTTTCTAAACTTTGAACATATGTGTGTGTATATACATGTATATACTTTATATTAAATAATTCCATAATCTACTTTAATGGCTATTGAACAAGGCTTAGTTTTCATTTCCTTATTTTTAAAACAATGTAACACTAAATATTCTACTGCAGTTGTATCTGTTTAGTTCTTGAGGTAGATATTACGTGTTTGTGTGTGTTTTTACATATATGTGATACATTTCTAGATGTGAAATTTTTGGGTCAGCAGCTATGCACATTTAAATTTTTAATTTGTATCATTAAATGGGAATTAACTGATAATCTGCCATAATTATTACATTTTTAAGATGAAAAATCTGGGCCAGCATTATAATTGGTGATTTTAGTTGTATAGATACGAAAGGATAATGCTAATACTTATAAATTAATCTCAATAAGATAGCTGGTTAAATATATCTTACCAAAAATATTTTGATTCTGTGCAAAGAATTTTCTGTTAAATTACATTTATAAGTGCTTCATCTTCCGGTTAAATTTTCACATAGAGAAGCAGCAAACCAACAACTTTAAATTTTTTTTAAAATTATATTTAGAAGTTATATATAAATTACCTTGATATGTCAAAGAAAATGTGATGAAAATACAAGCAAATACTGTGTTTCAGTATTTTGGCCATTCAAAACAATTTTGTATTTATGTGTGTGCCTTATGATAGATACCCTCTTTATGACTTAGCACTTAGATAAAGCACATAAACATCGAGCAAACCATTTAAAATTGGAAACTACTGAATGGGAGAAAATATTTACCAGTCATATATTTGATAAGGGGTTAATATAAAAAATATAAAGAACTTAGACAACTCAATAGCAAAATATCAAACAATCCAATTAAAAAATGGACAGAAAATCTGAATAGACATTTTTCCAAAGAAGACATCCAGATGGTAAACATGTACATGACCAACGTCATTAACCATAAGGGCAATGTGAATCAAAACCACACGAATCACCTCATGTTGTTACTATGCTATCAGAAACACAAGAAATAACAAGTGTTGGTGAGGATACGGAGAAAAGGGGACCCTTTTGCACTGTTGGTGGAAATGTAAATTGGTGCAGCCACTGTGGAAAACAGCATTGCAGTTCCTTAAAAATAGAACTACCATATGATCCAGTAATTCCACTTCTGGGTATTTATCCAAAGAAAAGGAAAACATTACCTTGGAAAGATATCTGTACTTCCATGTTTATTGGAGCATTGTTTATAATGGCCAACGTATGGAAGCAACCTAAGTGTTTACTGATTAGTGAGTAAATAAACTGTAGCATATTACTCAGCCATAAAACAAAATGAAATCTTATCATTTGTGACAACATGGATGGACCTTGAGGGCATTATGCTAAGTTAAATAAGTCACGCAGAAAAAATGAAAGCTGTATAATCTCTCTTATATGTAGAGCCTATATTTAAAACAACAACAACAACAACAAACCAAAACTCAAACTCATAGATACAAAAAAACAGATTGGTTAAAAAAAAAAAAAAAGGGACAGATTGGTAGTTGCCAAAGGAAGGAGAGGGATGGGGAGGAGAAACGGGTGATGGGGGTCAAAATTTTTTAAAATTTAATTTAAAATTTTTAAATAAAAAAAAAAGAAGAAGAAGGGGAACCTGGGTGGCTCAGTCAGTTGAGCGTCTGCCTTCAGCTCAGGTCATGATCTCAGGGACCTGGGATCAAGTCCCACATCCTGCATCTGGCTCCTTGCTCAGTGGGGAGCCTGCTTCTCCCTCTCCCTCTGCAGCATCGCCGGCTTATGCTCTCGCTCTCTCAAATAAATAAATAAAACCTTTAAGAAAAGAAAAGAAGAAAAGAGAAAGATGGAATTTAAGACCCATTTCAGACTTCTGACCTCAAGAAATGTAAGAGAATAGATTTGTGTTGTTCTAAGCAATTAAATTTGTGCTAATCCATTATAGCAGCAATAGGAAACTAACACAGCTAGTAAATAGTAAACAGCAGCTTTCTAATAGCTCCTTGAATATCATTTAGAATGAACTCAACTTCTTCCTGACATTTTATAAGGAGAAGAAGCTGCCTTACCAATAGTTCTTTCCAAAACAGGTTAGGAGGATGGGGCAGGGTTTGTGCAGGAGGATAAACAGTAGGTTTCCTGTAATTCCAAAAACATTGAGTTAGAAGAGAAGTAGATCCCAGAAAGAGTGTTCCTTTTTTAGGAACAAGAATCTTAAGAGGGAAACACAATCTCTTACCAGTTGTATTAACCATCTGGAATTAATAAAGCTCCCCTGAGTTCTTTAATCCCTTTTTGAAGGTTATATGGACTAATAGTCCTGTCTTTATCCCTTCCTCTTGATAGATGGTGGATAGATAGATAGATGATAGATAGATACAGAGATAAACTTGGAACTTCAGTGTAGCTGTGTAAGAACATCAGGCTGAAAGCATTTTCTGGGCTAATAGCAGTGCCAGGACCCGAAACAATCTTGCTCTTACTCCCCATAAGCTTTTATGTTATCAGTGAATAGGC
The DNA here is from genome assembly GCF_002007445.2 of Ailuropoda melanoleuca. Lineage (NCBI taxonomy): Eukaryota > Metazoa > Chordata > Mammalia > Carnivora > Ursidae > Ailuropoda > Ailuropoda melanoleuca. The sequence continues at coordinate 65,339,787 of NC_048227.1, read as the reverse complement.
AGAGAAATTAAACGTCTCACTTATCTAAAATATTACTGTACCTTGGTAGCAGATCACTGAATAATGGCAGAAGAGACGAAAACAAAGGAAGCTGATAACTAGTGCTCTACTTTAAAGACTTTTCACAACTGTTTGTTGAACCAAATTTTCTAAATGTGCTGAAAGACTTTGAAATCCAACATAGTGACACCATTATTATTTCTTATCCAAAATCCAGTAAGTTATATAATTATTTTGATTTTTAAAGCATATGTCAATGTATATATTAATAATCACTAGAAAATATTATTAGAAATAATTTGGGGAAATAACTATTTCCCCAAAAATGTCCTGAGAGAAGAAGGATATGAGAATGTATCTGTGTCCTGATCAGTTTTAATGCATATGTCACCTCATTTTCACACACAAACCATCCTTTTTTAGCTTTAAGGGAGCCCAAGAATTTTCAGTCATTGATTATTGAGTTGAAAGATCTTACAGTGTGAGCTGTATCCACTCTAGGATGGAAATATTTTTTTCTACCTTCCACCCCTGAAACCAGCTCTTTACGCTCCTGTTTCCTTCTCCATGTTTCTGGTTTGTGGATTTCATCATAGATCTTGACCTGCATGGCTCACATAGAGCATACATTCTACTTGTAGTATTTTTAGAGCCAAAATTAAAGTCTTTGAGCCTGAAAAGAACTACCAAAGACATGTCACCATCATTTCCACTTTAGCTTGCCTCTGTCAAAAACCTCATTCCACAGAAATACACCCTTTTCTTGAATGTCACTCTTTAGACACACATTTTTTTCCAGCAGTTTAATGAGTGAGGAACACCATACTTACACCAGACTTTGCATTAGATAGGATTTGAGATGGTTGCCTGTATTAAAATGATTTCACTTGGTAGCCATATCGGTTTTTCCCAACTGCCCTCCCTATCACGGTGGAGAGACTGGTCCCAGCAAAGCCTCAAACTGCAAAGTTTTAACAGAAGGAATGAGGTTGAAGTTTGCTGAATTCACTCGAGAGCACTGAAATCTGTTCTGGTTCTTCCAGTCCTAGAGATTTCCCAGGATTCGTGCAACACATTCCTTTTCTAAAAGCTAGTCACCAGAATTGATTTCTGTTATCTGCAATAAAAAGAAACTTCATCTATGTAGGACTTGAAGGGAGAGGCATGAGGAGGGGCGGGGGCAGAGGGAGAGAAGCAGACTCCCCACTGAGTGTGGAGCCTGACCCGGGGCCATCCCATGACCCTGAGATCATGACCTGAGCTGAAACTAAGAGTCTAACGCTTAACCAACTGGGTCACCCAGGTGCCCAGGCTGGGGTTTTGTTTGTTTGTTTGTTTGTTTTATGACTTGCCTGTTTTAATTATTTGGTTCCCAAAGCTTAAGAGGTAAAATGGGAAAAGTAGGTTGTAATTTTCTTATATTTGGTGCAAAGAGACAACTGTTTCTTATCTGATTGAGCTACACTAATTCTGAAGGAAAAACGATGAATCCTGATAGCTGTGTGCATGACACATTCGTCCTCCCTTCTCCACGGGAGGTAGGTTCCAAACCCCCAGTGGAAGTCTGAAGCCAGGCTTTTTCCTGGCATACCTTTTCCTGTACATACATACCTATGATAAAGTTTAATTTACAAATTAGGCACAGTAAGAATTAACAACTAATAATAAAATAGACCAATTATAATCATATACTGTAATAAAAGTTATGTGAATGTGGTCTTTTTTCTCAAAATACCTTACTGTACTATTTTCATCCTTCTTGTGATGCCGTGAGATAATAAACTGCCTACATGATGCGCTGAAGCCAGGTGAATGGTGGGGACATTGTGCTGTAGCCTTCGGCTACTACCGACCTTCTGATAACAGCCAGGGGGATCATCTGCTTCCAGATCCCGGTACCATGAGTAACTGAAGTCACGGAAAATGAAACTGTGGATAAGGCAGTGGGAGCCTACTGAAGATTGTAGCAAATTACAATTTGCCTTTAGAAGTAAAGAGTTTGCCAATAATTTAATGGCAAATTGTCTGTCTTGTGGCTTGTCCTTTGTTTTTCTTCTCATTTATTCCATCTTCTAGTTTTCCATTTGACTGCTCACTTATTCTCACACGAGACAGTGGGCAGTGAAAGGGAAGAGAAATATGTATCAATCATAATGGAATGTGAATATACTGGATGTTTCGTTCCTTCCTATCCTCGGTGAGCACCAACACTCTAACACTATCTGTAAGTGTCCTCTACTCTCAGGCATAACCTCCTTGCAAATGCTCATCTTGGGCATTTCACACACTCCCTTGGGTCTTGGGACGTGCTGAGCTCTCCTTACTCCTGTGCACTGGGTCAAAGAAGTCTGTAACCTTCTGGTAGTGTTGGCTTGTCACAGCAGGAATGGGACAGATCTCTGTGGATCGGATTTCTGTGGCTCTTCCCCCTCTTCCTTCTCCTTCCCAAGGTGTGTAGAATGCTCAGAAAGAGCATGTTCTCGTTACAGAGATCGGAATTTCCATGAAATAATTGGTTCGGATGTGGCTTATAGACAAACACGAAGAAGTCCTCTGGAATTTCCTCACATTCTCAAGTCCTCTGGAATTTCCAAGGATGAAGCATATCTAACAAACACAACACCTGGGATTACAATTGCATATTTGCAACTTTATTTGTGCTATGAAAACCCATTTAGAAAAATGTTCCATGTCCTATTTTAATAGTTAAAACCTCTCAATAGTTTTCATGAAAAGCACTTTGCAGGATGCCTGGGTGGCTCCATTGGTTAAGTGTCTGCCTTTGGCTCAGGTCATTATCCCAGGGTCCTGGGATCAAGTCCCGGATCGGGCTCCTTGCTCAGTGGGAAGCTTGCTTCTCCCTCTGCCTGCCGATTCCCCTGCTTGTGCTCTCTCTCTCTCTGACAAATAAATAAATAAATAAATAAATAAATAAATAAATAAATCAAATCCAATTTCTAATATCATCTTCTGATACTCCTTTGTCTTTAGTTGCCTAACTGTTCTCTTTGTGGTACGGTCATCTCTGGATTGAAGTTTTACACTATTGACCTTATTTGGATCTTTGATTCCTAAATTGACATTCCTTCAGTACCATTTTGTAGATTAACCATTCTCTATATTCAAAAGGTACTTCCTGGGGCTCCTGGGTGGCGCAGTCATTAAGCGTCTGCCTTTGGCTCAGGGCGTGATCCCAGAGTTCTGGGATCGAGCCCCACATCAGGCTCCTCTGCTGGTAGCCTGCTTCTTCCTCTCCCATTCTCCCTGCTTGTGTTCCCTCTCTCGCTGGCTGTCTTTCTCTGTGTCAAATAAATAAATAAAATCTTTAAAAAACAAAACAAAACAAAAAGGTACTTCCTTTCCATGACTGAGTCCCCCTTGTAATATTAATTATACATATTGAAGTTGTGCTGGACTTTTTACCAGTTACTTTTCAATGGACTTTTTTGCATATTCTGTGGTTTCTAATAAGAGAGAGGATTATGAAGATGCCATCAAAGGCCAAACAAATTACAGCTCGTATTTTTCGTGTTCATTTAGCGCAATCTCGAGCTAAGATTTAGAAATGCACCATTTTTTCCCATTTGTCACGTGTCTTGTCTGGGTACATAACATAGTACCCATGCAAGACCACCAAACTCTTCTTTTAACTTGGGTAGGTTTCACGCATCCTAAGGGTTAGCACACTGAAGAGTATCTTTGTTCTCCTTTACGAATTGCCAATATTCTTTGTCCGGGAAATACACTCTTTTCTTTATCTTTCATATACGTGAGTCTATTCAGGCATCCCTCATTTTCTTCTGCTTCACTTAATTGTACTTTGCAGATAATCGCATTTTTTGCACATTGAAGGTTTGCGGCCACTCTGCATCCGGCACGTCTGTCGGTGCCACTTCTTCATCAAAAGTTGCTCCCTTCATGTCTCTGCGTCACATTTCAATCGTCCTCACAATATTTCAAACGTTTTCATTATTATGACATCAGTGATGATGACTCACTCAAATGAGGATTAGCAGTTTTTTAGCAACAAAATATTTTTTATGATTTTTAGTTTTCTTTTTAGAGAGGGAGAGAGGTGGGGGTGCGGGTGGGGGAGGGGCAGAGGGCGAGAGAGAAAGTTAAGCAGGCTCCACGCCCAGCGCAGAGCCCAACATGGGGCTCAGTCTCACAACCCTGAGATCATGACCCGAGCTGAAATCAAGAGTCAGATGCTAAAGTGGCTTAGCTACCCTGGCACCCCGATTTTTTAATTTAGGTATTTACGTGTTTTTAGACATAGAGCTGTTGCATACCTAGTAGAGGACAATATAGTTTACATAACTTTTACATGCAATGGGAAACCAGAAAATTCATTTGACTTGCTTTATTGCAATACTTGCTTCCTTGGGGGAGTCTGGCATACTCCAAAGTATGCTCGTATTATATATCTACAACACTTCAGAAAGTATTTATTTTTATAGGATGATATCCTTTATTCTAAAAAATATTACTGCTTCATCATTATCTTTAATCTGGAACTACAGCCTTAACTGCAGATGTATCCCCGCATTCAGTCCTTTTATCCAGATCCTTTATTTACTTTCTCTAGGAAGCCAGATGTACACGAAGCTAATGATACTTCATATAGGCCCTTTGCCATGCACTGCACTTAATTTTGAATTCATAATTTTGTATTTTCTTAAAAGACCCCTCCAGATTACATAAGCCTTAGGTGCCACCAATCCTGGATCGGCCCTGTTCTTACATAGGACTCAAGAGGAAAAGGCTCGAATGAATAGAAAGCAAGCCAGTGTCCTGATTTAAACTAAGAGATGCTTTTTGATGAGTAGCCTCATTCTCTTGGGTTGCCAACTTTCCTAGGTTAGCTCGAATGGGAGCACTTCACTTGTGGCTTTAGTCAATTTTATGTGCAGTGTTCTCTAAAACCCTACCTTACAGTGAGGAATTAATACTTTGGCGAACACCTGTGTGCAATGTTGTTATTCTAAATGCTATATTTGGCCCATACTGAAACCCCAAACAGTCAGAATTATGGTCCCAAACTCTGTCTCTGAGTATTAGGATAATTTGTCCAGGGTTAAATAGCTACAAAGTTGGCGTCTGGGATTTAAAACCACTTTTATCTGATGCCAACAATCAGAACGGGACCGGCCCGGCTGGCGCCCACTGTGCTGATGTAGCCCGCCAGCAAGAGGCAGCCTACGATAACGAGAAAGGTGCCAATCAAAAACTGCGCGGTGGCAGAGGCGATGGCCTTATAAGGAATCTTGGTAGGGCTTTCCTTAACCTTTAGTGAGATCTCACTGCACATCTTTGCAATTTAAAGCTAGCTTCAGCAGATAAAATTTCCTTCTGACGGTGAATGTGTCGTGTCAGTGCTGGAGAGCTTGGAGTATTTCACTTTGCTACTGGGGATCCTGGCAGCCACGCTGGTGTGAGCGGGCACCATAACCCGCAGAGTGGATGGGGAGCTCGCCCGCTGCAGCGGGCAGAGGCGTCAGGGCCCCGCGCCCAGCCAACCGCTGCTCCAGCCGCGCGGAGGCTCGTCTCAGCATCTCTCATTCATCTAACTCCCCCTTCAAGAACTGTTTCTGCAAGACTGCAGTGTTTTTGATGGTATTCCTCTTTTATCGTGCAAAGTTGCGATTTCTTTGATAGTCTGATGTTATATTGGCTCCTTTATTTTCTTCGGGCAGTTCTAGTAAACTTCGATTACAACTATTTAGATTGAGTAGATCAGCTTACATTCAGTAGATTTCATTCAGTCAATCTCATAGAATTTCCATTCTCCCTAAATGTTCATCATCATGTCCCATGCTTGCCTTTCTTCTCTTCCATCGGTCTAACATGCAGCACACTTAGCTAATTTGATCAGCCTCCAATGGCCAGTTAGGGGACAGGAGAGAGGCGAATGTTCCAATGAAACCTGGCTGAAATCCTGGCTCTGCCTCTTCTTAACTGTGAAACGGTGGTCTTGGTGCATATCTAAGAGCCTAGTTGAATGAAGGATGCAAACTGCCTTGCTTCTAGCAGTTGCCCCCCCCGCCCCCCAGTCAATGGAGCTCAGGTCCTACATGATCAAGGGCAAGGCATGTCCAAAGACTTTAAGGCATCTCATTCCTAAGTTTTGACTCATTGTATAGATAACAGCTCTCCTGCAAGTTGTATTGACTGAACATTGAATTGGCTGCCTTGTGGGAGTGGTGTGCCCTTCAGAGTGGAAGGTTTTAATTAAGTGATGTGATCTTCTCTTAGGCTGCTGCTGAAGGGGTTCCTTCTTCTAAATTCTCTCTCGGCTCCTGGAATTTGTACCTGAGCTGCAGCTTCTGCCTCAAGGTTTTATACCAACCAAATGTAGGATTTCTCCCTCTTCTGTGCTCTATGCCTACTTCTTACTACCCTATCCCTTCTTACTGGTTTATAATTCATCATAAAATTTATCACCTACTATATCCATTATCTCATTTAATTCAATTTAACCTCATTTGGAAGGTGTATTTTAACTTCTACCAGTGAGTTTTATTTTTTTTATGTATTCTTTTATATTTGGGATTACCTCATTACTCAGAATATAAAATTCTCCATAAGGGCACCTGGGTGACTCAGTCAGTAAAGCATCTGCCTTTGGCTCAGGTCATGATCTCAGGGTCCTGGGATTGAGCCCCACATCGGGCTCTCTGCTCAGTGGGGAGTCTGCTTCTCCCTCGCCCTCTTACTCTCTCTCTGTCTCTCAAATAAATAAATAAATAAATAAAATCTTAAAAAAAAAAAACCCCAAACATCTCAGTGGAATTAATGGTATATCTTCAAAATCCTCTAAACCATAGAAAGTCTAACATTGAGCTATTTGAGGCCATAGCAGATCCTGAGGTGGGGGATAAGTGGCTTTTAATGTATGTAACTTTAAAAATCTTCCTTGGCATCAGAGGAACCGGGATGGAATTAAACCTGGGATGGATGGCTCTGTTATTGATGTGTGACATGCCACCATTGAATGGAGTGGGGGGAAAATCTGACCTAAATAACTTTAGATACCAGTATTTTGTCTAAGTAGTGTAAGACTAAAGACGGAAAGAACTGAATACCAACATTGTACTCCAGTTGGTAAATTTTTTCCCACGACGTATGATTTAGCAATTCCTTAGCTACTTTAAGTGTATACTAGGGTTGAACAAATAAGCAATTGTGTTATAGGTATAGGTATAGTTTTCTTATTTTTTTTAAAGATTTTATTTATTTGACAGAGATAGAGACAGCCAGCAAGAGAGGGAACACAAATGGGGAGTGGGAGAGGAAGAAGCAGGCTCATAGCGGAGGAGCCTGATGCGGGGCTTGATCCCACAACGCCGGGATCACGCCCTGAGCCGAAGGCAGACACTTAACCGCTATGCCACCCAGGCGCCCCTAGTTTTCTTATTTTTGAGAAAAAGAAGAAACATTGGAATTCTTTGTACTATCTTTGAAGTACTTTTGTAGGTATCTTATTTAAAAATTGAAAGTTTATTTAAGAAACAAAATGAGCTCTCAAAAAGAAAAGAAGAGACAAACAAAAACAGACTCTTAATTATAGAGAACAAACTGATGGTTACCAGGGAGCAGGTAAGTGGGGGATAGGGGAAGTAGGTGAAGGGGGTTAAGAGTACACTTATTTGAGCACTGAGTAATGGAATTGTTGAAACACTATATTGTACACCTGCAACTAATATAACACTGTACATTGATTATACTGGAATTTAAAAAGCTATTAAGTTTTAAAAAATTCCTACAAAGAAAAAAGAGTACACTGTGATAAACACTGAGTAATGTATAGAATTGTTTTTTTAATTATTGAATTACTATATTATAAATCTGCATCTAACACTGTATGTTAAAATAAAAGTATATTCATGATAAAAAATAATAAAATAAAAATACATAAAAGTAAAAAGTTGAAAAATAGATCTTAATTACTATCTAGGGTGAGTTCTCCAGCTTTGTTCTTCTTTAAGATTATGTTGGCTATGCTTTTTGATAATTTTTATTTGGGAATACTTTAAGACCCATGAAAAGTTACAAAAATAATACAAAGAATCCTGGTGTTCCCTTCAGCAAGTTTCCCCAACGATAATATCTTACATAACTGTAATACATAATCAAAAGCAGGAAGGTGACATTGGTGCAATACTATTAACTCAAATGCAGACATTATTTGAATTTTTCCAGTTTTTACATGCACTCATTTTGGCGGGTATGGCGTGACTATAGTTCTATAAAACTTTATCATGTGCAGATTCATGTAACCATCAGCACAGTCAGGATGTAAAACTGTCTCATTGCCACAAAGTAACTTTTTTGTGTTGTCCCTTAGTACTCACACTCACCTCCCAGCTTTTAACACCTGGATATCACTGATCTGTTCCATCATGATAATTTCATCACTTTAAGAAAGTCATAAAAGTAGAATCCTACAGTGTGTAACCTTTTGTTTGGCTTTCTTCACTTAGTATAATGACCTTGAAATCCATCCAAGTTACTGTGCTTTGTTCACGCCTTTTTATTCTTGGGCGGAATTCCATTGTATGGGTACACTATAGCTTCTTTTCTTTTCTTTTCTTTTCTTTTCTTTTCTTTTCTTTTCTTTTCTTTTCTTCTTTTCTCTTTTCTTCTTTTTTCTTTTCTTTTCTTTTCTTTTTAATCTATTGACCTACTGAAGGACATTTGGGACACATCCAGTTTGGGGTTATTACAGATAGATGCTATGAAAATTATTATACAAGTCTGTGTGTGAATCTAAGTTTTTATCCTCTGGGATAAATACCCAGCAGTGGGATTGCAGAGTTATACACTAAGTATATGTGTAAGGTGATAAGAAGGTGCCAGACTATCTTCCAAAGTGGCTGTACCATTTCATATATTCACCAGCAACGTGGGAGAGTTCCATTTGCTCCATCTCTGCCAGCACATGGTGTTGTCAATATTTTAAAAATTTATCCTAATAAGTATATAGTGGTATCTCACAGTAACTTTAATTTCCAGTTCTCTGATAGCTAATGGGGGTACATATCTTTTTAAGTGCTTATTTGCCATTCCTTTATCCTCTTTGCTAAAGTGGCTTTCAAGTCTTGTGCCCATTTTCTAATTGGACTGCTTGTTTTCTTATTGTTGAGTTTGGATAATTAATTATACTCTGGTCACAAGTTCTTTATCAGATATGTGATTTGCAAATACCATCTCCCAGTTTATGGTTTTTCTTTTATCTCTTAACAAGGTCTTTTGCAGTACAAAGTGTGTGTGTGTTTGTGTGTGTGTGTGTGTGTGTGTGTGCGTGCGCTTTAATTTTGCCAAGTTTAATTTATCATATCTTTCTTTTATGGATCACACTTTTGGTGTCATGTCCAAGAACTCTGCATATGCCTTGGTCAAGAATATTTTCTCTTATGATTTCTCCTAAAAGTATTATAAGTTTATGTTATATTATTTATTTTTTATTTTAAGGAATTTATTTGAGAGCATGAGAGAGCACGAGCAGGGGGAGGGGGAGAGGAAGAGTGAGAGAGACAAGCAGACTCCCTGCTGAGCACAGAGTTGGGGGTGCTTGATCCCAGGACCCTGAGATCATGACCTGAGCTGAAGTCAGAGGCTCAACAGGCTAAGCCGCCCAGGCGCCCCATGTTTTATATTTAGAGCTACAGTGCATTTAGGTGTTAGATTTAGGTTTCGTAGTTTTTGTCCATGAATGCCCAATTATTACTATACCATCTTTTGGAAAATCTATCCTTCTCCTGTGGAATTGCTTTTTCACCTTTGTCAAAATTCAGCTGGTATACTTGTGTAGCTCTGTCTATGGAACCTCTGTTCCGTTCCACTGTTCTATATTTCTATCCTTTGCCAGTAACATGCTGTCTTGATTAATTGTTGTTACATATCAAGTCTTAAATTGAGACTTAGCTTTTGTATGGCTACAAAGAATCATATTTGGATTTTGGTAGGAATTTCATTAAACCTATAGATTAATTTGAAAAGAAACGACATCTTTACTTTGATGAATCATCAGTCAATAAACATGGTATATTGTTCCATTTAACTTGGTTTTCCTTGATTATGTCATTATAATTTTTTTATTCATCTGCATGCAGACCCTGTACACATTTTGTTAGATGTGCGCCTAACTATTTTCTTATTTTGGAGTAATTGTACATGGTATTATGTTTTTAATTTGTTTACAGTTTTTCATCATTAGCATATACAATACTATTGATTTCTGTGTGCCAGGAACCTGCATTTCGCAACTTTGCAAAACTCACTTATCAGTTCTGATAGTTTTGTTGTTGTTGAATCTCTTATAATTTTCTACATAAGCCATCATTCCATTTGCAAACAGGGATGGTTTTGTTTCTTCCTGTCCTGTGCCTTTTATTTCCTTTCCTTGCTTTCTTGTACTAGCGATGCTTTTCCAGTACTATGCTGAACAAGAGTGGAGAGAATGGACTTCTATCTCCAATTACTATACAGCGATTGGTGACACGTACTTGGATATTTATCTCATGCAGCAGAGCTAATCGGCACTATGCTATCCCACTGACTTCTTTGGTTTGGCTCCAGAATCTGCCTAATGGCTGTGGTTTAGAGTAGCAATTATTAATTGAGTTCTAGAGTATTGTATTAGATTCCTAGAGTTGCTGTAACAAAATACCAATATGCATGTGGCTTAAAACAACCAAAATTTATTGCCTCATGGTTCTGGAGGCTTTAAGTACAAAATCAAGATTTCCCTCTGAAGCCTGTAGAAGAGAATACTTCCTTGCCTCTTCTGGGTTCTGTGGTTTTCCGGCTTCTCCAGCATTCTTTAGCTTCTTGATGCACCACTGCAAACCCAGCCTCTGTTGTCACCTGGTCATTGTCACCCTGCATCTCTCCTCTTTTTAGAAGGACACCAATTTTATTGGATTAAGGACCCAATACTCCAGTATCTGAATATAACTAATTACATCTATAATAATCCTATTTTGGAATAATGTCACATTTTGAGGTAATGGAGATTAGGACTACAACATATCCTAATCATATTTCAAGCCATAATTCAAGCCATAAAAAGTGAATTTTTTTTTTCTGTCTCCCTTATCCCCCGAAGGATGCTACAGAGTTCCAGGCAGTTTGTACTCTGTAACTATTTTGTCTTGACCACAGGTTGACTCCTAAGGGAAGCTAAGTGACCTATACCATTCAGTTTCTCTTCCTGAAATTTTAATTTGAATTCAACAACACTCTGTTTGTTGTTTGGATTGAGGTCACTTGAACACGGTGTATGACTGCTATCATGCTGAAGCAAAGCCAGTCCTCAGACGGAGAAGAGAAACCTGTGTCCCGTCCATGAAGAACACAGAGATGGGAGACCCTGAAACTCTAAAAGAGATAATTTTTAAAAAGTGGAAAGATAAATGAATCTTTGATGCTTCATACTTCTAGGTTCTAGTTCTTCAGGAAGTTCAAGACAACTCTTTTTTCTGTGTTCCATGAGTCATTTTTAGGAATTACCTTATTTTGTATAAGCTGGTTAGAAAGTATGGTATTTCCTTATATGAAGTGCCACAATTTACTTATGTATTTTACTGTACATAGACATTGGGTTGTTTCCCTTTGTTGACTGTTATGAATGGTGGTGACTTGAAATGTTTATGATTGTAAATTTACTAAATTTTTTCTTTTAAATTTCTTCCACTGCTTTTATGCTTCAAAAGTTTTTCTCCATTGGGGAATTTCATTTTATTTTATTTTATTTTATTTTTAAAGATTTTATTTATTTATTTGACAGAGACAGCCAGCCAGCGAGAGAGGGAACACAAGCAGGGGGAGTGGGAGAGGAAGAAGCTGGCTCCTAGTGGAGAAGCCTGATGTGGGCTCGATCCCAGAACTCTGGGATCACGCCCTGAGCCGAAGGCAGACGCTTAACGACTGGGCCACCCAGGCACCCCTCCATTGGGGAATTTTAAACAGATTCATCTATATTTTTCTAGTTATTCAAAATGATTTTATCTTAAATATTTAACTAATACATGTGGAATTAGTGAGTGATATGTTATGAATACAACTAATTTTTTATCCAAACAGTTAAATGATTGAACCATCTGATGATTAACCCATCTTTGATCCTTGCATCTTTAGTGCAAACTTTGTGAGCTGGTAAAGTATTAAAAAGATCCATGTGTTTACATGTGAGCTGCCTCTTAATTTTGACATTCACACCGATTTTACACCACATAATTAAAGTTTAACTACAAGAATAAAATAATTTTTAATACTTTATTGATCCTAAATTTAATTGTAGATAAAGAAAAAAATACAGGATGCCTTGGTGGCTCAGTTGGTTAAGAATCTGCCTTCGGCTCAGGTCATGATGGCAGGGTCCTGGGATCAAGTCCCCCATCAGCCTCCTTGCCGAGCAAGAAGTCTGCTTCTCCCTCTGACCCTCCTCTTTGCTCATGCTCTCTCTCTATTTCAAATAAGTAAACAAATTCTTTAAAAATATATATATAAGCTAAGGAAACTCTCTCAAGACATTCACAATTAATGCTGCATGCATTCTGTTTTTTCCTTTTTTATACAGGCTACCCATGCAGACTCTCTTCCAAATAATTTCAATTTCTGAAATTTCAAAGTGCTCATCAAAATTATGGTAACTAATCTAAGCACAAGTGACTCATATTTTTTATCAATAAAGTTTTATAATTAATATTTGCATAAAAAGAACAAATTTTTGGGTATTAAAATAAGCTTCTAGTTAGTAGATTTTTTTTAATGATTTTTTTTTATTATATTATGTTAGTCACCATACAGTACATCCCCGGCTTCCGATGTAAAGCTCGATGATTCATTAGTGGCGTATAACACCCAGTGCTCCATGCAATACGTGTCCTCCTTACTACCCATCACCAGTCTATCCCATTGCCCCACCCCCCTCCCCTCTGAGGCCCTCAGTTTGTTTCTCATAGTCCATAGTCTCTCATGCTTCCATTCCCCCTTCCGATTACCCCCCCTTTCTTTATCCCTTTCCTCCCCTACCGATCATCCTAGTTCTTATGTTCCATAGGTGAGAGAAATCATATGATAGTTGTCTTTCTCTGCTTGACTTATTTCACTTAGCATTATCTCCCCCAGTGCCGTCCATGTTTCNCCCAGTGCCGTCCATGTTTCAGCAAATGTTGAGAACTCGTTCTTTCTGATAACTGAGTAATATTCCATTGTATATATGGACCACAGCTTC
>NC_048227.1:65142117-65326447 GCF_002007445.2 Ailuropoda melanoleuca | reverse complement strand
TTATTTCTCCATCAATTCTGAATGACAGCCTTGCTGGATAAAGGATTCTTGGCTGCATGTTTTTCTCTGAAGGAGCTTTAAAAATGCCCCCTCAAGCCTTTCTCTCATTCCAGGTCTGTGTAGACAGGTCTGATGTAATTCTGATACCTTTGCCTTGGTACATGAGAAATTTCTTTGCCCTGGCCGCTTTCAATACTGTATCCTTNTTGCCCTGGCCGCTTTCAATACTGTATCCTTGGATCTAATATTTGCGAATTGCACTATGACATGCCGTGGCGTAGGTTTGTCCTGGTTGAGCTTGGATGGGGTCCTCTCTGCCTCTTGGACACGAATGCTTGTTTCCCTTGCTAGATTAGGGAAGTTTTCAGCTACAATTTGTTCAAATATCTCTTCTAGACCTCTGTTTTTCTCCACCCCTTCAGGGATGCCGATGATTCTGCCATTAGATCGTTTCATAGAGTCAGTAATCTCCTGTAATCTACATTCGTGGGCGTGGATTTTTTTAAGACCAGCTTCTATTTTCGTTTTATCTTCTACTAACCTATCCTCCAATTCGCTAATGCGTTCCTCTGCTTCGGTGACCCTGGCCATCAAAGCCTCTAGTTTTGACTGCATTTGGCTCATAGAATTTTTAATTTCGTCAGATTCACTCTCATTTCCGCCCTTAGGGATTCTATATTCTCAGTAACATTTTCGTTAATACTTTTTTCAAGTCTACTCATCATCTTGACCATCGTTGCTCTGAATTCCATTTCTGATAATTGGGATACATCCATATGTATTAATTCTGTGGCCGAGGCCAATTCTGTGGCAGAGGCCACAGACTCATTATCTTTTCTTTGCTGGGGGGGACTTCACTTCTCCTCGTCATTCTGATGAGAGATTGCGGGGTTGTCCAGAGCCCAAATTATTGACTGGGACCCAGGCCGTGCGCCCTTGTTTTATAGAGATCTTAGGGATGTGGGCTTCTTCTTTAAAGATTTTATTTATTTATTTGAGAGAGAGAGACAGACAGTCAGCAAGAAAGGGAACCCAAGCAGGGGAGTGGGAGAGGAAGAAGTGGGCTCCCAGCGGAGGAGCCCGATGAGGGACTCCTTTCCAGAATGCGGGGATCACGCCCTAATCAGAAGACAGGTGCTTAATGACTGTGCCACTCAGGTGCCCTGGGTTGTGGGCTTCTTGATTTTTCAGGCTGCCTCCTGGGGGAGGGGCCTGCTGCGCCAATACTCAGGAAACCCTGTTTGGGTAGAGTCTCCATGTCCCCTGCGAGGGGGGATGGGGATGGGCACGCTGTGAGCCCGTATTTCCAGGCTTTTGTTCTCTGGCGGCTTTCCCTGGCGGTTTGCTGTGCCTCTTCTGAGAGGCAGAGCAGCAGCAGCCGAAATTCAGCCTCTGTCACAGAACAGAGGGATTGCAGCCCGTTCTCCACTGATGTTCTGGCCACTTTAACTCTGTTTCTGTTGGTGCTGCTCAACCCTGCAGCATCCCGGGCTGTGCGCCCCACACCCGGCGTCCCAGCCCTCACTTCCAGGGCCGGCACGTCTCTGTCCTTTGTGTTTCCAACCCCGCCAGCCGCCAGCCGCCCCGCGTGCTCCCGGAGCTCCCGGTCTCAGTCTGGATCCAGTGAGCACACCGGGATTCCAGAGTTCTGTGAGATACTTGGTGGCACGCGCCCCCTGCTCACGGTCTCAGTCTGCTGTCTAGAGGGTGCGGGTCCGCGGTCCGCCTGCTCCCCTGTGCAGGTGGCTACCGCTTCCTGGCGCCCGAATGCGGTGGCTCCCTCCCCCTTCCGTTTATCTTCCGATATCTGTGCGCGGTTTCACGGCTCCCCGCTTCGTACCTCGATACTCAGCGCTGGAGATGTTCATGTAGAGATCCAGATGTATCTTCCTGCGTCTCAGGCTGATTCTGTGGATGTTCAGGCTGGTCTGGTACCTATCCAGCTTGACTCTGGGGACTGGCTGAAAAAGGGGTCCCCTACTCCTCTGCCATCTTAACTCCCATCTAGTTATAGATTTTTAAATGATTTTTCTTGCACTGATTCTACTCCTCATTTAGATCCCAGATGAACTTCAAGGGAAGATCTTCCATTTTGCTTTGGAATATTCTGTCCAATCTTCCATTTTGTTCCACAGTCAACTGACGTTTCCAGTCTCCAGGGGTACACAGTGGGATAAGCACAAGAACAACAAATAGGTGAGAAAGTAGCACGAATAGGGTAAAAGTCTCCTCCAACTTCCTCCAAGCTAAGTTAAATTTCTGTTAGTTCTCTGTGGTGTTGACACCTCAACACTTCACGTATCCTTATACAAGGATAAGCTAAGAAACAAACTTAGGGGTGCAATTATAGTTTTATAGTTATAGTCCACTTCCTTAACTGTTAGACTCCCACCAATCACCACCATTAAGTTAGTACCTTCTAAAGTAGAAGGAAAAACAAGGCTCAAATATATAAAGAGATTAGAATTTTTAAATATATTTTACTAAATGCCAGGTGCCAGCTTGGCAAAGTACACCATCATGTAATATAATTCTTCATACAACCTGACAAGGTGAATATTTCTTTATTTTTAAAATCGGAAAGAAATGAGACTCAAAGATTTTCAAGTAACGAAGTCAAAGTCACAGAGGTTGACTGCAGTTCTACTTCGTGAAAGTTTGAAATGATCTGAAGCCAATTTTTTATTGAAGATTAGTTACTTGGCATTTTCAGATTTTCTTATGTAAACCTTATTATTGGCATTTGAGCCAGTCAACAAACTATTAAGGACATGAGAATTGCTTTATATCTGATCTAGTTGAGCAACAGAAAGTGACAGTTGATAATAAATGGGACAAAAGAAGAAAATAATTTTTTTAAATAGCAGAACCCATAGAATTTTCGATAAGATCTTTACATAATTAAGAATTAATCAATCTCCATCATAATAATACTGTTAGGAACAAATTAGAGAATAAAATATGAATAAAATAGAGAAACACAAATTATGTTTTAGAATGATGTACATTAAAATATTAAATTAAAAAATTTTGAATTAAGGATTATCAGGAGGAAAATATACTCATTCTTAACTCTTGGTATGTTACAAGAATACAATAAAAATTATTGCATGTTGTTGACTAATTGAATTCATAGCAGATTGGGTTAATGGCATATCAATTTACTTTTTCAATGAAGAAATCTGACACATGAGGAAAAAACAGTAATCCAAACCCCATACTCCACAACAAAATTCATATTAAGTTTACTTTAGAATGTTCTAGGAGAAATAGAGGAAAACAAGAATGGAACTCTTCAAGTCACGTATATCCATTGCCCTTAGTTAAGACTTGCCAACAAATTTTAAAGAGTAGGGACACATGGACTAGAATGAAGGAAACTTATATTTATTAATCAGGTTCCAGTGTCAGGCTCTGTACTGAACAACTTCTGTTTCCTGGGACACATCTCAGAGCCATTTTGGTTGGGATCGTCGATTCTTCTTAGGGCTCCAATGGTAGTACTAGGGGAGACATGTTGGAAGCACTCCTTATTTAGCTTAGGGGCCAAGGACTCAAGAGACGTCTCAACATTTTTTCTTCTATAAACCACTGAGCATCACCTTTGAACAGGAAAATTCTTTCATTTACTTGTATCTTGGTTACATCTTTTAGAATATAATCATAGTTGATTTGTGGGTCAGATGCCATGTTCTGAAATGTAGCCTGTTCCACAACAGCATCCACATCCTCTTCACTCAGTTCTTTCTCAAAAAAAAAAAAACCACTGCTAATTTTAAGCACAGCACTTCTGAGATCCTGAAAGAATTATGTGAAAAACTATTCAGCGTATGAGAAATGCATGAGTTCCCGCCCAACACCCTTACCACGTTGTGGAAAACTGAAGGTGTGTGGGCTTATTCTAAGCCTAGAGTTTCACAAGAATGAGTTACTTCCTTGTTCCTTCTATGAAAATGAGGGCTCTGGCTGTCAGCTTTGTTACAGCTTCCTACTGTTTAATTATATAAGGATAGCTCATCAGTCATTCTTTCAAGAAACACTTTTAGACTATCTTATATGTTTCAGAGCTGTGCTAGGTGCTGGAGAAGTTCAAGAGAATAATAATATATACTATTTGTGCTTGTTAAGAGTTCACAATTTCATGAGGAAAGAGTAAAGCAAGTAGTTAAATATAATGGGCCCAAGAAAGAAAATCCCCCTCAAACTCTTCCAAAACATTGAAGAGGAGAGAATACTTCCAAAATCATTTTATTAGGTCAGCATTACCCTGATACCCAAAGCGAAACAAAGACATTGCAAGAAAAGAAATCTGATTTAGGTCACTTGACTTACCGTGCAATACATGGGAGAAGTAGGTGGTAAGTTCTATTTTGGACATGCTTTGTTTGAAGACCAAACATTAGACGTAAAAATAGGTACATAGAAGACAGATATAATATAGATGTGCCTGAGCTGGTGATATTTATATTTGGAATTCACTGACTTATTTCCCAACCCACTCTCATCTGGTTTACTGTACCTCATTCCAGGCTTCATGTCACTAGATTTAACGGACATTTTAAACTCACTTTTTCACTTGACTTTTCAGCAGCCTTAAAGATCTTAAAAAGATCTTAAAGATCTTTCTTAACACATTTGCTTGGCTTCTATGTCACCACAAATTTCTTGTTTTCTCTCTACCTCTTAGACTGTTCCTTTTCTCTTTCCTTGGTGAGCTCATCCCTCTCCACCCAAACTTAGTGTCCTAAGGTCTCTCAGTAATAGATTCTAGTTCCCCTTCTCTTCTCCCCTCCCTCCTTTCCCCCTTTTCCCTACTTCCCTCTCCCTTTCTTCCCTCCCTTCCCATTCTCAATTTTATCCACTTACATAGTCTCTGTTTTTTTTTTTAAGATGTATTTATTTGAGAGAGAGAGAGAGAAAGTGGGGAGTGGGGGCTGGGGAACAGAAGGAGAAGGAGAGAGAGAATCCCAAGCAGACTCCACACAGAGCGCAGGGACTGACGGGCTCAATCTTACAACCTGAACCAAAATCAAGAGTCATATGCTTAACGAGCTGTTCCAGCCAGGCACCCCCATAGTTTCAGTTGTATTCTATACAGTGATTATGCCCAAATTAATATCACTGCTATTTTAGCCCAGCTCTTCCTTGACCTTTAGACCTGTATTTTCCATTTATTTCCAAATGTCTTCATCTGGATACTTGATACTTCTAAGGCATCTTAAACTCCATGTGTCAAAACCAACCTGATAGTCTTCTCCCTTAGCCCTTATCTTGCTTCCGTGATCCCTAAACATCTTCATGAATGACACCATTGCCTACACTGATAGATGAACCAGAAATATAGGAAGCGTCCTTGACACCTCTCTTTCTCATTTTTTCCTATGCATAATCCCTTTTTCTTTTTACCTCCTAAATATATTTTAGGGCTCTGCATTCTCTCTAATCTCAATGATACCATTCTAATCCAAAACACCATTGATTTTCAGTGGATTAGCTCACTGGTCTCTATCCTTCTTATAACTCTTAAAGGGCTTACTGCTTTCAAGATGAAAGAAATCACTATTATTAACACATCTAAAGATCTTGCACAGTCTGGCTCCATGAACCTCTTTATCTTGATCTTTGGTCCCTTCCACCTTGTACTTTAACTTTTTCCTTCACTTCTTTTTTTTTTTTTATTAAAGATTTTATTTCTTTATTTGACAGAGAGAGAGACAGCCAGCGAGAGAGGGAACACAAGCAGGGGGAGAGGGAGAGGAAGAAGCAGGCTTCCACCGGAGGAGCCTGATGTGGGGCTCGATCCCATAACGCCAGGATCACGCCCTGAGACGAAGGCAGACGCTTAACGACTGCGCCACCCAGGCGCCCCAAACTTTTTCCTTCACTTCTTAAAAGATGTCTTACACTTTAGTGCTTCAGGCAATTTGCACATTCTTTCATTCTTTATTTTTATTTTTTATTTTTGCTTAGAATTCTCTTTTACTTTTCTTCCTTTTGTTAACTCATATTTGTTAACTTGTAGTTTTCATGTTACTTTTTCCAGAAAACGTTGCCTATCACTTTGACTATACCAGTTTTCTTCATTTCATGTACTGATACTGTACCTATAGTTTTCCTTAGTAGCACATATAACAGTTTTGGATTATATATACCTGCTGGGGAATACCTGTCTTCCCTGTTGAACTATAAGCTCTATAAATAAAGGGTTTAATCTTCTTTGTCTCATGATTTAGTACCTGTCACATGGTAAGCATTCAATAATTTTTTAAATAAATCAGTGTAAACCACACAATAGTGAACTTCAAATGAACTTGACTTGGTTTATGGAATGTTTTAGGATAACATATTGGATGCCAACATGTAAACATTATGGAAAGAAAGAAAGAAAGAAAGAAAGAAAGAAAGAAAGAAAGAAAGAAAGAAAGAAAGAAAGAAGAAAGAAAACTTGCATCATAGGGCATACGTCCACCTCTGACTAATTCAGCATATTTTAGTGGCTTGTCATCCCCAGCACACTGCCATGCTTTTCTCTTGTTTAAGGTGCGGTTGCTCTAGATATCTGAGTTTGCCTTTATTGTTACAGAAGGTTACTTGAAAAAGAATCATAAAAGATGATTGTCTAAAGTGCTAAGAGAGCCCTTAGGAAGACAAGTAATGCAAGGATGGGTAGGGAATTAGAAATCCCCCAAAAAGCCTGAGAAGTCCTTAGCTAAGAATATAACTAGAATGTAGTTCACTGAAACCAAGATAAGAAAAGGTTTCAAAGAAATAATTAAAAACAGTAATAACCTTTTCCTCTTACCTTCTTCATCTCCTCATACATCATGAACAGAATTTTGAAGTCATGTCTGTGCTCATACCAGCCTCTGATGTGATCAAACCAAAGACTTCCAACCAGTGTGGGGAACAATTACATGATTCTAATAGAAACCTGTCTTTCCTAAGTATGTAGGAAAGGAGCAATGCAGAATAAAGAAGCCCAAAGTACTAATTTTGAAGATTTCTTTAAGGTAAACCCACTTCTTTTCCTTACTTCTGCCACCTGAAAACATGCCTTTATTTCTCTTCTTATTGTCTATTTTAAGATCTCTGGCTAGCAACATTAGCTATCTATAAAGTGACAGAATCTTCTAAATGAATGAGAGCTCTGACTCCACATTCCACAAGCTTCTTGCGTCATTCTATCCTCCCTCATAGTGGAATGAAAATTCTAGAGCTCTGGTATAAGGCTTACCACAGGTCCATGACAGAGCACAAAAACTAAACTCTCCCTAGACATTAACTATTTTAAAACGCAGGGACCTGGGTTTGGACCCAGCTAGTTTGAACTACCAGGCTGTTTGTGGTTGTCACTCTCCGGCCAAAATATTTCTTAAACGATATGCCTTTGCAGCCTGACAATCCCCAAAGTGGTACTGGTAAGAATGGAAAAGCCATTGAAAGACAGATTAAGTTGACAGCTAGTAGTAACCACTTATGTGAATCCCACCTTCAATTATTAACCTTCTCCATCCCTGTAAAATATGTCCCCTAAATTTGAGGATTTGGTTGAATGGCAACATTGCCTCATAAACATTTTGCTTGACAAAAAATTCATAGTTACCTTTTCCATCTAGAAATCTTTCCATGAAGTCTTCCATGTTATCGAAATCTTCTAATACAATCAATGATTTTGAAAAGTGAAAATATGAGGTCATAGAAGAAAGGGGGGGTAAACAGAAGGGGGAATGAACCACGAGAGACTATGGACTCTGGGAAACAAACTGAGGGCTTCGGGGGCGGGGGGGGAATGGGATAGGCCGGTGATGGGCATTAAGGAGGGCATGTATTGCATGGTGCACTGGGTGTTATACGCAAGTAATGAATTCATGGAACTTTACGTCAAAAACTACGGATGTACTGTATGGTGACTAACATAATAAAAAATTATTATTAAAAAAATAAAGTTTGGGGGGCGCCTGGGTGGCACAGCGGTTAAGCATCTGCCTTCGGCTCAGGGCGTGATCCCGGCGTTATGGGATCGAGCCCCACATCAGGCTCCTCCGATGAGCCTGCTTCTTCCTCTCCCACTCCCCCTGCTTGTGTTCCCTCTCTCGCTGGCTGTCTCTATCTATCAAATAAATAAAATCTTTAAAAAATAAATAAATAAATAAAGTTTGGGACAAAGTTTGAAAAAAAGAAATAATCCTGTTTTCAATTCTGAATTAATTTTTAATAATAAATGTCAATAGTAATGCTATGCATTTCAAAATTATTCAGAGCTCTTTATTTCTATTACCCAGTGTCAGTATGTCAAGGAGTTTGTTCAAGTTTTGCATTCATTTGCATTTTATGCTAAAATTAGTAAAGACAAAATCAAGGGCTCTTCGTTCCTTTATCATGCTCCGAAGAACTGTGATTTTTCTGACTCTGTGATGGTAGTGACTGAGATTAATCCTTCAGCTTCTCTGTTTTCTGTATTTCATGTAAGGTCCCTATTTAGGATTTTCTGTGGCTACCTGCTTCTCCGTTCTCAGTCTCCTTTCTTAGAGCCTTATCTTCTAGAAATACAGACAAATGAAGAGCTCAAGTCCCCTTTCATCTCTCCTTTTTTTTCTTACTGAGTAGTACAGGTCTTCCCATACAATGTTGAGAAAAAGTAGTGATAGCAGGCATTTTTGTCTTGTTCTTGATTTTAAGTGCAATATTCTAAAATTTTCACTATTGCATATGCTGTGGTAGCTTTTGGTGGATTCTGTTTATCAGCTTAAAGAAGTTCCCTTTTCTCCCCAGTTCGCTACTACTTTCCATTGTGAATGGATGCTGAATTTTATTGAGTGCTTGTTCTGCGTCCATTGAGATAATGCAAGCTTTCTCTATGCACTAGTAATGTAGGTGAACTACATTAATACATTTTTAAAGCAATCTTGGCTCTTGAAATAAACCCACTTTGGTCATAGTGTATTCTTTTTTAACATCGCTGAATTTGTTTTGCTTGTGTTCGGTTTAGGATTTTTGCATCTATGGTCATGAATGTACCATTAATGTTTTAAAAGGACCTGAGATGCCCAAAATCTTGCAATGGTGTGGCTCAGCTGATCTGTCTGCATGATAGATTTGGTATAATTTATGGTGAATCCCGAGGAGACTCATTAATCTCTCCTCCAAAATGAGAAAGAACTTAGCTGGCTGGACTGAGGATCGGTGGGAGGTGTCCCAAACATTTGGGCTGGATTAAGTGTAAGGGAAAAACGTATGGACTGCGGTGATTGACCTACAGCTCTGCAAACTGAGGTGGCACTGACATCTAAAGGAGGAAAAAACATACCAATTGTGTGTTTCACAGAGTAGAAGAATCTAGGGATAAGACAATGTGTTACTAATTTAGGGAAAGTAAACAAGGTCATGAATTTCAAAGTAGATGGCAAAAGGGAGAAACTGGAGCACTTTCTTGAAAATCAGGAATAATTATTTTTTTTGTATTGATTTAGGCTCCAATATATCTTTCAGCAACATTAACCACTCTATACGACATTGCTTCAAGGGCACCAATCATCCTATTTTCTAAAAAATGCAAGTTACAGGGTGCCTGTGTGGCTCAGTCAGTTAAGCGTCTGTCTTTGGCTCAGGTCACGATCTCAGGGTCCTGGGATCAAGCCCCACATCAGGCTCCCTGCTCAGTGGGGAGTCTACTTCTCCCTCTTCCCATCCTTGTGCTCTCTCTCTCTCTCTCCCTCTGTCTGCTTCAAATAAATAAATAAATAAAATCCTTTTTAAAAATAAAAAATAAAAAGCACAAATTTAAAAATAAGCTTTTTTGGAATGAAAGATTTGAAGGCAATTTTTAGCTTAAAATTGTTTCATCATTGTAGAGAAATACAAAGCAATTAGAGTAATTGAAAAGTATATTAGGAATTAGTTCTGACTGAGATATGCCACCAACAAAAGTCCTGCTGGGTTTTTAAATCTATCCTCTTCCATTCTCAGACCAACCCAGCAGGTCTGCATTTACCAGTCTAATCTTGGCTCAGTATTTGGTTTCTTCATAGGTGCCATCAGAAGTGACAATAGATGCCTCTCAAATAACCTTATATAATAAAGATTTTAGGTTTATCTTTTTTCTGATTCTAAATGGTGGTCTAAATGGAGATTGGGCTACTGTCCACGCCTGGAAAAGGGCACATTTGTGCACACGCATTATCAAACCAGAATGAAGATCAACAGGTGGCCCACTCCTCAAACTTACCAGATTTGGGATACATAACTATGAAAACATTGTCATCTCTAATTTCAAAATCTTCTAGAGTTTCTAGTAGGTTAATATTAGTCACAGAAAGTGCAAAATAAAAGTCTTTAAATTTTAATAAATAATTGTGTTGTCCGTTATTATTTACATATAAGTAAAAACAGGTAAAATTCTTTTCAACTCCTTAGTACTTTATAATAATGACTAACACTTAGGGAATATTCAATATGTGCCACGTACCATTCAAATATCACCTGTGTACCGATTCATTGACCATATGAAATACTTTTACTTAACATTGCTTGTGGTGGTGTTATTATCACTGTCTTAAAGATGAGGAAACTTAGATACTAAGAGGTTAGACGGCTTCTCCTAAAACCCAGTGAAGGAGGTTGTATCATGATTCCAAACATACAGATGTGGAAAGGAGGGCACAAGGAGGTTCAGCAAACAGCCCAAGGTTGCCAGCTATCAGCATTGGCAAGATTTGGTGCTAGATGACTTGACCACAGAGTTCATGCTTTTAATCTCTTTACCATGTAGTTTCTTATTATTTTATATTTTTAAAATTATTATAGAGATAGAAAATGTTTTAATGAATGTACTTTTTATTTCTGTGTTTATTTTTTTCCCCTGGAACGTGAATAAGCTGCTGTCCTGAAAGCAGCTTCTCAGGCTTTGGAATCGGAAAGGCCTTCTCAAATGTGTGCTGGAAAATGCCTTGAATGAATAATAGAAATCGTTTTACTTTGGAAATGCTACCCTCATGTAGTTGCAGGATGTTTTATGGTAGTTCCTATATTTTCCAATAGATGTTTTTTCAGAAATCTGAAATAAATCTAAATAAGAAAGTGAAAATAAAAATAGGAAGCAAATAGTCTAAAGACATATGTATTTAAAAATTGAGCCAGCCAAGCTTTTCTTCATTAGCTCTGTCTGAGAAATCTATTCTTTTTTTTTTTTTTTTGAGGGCTCTATTCTTGAATTTAAATAGATGAGAGAATCTCAGAAGTTCTAATATTAAGTTAGAACCAGCATACATTTCAGTTAGGTAGTTTTTAAAAATCTTTGTGCCACCAAGAAAACGAACTTGCTAAAAGTTGCAATTACGGCTTTTCTAAATCGCATGTGCAACAATAACATTTACTTTCTTTACAAACAATATAACTCGCCTGATCAATAGAAGCAAGTCAGAGGTTAGAATTTTGGTGAGTCAGAGTGGAAAACCATTTGTATTGGAATCATCTGGGTTTCTAGGTGAATGTTCATGGTTCTAGGTCCTATGCTAGACTGGCAGAATCAGAATCAGGGGAGTGTGACCTAGAAATAGTCACCCTAACAACCCCTCCATGACCACCAAAAGATGAGAAGCACAATATTGACAAAACACTGCCTTGCTTTTAATAAACATTTTACCTCACCCTCTGTAGAAGCTTTGAGGGATGTTATTGGACTCCAATGAAAAGAGCCAATTAAGTCCCTACTGACCTGCCAAAGGTTCCTCATTTAAGACAACCTCAGCTATAGAGAATTGAGGAGGGAATAGACTAGCTATCAATCACAAAGAATGGTTTCAACAGAGGTAGATGGAGACTCTTTTAACTTTGGCATCACAAATTTTCCAGGCGAACTCTTGGGAGAACTCAGCCTTTATGGTGTGGCTGGGGAGAATTTCTACTAAGCAACATGGACAAATGGAGAAGCCCGGAAGTAGGAAATACAGTTGAAGTGAAAGGCAAAGTTGAAATTGTGAGTCACTGTTCACACTCGTCCTGGCACCCCACAATACTGCACACACACTCCCGCCACCACACACACACACACACACACACACACACACACACACGCAAGCCAAAAACAATTTCAGAATCTCTGAAGGAGGAGAAAGAGGAGACAGTTGTCGGTAGCCTGCACAAGCACCCTGAACATCACTGCTCCTGTGCTGTTTATAATTTTCGTCTGCCTTGCACAGTCTCAGGAGAGAGACAGTTATAAAAGCTGCTGTGTCACCCAAACAAGAGACAAAGACAGGGTGGACTCATGGGGGATCTCAGCACTGGCGGTTGTGTACGGTGTGCAGCTCCTTGATGAATACAGAAGAGAGTGATTGTCTACAGAGAAAGGACAGGACGTTTCAGGTCTCCCTCTTATTCTCACTTTGATGTTCAAAAGGAAAGGAGGAAAAACAGAAAAATGAGAAAAAAACCACACATTTGTATGCTGAAAAGAGGGTGAGGCATGGAAGAGGCTGAAGTCTACCCTTTTACTACTCGCTGTTTCAGATCAACTGAGGAAGCAAAATCCACTTCTGAAATAATTTCAAGGATGACAGGGATTGATGTGTTCCAGAGAAGTAGCCCCTGGAGAGTTTGTCTGGTCTGTGAATCATGTTTCACAGACTCAGCAGGCAGCTCAGCTCGGATACATAAACTGTGTAAGATTTTCTGGTATTAGGAAAAGGATATATGTTTACTCACGAAAGAGTGAAGGAGTCAAAACTGTTTGAAGGCACTTCAAAAAGAACCACAGATAAACAGTCGTCATTTTCACTTATCTTTGGCAACCTTACAACAAACAAGATTTTTTTTAAAGCAACAACTTTCTTGGGCACAGAGATGAAATTTTTTGGAAATAAGTGAAACTGGTGAAATTTGGAAATGAGTGAAAGCTTTCAGACCTATCTCATGCGAACTCTTCAGGTCTCTATTTGCACCATCCTCTATAAAACTGGCTGTGGCTACGGCAGTTTCCAAAGGCCTCATAAACTTACTACTTAAATTCATTTTCCAAAATGCCCAGAGTTGTCCATCTTAAGTGATGCCCTTCCACTTTTGTTTTTCTGTTTTTGTTTTTTTTTAAGTAGACATTACAGAATATGCAGCCCATCTTTTCTGTATTCTACAATAACTGGCATTGGTATGAGACCTTTAGCCCATTCTTCAGTCATCCTGATACACCAGTGGCCCTTTGATAATCATTCTCGGGCTTCCACGAAACATAGAATCTGATTCCAGGGGAGAATTTTAATCCTTTCAATGTCCAAAACTTCACCGGTAAGGAAATAGGATTTAACCTGTGGATAGTTTAACTTGTAAATACCTCATGTTTCACATAATGCTTGTAAATTAAGACAATCCATTCTGGGGGAGTGGTGTAGCCTGAAAAGTAGAAATTAATGGGAGTAGACTACTTCTCAAAATAAATAGCCCAGTATAAGAATTTCTGATTTTATGACATGAATTTTCATTGAACTGAATGCTTTAGGGGCCTTTGGAGATGTGTGAGATATTTTCCCTGTTCTCTCTCTCTCTAGAACAGTCTGTAGAGACACCAGAGTTTAAAAGACAGTCCCACATCTGTGACCAAAGGAATTATTTGTTTCATTTCCATGAAACAATGATATGGTACATGTACATTGTTTCCATGAAACAATGATATGGTACATGTAGCAACTAATCTTTTTTTCATGGAACCTTCCAATGGTTAGTGATATCTTAGTTTTCTAAGACTTTAGAGTGGGTACCCTATTCTAATAATGGTCTGTCCAATATATAAACTAAAGGCAAATGGAAGAAAAGATTTGGAAATCCCTATGAAATTATGATACAATAACTTTTTCCTCTTCCGTACTTCAAATAACCAATTCATCTTATCTTTTTACGTCTTTCAAGAGCTCAAAGAATTGAGAGAATTGGGAGCACATCATATCATATCATATCACATGACATCAAATTATGTCATGTCATATTTCCTAGCTCTGTCTGCTGGGAGACCTAAAACAATGGGAAGTCAGAGCAGTTAGCACACCTGAAGCCAAGATCTTCTTTTTTAAATACCATGTTCTATTTAGAGGGATCAGGAGAAATGGCTGACGAGCACTTGTCATGTGTTAAACACTTGTCTTCAAACATGCATTATGTGGAAGGCAAAGTTATGTCCTCCCCTCCCAAGAAATTCCCATGGCCTACTCCCCACAACTGTGTGTGTGTGACCTTACATGGAAAAGAGGACTTTGAAAAGGTAATTCATGTTTACTGATTAGTTGACCTTAATATTGGAAGACTGAATAATACTGGATTTTCTGGGTGGGCCCAGTGTAATCCAATGAATCTGTAAGGCAAAAGAGGAAGGCAGAGGGAAGAGAATTCTTCCCCAGAGCCTTCAAAGAGAAAGCCCTGCCAACACCTTGATTTCAGCCCTGAAGATCCTAAGCAAAGATGGCAGCCACGCCATGCTGGACTCCTGATCTACAGAACTCCAAGATAATACCAGAGTAATGTTATAAACTGTAAACATGGTAATCTGTTCTGCAGCAATGGAAAACTAATACTCATTATTTTGATTTCAAAACAACTCAGTGGTTGTTTTAATGGTTTATACATCACCATTAAAACTGAGATATCCAGAGATTAACTGTCTATCAGACCACTAATAAGCGGTGAGCTGGTTTAGAAACTAGATCAGTCTATGGAAATCAAACTCTTATACTGCTCCTTCTAGAATTACTATTATCACAGCAGGTCTCCTTGACCTATTGTCAAATTTTAAAAGGCTAAAATCTTCACCTCTTCCTGTCCATTTCTACCTGTTTTGAATTTTTTTTGATCTTTCAGGCCATTAATTCCAGTCTCAACTGGGATGATCAGTTTTTCCTCCAATGAATATAAGGCATTCATTAATTGGATAATCATGTATTTAAGCTTCAGAAAGACTTTAAATATATATATGCTTTGAATCTTTAAAGTGATCCTACTATATATTTTTCAAATTTTCCTCATTTTTCTCTCCTGGCTGCTAGAGTTTCTTATAGAGGTTTGAGATCTTGTTGCTGGAATATGATTTAGTCATTACCTCGGTGGATTAGTGACATGTTATTTTGTGTTATTTATGATATCTTTCTGTGTACAGAAATTTTACATTTTTAGATAATCATATCTATCAACCTTTTCATTTATTTTTTTAAAAGATTTTATTTATTTATTTGACAGAGAGAAGAGACAGCCAGCGAGAGGGAACACAAGCAGGGGAAGTGGGAGAGGAAGAAGCAGGCTCCCAGCCGAGGAGTCTGATGTGGGGCTCGATCCCAGACCGCCAGGATCATGCCCTGAGCTGAAGGCAGACGCTTAACGACTGAGCCACCCAGGCGCCCCCCCTTTTCATTTATGACATCTAGATTTGCTGTCTTGCTTAGAAAAGTCTAACCTACTCGAAGACTGAAAAAACAGTATGTTATATTTACTTCTCTTACCTTTGCTGTTATGCTTTTTCAATTTTAGATATTTAGTTTATCAGGAATATTTGATAATAGTGATATGATTTAATTTGCTTTCACAACATCAAGTATTCATTCATTTTATGAATAAATCCGCCTATGAGTTGAAATCACATATTATTCATTTTTGTACTTTCATCTATTTTTGTACTTGTGCTATACTATATTATTATACTCATTTTATAATATTTTAAATATATAGTAGGATATGTTGCCTCTTCTTCTCTACATCACTATTTTTGAAAATGTCCTTGAATAGTCTCATACACATGTTTTCAATGTTTACTTTAAATTTAGTTTCTCAAAAAGCTTATTGGGCTTTTGATTGTCATTAAGTGAAATGTAAATATAAAAATTGTTAACATCCTTTTTTATCTTATTTCTCTCCCTACAGGAAGTACATCTCACCATTTGCAGGCATGTTTTTCTTCTTTTTTTTTTTTTTCCCAATTCTCTTTATAAAGTTTTTGTACAATTTTTGTTAAATTTCTTGTATAGGCATCTCACAGTTTTCACATCTTTTGTAAGTTTTGGGGTTTTCTTTCCCTTTTCTATTTCTAACTGGTATTGCTCTCTCTTAACCTTGGAAGTGCACCTCTCTACTTGCTCTTCAGGAGAACCTTCTGTGCAGATTGTACTTGGCTGAAGGCCTTCAGTTTATACAGCTTTGGATCTGCCATAGCTTCAGTACTGAAGTCACGCTCTCCCCTGGTCACTTCAAGGAAATGCCTGCATCTGGAAGTGGTAGAAGTTCCAGACCATTTCTTCCTGACATTGGGCTCCTGTCATAGAAAATCTTGTCCCTGGCCTTCCCATTGGCCTTGTCAAGAATTTCTCAGAGCCGCATGAAAGTTTGAGGCCCTTCCTGTCCTTCTTTTCTTTTCTCCTTGCACAAGCAGAACTGTGTCACTGTCGGAAGGAACTTCTAACCTTCTCTTGCTCTCCCTCCTCTTCACAGATATATCTCCAGTAAATATATTAGGTGTCTAATTCTGTCCAATTTTTTAGTGGCCACCACTTAGACAACTCAATTGACACATGCCCATGTAAAGTAATCAATTAATTTTGGATATTTTATTTTCAGCCATCTTACTGAATTTTCTTATTAGTTATATTAATGTTTTAGCTAAGTCTACACGTTTTTATATAAAAGCATATTAAAAAGCAAAGAATATTAATTGAGAATTTGGAGGAGCTACCTTTTTTCCCATCCATCAGCTCGTCAGGAAGAAGTGGGTGTAAGACAATGGAGGAGGTAGAACTTGAGGGTATTGGGTACAAAGTTCTCCCTTGAACATGTATGTCCAGGACTAGGAATTACAGAGTAGATGAAATCCACCTAGGCTGCATGTGAGGAATAGCCCTGATCTAATCTCAGTTCTGTGAATTACTAATTGTATGGCAGGTTATCTAACCTATCTAAATCTCAATCTCCAAAACTATAAAATGTTGGGAGTTAAAATGTACTGTAGGACCAGGTGCACAATTCTAAAGCTAACTGTTTTTGGAATCAGTTCTTAGCCCTATCCCAAAACCATATGTCCAAATTTTCTAACAATAAATTGTAACAACTCCACAACTTGTTACCATAGTTATCACTTGGCTTAATTTTTTTCACTTGTTTTCTTTTACTTACTTGTCTAATTTACGTTCATTTCAATAATTACAAAGTTATTTTGGGTGTAGGTTTTAATTTTCTTGAAGACAGAAACTAGTTTCATGTTTCCAAATAACCTCAGGGTCTAGCACAAAATGTGCAGCTAGTAAATATTCGTTCATAAGAAATAAATAATTCAGTTGTTGTACTCATTGCCTTTTAATCAAGGTCACAAATCTTTAAAACATTTTCCCACAAAGATCTACATCATTCCCTGTCTCTTGAAAGTTTAAAAGAATTATCATAGTTAATGCAATCCAATATATTAATCGGCTCTATTTCCAACATGTTCTGTATTGCTGTCCCGGATGATGATTAAACATTAGGGCTGTGTTTGAATTCCAGTTCTGCAAGTCACAAGTCACTGTATCTTGGGCCACGTTGTACCTATTCTTAGCTCCAAGTTCCTTAATAGGAATTATAAATAATGCCCCTTTAAATTGGAATTATAACAGCACATATTATGCTTTCCCTCACAGGAACTAGATGGCACACTCAAATTGATGAATGTTTCATTAGGAAACTCTTCACGTTGACATTGGCTGGCAGCAGGGAAATCTCAAGGGTACTCAATGACTAACTGGGACAAGAAGAAATATCTGTAAACAGAACCAGACAGCTGTATGTAGAGGCTTCCTGACAGGACCTAGGGACACAGCTAGCCCTCTGTGATATTCCAAGAGGGGAACCAAGAATAAGCACTCTCATTTCTCCCTCCTACCTCCCTCAAACCTTCATCCAGGGCCACTGACGAAATTAAACCAGAAGCCAGAAGGCAAGTCTGCCCATTGATATAATGGCTAGCTCCAAGTAAACAACAGAGTAGAGAATGGTAGAAACACAATTGGAAGGACCAAATGGAAATAATTCAGCCATCTCATGGGATTTTTGAGCATATATACTTAGAAAATTATCCAGGTCTGCACATGTGAAACACCTAACAAACATTAGATATTATTCAATATCATTATTAGATAATAGACATTATTTCCATTTTTTTTTTGCCCCATATTTCTGATGTAACAGTTATATGATGGGTCCAAACTCTTAAAAGAGTTAAAATTGTATTTATACTTTAAAACTAAAATATAAAAATTATATTTACAAATTATTAAATTTTTAGGCAGAGGCACTATAGGGAAGTATTAAGCATGTATTTTGGAACCTATTATCTAGCAATATATAATATAAAAGGATAAAAAGAGTACCACCACATCAAATGGTTGATGTTGAAGAATTAAATGAGAAAACACAACTGAGCATTTGAAACAGCGCCTGGAATATGACAAAGTGGCATTAAATGTTAGCTATTTTAAAACACCCCCCATTCTTTTGTGTTTCACTACTTTTAATTTCCACATCTATTAGTTTTCTGGGTTACAAAAAAAAAAATTCAGTGATCGGTCAGTCAGAAAACCAGTTTCTTTTCACAACTGTGCCTGTTGACAGGCTAGATAAATTATAAGCAAAATATGTTGAAGCTCTAACCCTCAGTACCTCAGAATGTTGTGACTATATTTGGAAATAAGGTCTTTCAAAAGGTAATAAAATTAAAAGGAGGCCATTAGGGTGAGCCCGAACTTCATACTACGAGTGTCCATATAAGAAGAGTAGATTAGGACAGAGAAACACACAAAGAGAAGACCATGTGAAGACAAATGAGACAAAACGGCCATCTGTAAGTCAAAGAGAGAGACCTCACAAGAAATTAATTCTGCCAACACCTTGATCTTAGACTTCTTGCTTCCAGAATCCTAAGAAAGTAAACTTTTATTGCTTAAGCCACACAGTCTAGCGTACTTTGTTATGACAGCCATAGCAAACTAATACAATAAGTATGTATGGGGAAGTCATGGATTATTTGAATTTCAGGCTCCTTGTGTTCATAATCACTGGAATGGTGGGCTGAACAGGATGAATGTGAAAGTGCCTGATTTTTTACTGTCTACTTTGTTAAATCTGTTGGACTATAACATCTCACCACCTCTTTTTCTGAACATCTCAGCCATGTTTCTTTAATCCACTTTTTTTGCCTCATAGACTATGCCACCTGACATGTTACCATCTTTCCTTCATTCAGGTAACAGCAGACTTAATATCCATCACTATGAGGTCATGGACCCTCAAGATTTGGCCAGTCCAGAAATTAACTGTAGA
Organism: Ailuropoda melanoleuca; assembly: GCF_002007445.2. NCBI lineage: Eukaryota > Metazoa > Chordata > Mammalia > Carnivora > Ursidae > Ailuropoda > Ailuropoda melanoleuca. The sequence continues at coordinate 65,307,136 of NC_048227.1, read as the reverse complement.
TAAGCCTTGATTTGTCCATGCCTCATAAGATGTCGTAGAATGAGATGGAGAGCAGGACAGGGAGAGAAACTAAAGGTGGCATCACCATTTGAAATTTGGGCTCAGAAGGAAATGAGGAGCATGTTACTGGAAACAACCTAAGTGTCCAGAAACAGATAAATAGATATAGAAAAGGTTGTATATCTGTATCTGCAATGAAATATTAACCAGCCATATAAATGAAGGAAATCCTGCCACTTTCAAAAAATCGATGAACCTAGAGGGCATTATGCTAAGTGAAATAAGCCAGACAATGAAAGACAAATACTATACATATCACAAATATGTAGAATCTAAAAAACAAAAACAAACAAACAAACAAAAACAAAAAACAAAAAACCACAAGAGTCTAACTCAGAGACAAAGAGTAGAATAGTGGTTGCCAGAGGTTGAGGGATGAGAAAATGGGAGTTACTAGTCAAAGGGAACAAACTTTCAATTGTAAAATGAATAAGTTCTGAGGATGTAATACACAGTATGGTTACTATAGTTAATTAACAGTGTATTGCATACTTATGGAAATGCATAGAGCCCAGGCAGCCAAAAAAGCTTCAAAAAATAACAACAAAGTGGGAAGGCTTATTCTTCTTGATTTCAAAACTTTACTTAAAGCACAATAATCAAGACAGTATATAGTACTGGTATAAAGACAGGCACATAGGTACATGGAAGAGAATTGAGACTCCAGAAACAAACTTTTATATTTACGGTCAATTTATTTTCCACAAAGGTGTATAGGTAAATCAATGAGAAAAAGGATGGTCTTTTCAACAAATTATCTGGGATATTTAGATACCTACGTCAAAAAGATGTATTTTGACCTTTTACACAAACACAAAAATTACCTCAGAATAGACTGAAGATCCTAATTTAAGAGCTCACATGATAAAACTAGTAAAATACATCCAGGAAAAAATTTTCTCAATCTTGTTTTAGGCAAGAATTTCTAAGGGCAGAAAAAGCAAGAATCATAAAATTAAGAAAATTATAATTTGGATCTCTTCAAATTTCAAAACTTTACCACTTCAAAAGGCATAGTTTTAAAAATGTAAAGATAAGATACAAAGAAAATACTTGCAAATCATTTTACTGATTAAAAAAACCTTATATCCAGACTATGTAAAGAACTCTTACACTCAATAGTAAGAAGATAAACAACACTTATTTTTAATGGGCAAAATCAGTATGGTACTGGCACAAAAACGGATACATAGATCAATGGAAGAGAATAGAGAACCTAGAAAGGGACCCTTAACTCTATGGTCAACTAATGTTTGGCAAAGCAGGGAAGAGGATCTGATGGAAAAAAAGATAATCTCTTCAACAACTGGTGTTGGGAAAATTGGACAGCTATATGCAGAAGAATGAAACTGGACCAATTTCTTACACCATACAGAAAGATTAACTCAAAATTAATGAAAGACCTGAATGTGAGACAGGAATCCATCAAAATCCTAGAGGAGAACATAAGCAGTAACCTCTTTGACCTCGGCTGCAGCAATTTCTTGCTAGACACATCTCCAAAGGCAAGGGAAACAAAGGCAAAAATGAAATATTGGGACTTCGTTCAGATTAAAAGCGTTTGCACAGCAAAGGAAACAGCTGACAAAACCAAAAGACAACCAACAGAATGGAAGATATTTGCAAATGTCTTATCAGATAAAGTATCCAAAATATAGCTATAAAGAACTTATCAGGGCGTCTGAGTGGCTCAGTTGGTTAAGCATCTGCCTTTGTCTCAGGTCATGATCTGCGATTGATCCTCACATTGCATCAGCCTCCCTGCTCAGCAGGGAGTCTGCTTCTTCTTCTGCCCCTCTCCTGAACTCCCTCTCCCTCTCTCTTCCAAATAAATAAGTAAAATTTAAAAAAAAAAAAAAAGAACTTATCAAACTCAACACCCAAAACACAAATGATCAAGTCAAGAAATGGGCAAAAGACATGCACAGACATTTCTCCAAAGAAGGCGTACAAATGGCCAACAGACACATGAAAAAAATGTTCAACATCACTCAGTATCAGGGAAATACAAATGAAAACCACAATGAGATATCACCTCACACCAGTCAGAATTGCTAAAATTAACAAGTCAGGAAATGACAGATGTTGGCAAGGAGGGGGAGAAAGGGGAACCCTCTTACACTGTTGGCAGGAATGCAAGCTGGCGCAGCCATTTTGGAAAACAGCATGGAGGCTCCTCCAAAAGTTGAAAATAGAGCTATCCTGTGACCTAGGAATTGCCCTACCAGGTATTTACCCAAAGGATACAAACATAGTGATTAAAAGGGACACCCAAACCCCAATGTTAATAGCAGCAATGTCCACGAAAACCAAACTATGGAAAGGGCCTAGATGACCATTGACAGATGAATGGATAAGAAAGAGGCGGTATATATATACAGTGGAATACTACTGAGCCATCAAAAAAACGAAATCCTGCTATTTGCACCAATGTGGTTGGAACTAGAGGGTATTATGCTAAGTGAAATAAGTCAGAGAAAGACAATTATCATGTGATCTCACTGATATGCAGAATTTAAGAAACAAAACAGAAGATCATAGGGGAAGGGAGGAAAAGAGAATAAGACAAAATCAGAGAGGGAGACAAACTATAAAAGACTCTTCACTGAAGGAAACCAACTGAGGGTTGCTGGAGGGGAGGGGGATGGGGGATGAGTAACTGGGTGGATGGACATTGAAGGAGGGCGCTTGATGTAATGAGCCCTGGATAATACATAAGACTGATGAATCACTGAACTCCATCTCTGAAACTAATCATATATTATATGTTAATTAATTGAATTTAAATTTTAAAAATCTGTTAAGAGGGTAAAAAAAAGAATATTTTAGAGGGCTTTGAAATTAAAATTTTAAACGACAGTGCTGTGCAGAGCCATCTTGACACCTGAGGTAAAAGGAAAAATCAGTAATATTTTAAAGTTTGGATATTTCATCTGTCACAGATTTTATGTTAATTTAAATATTTTTACTACTGCATTAAAATATTATTCATCCTAATAACTGAATTTGGTCCTTCCTTAAATTGTGCACCCCAGATCAGTGCCTCACTCACAGTACTGTAGTCCTAGGTAGTGCCAAAAGGCTTTCAGGGTTCCCTGGCCTCCATCTGAAGAATACTGGGGAGAAAGCTCTGGAGGTGGAGCCTTGTGGGGTCGTAGGTACAGGGGCTACTTGGTGTAAAGGAAGGTGTTCAGGGAACAAAGAGAATGAAACTATGTTATTTCCCCAAGCAGATAGTTAAGCTAAAGCAAGTGAAGGCCTAGAAATTACTGGACTGTGGGCTAATGCCACATGACAGAAATGTTAAATAAAATAACGTATGATTTGGACCATACCACTCCAAGCATATCTCAGTCCAATATAATCATTTAATTAAAATGATTTATACTTTAGGCTTGGTGGTATTTTTAATAGAATGATTCTTGTGGAACTCAGACTGTTGAGACATGTGGATCTAGGATAGTTTCCACCTATACATTTGGGATAATGTTTTTAAAAGAACTTATTGGCATTAATTTGGATGTATCTTCTGACATTTAAATTTTCTGAGTGGTAAGACAGATCCACCTTTATTTATCAAAAGGCCTTTGGCCATTACCATCTGTTACTAAAGGTGTTTGTTTTAAAAGGTAAATATTGATGTTATGCCCTTGAAAATGACATTAAAATGAGCGTTAGGCACGTTCGCAAAGGAATACATTGGTGTCTGTCCTTTTCCTTGTTGTCATGAACTAATTTGGGAGGATAGCTTTGAGATAGAAACCATCCCCCTGCAGTTTTTATGAAAGGAGCTTGGAATTCTCTCTGATCTTGGCGCTCCTTTGGTAATGAACCGGCACACATCGACCAGCCCTAAAGAGCTGGAACACAAGGTGGTAAAAATGAAGATTGAATGTTTAATACTTCATATTTTCATTCACCACGGAAAGTTAAAGCCTTCCATAGTATGAAAAATAAGGGATGGTTCTGGTGGAAAGGGTGAGAACTGGAATAATTGTTTCTTCTCCTAACTGGGAGCTTGGGAAATCAGTCACTTAGTCTCTGATCTTCAATTTCCTCAATTCCAAGGTGAGGATTATAATACCTCCTGAACATGAAAAATGTATTTAAAAATGACAATTAATAAACATGTTCAAATTGGTGAGTTCACACTGCGGTTGTTCATGGGGCTTTGTCTCCAAATCTCCCCACATTTCCCACTCCACCTTGTCCCCCTTGCCTCGCACGATGAAATTCTAGGGGAGGAGTATATGGCCGTGGGCTGACTGTAAATGTCCCCAAATATTCATGTGTTGAAATCCTAAGCCCCACGGTGAGGATGGGGGGGGTGGGCTTTGGGAGGTGGTGGTTGGGATGAGTGCGCTTGTCAAAGCTGCCTTGAGCTCCCTTGCCATTTCTGCCACGTGAGGTCACAGGGAGAAGACCACGAAGGAAGGGGATTCTCTCCAGACACGCAGGCCTGGTGGCATTATCTTGGACTTCCCAAACTCGGAACGGTGCTGAGTAAGTGTCTGTTGTTCATAAGCCCAGTCTGTGCCGTCTTGTGATGGCCGCTGGAACGGAGTAAGAGAAACACTCCTCCCTCTTCCTTTTGCCATTATTTCATCCAACAAGCGAGTCCGGGAACAAACAACACACGTAACAGAGCAGGTGGCACGTCCGCCAGCTGCGGGGGCACACCTGACGCCCTGCATTCCGACTCCAGCAGCCAAACCGCTGCAAGTTAAAGTGAAATATTGTGTGATATCATGACCTTCTGGGACACAAGGTTTCTGATTGCCAATCTGAGTAACTGTTAGAATCAAAGTCAACAAAGCCTTCCCTAAATGAGAAAGATATTTGAAACTTCAAGTGAGATGACAAAGGCACATTTTCTCTGGTATGAAAAAATAATAGTACAATGGTATCACAAAGAGAAAATGAGAACGATGAAATTCAAAACAAAGACTATGGTGATCATATTCATATATAATTAAAAACAGCTTTTATGAATAAATTCAGTGAGGGGCGCCTGGGTGGCTCAGTCGGTTAAGTGTCTGCCTTTGGCTCAGGTCATGATCCTGGGGTCTCTGGATCGAGTGCCAAATTGGACTCCCTGCTCCAGGGGGAGTCAGCTTCTCCCTCTCCTTCTGCCTCTGCCCCTGCTTGTGCTGTCTCTTTTGCTCACTCTCACAAATGAATAAATAAAATCTTAAAAAAAAAAAAAGAAAGAAAAGAAAATTCAGTGAGCTACAGAAAATTTAGTACTTCAGAGTTAGGAGAACTCAGGTCAGACAACTCAGGCATAAAATTAATGAACAGAAGGACTACTTTACCAAAGAAATTTAAATTATGTAAAGGAACCAAAGAAATTCTGGATCTGAAGGACTCGACAAGTGAGATGAAAAATGAATTAGAAAGCATTGGGAATATAGCAGGTCGGATGGAAGGGAGAATAGGCTATCTGGAGGATGGGAATTTAGAAATGATTCAAGTGGAAGAGAAGAGAGACTAAGATTTTCAACATGTCCAGAAACCCTATGCGACTTATCAGACTATTAGAAAAGCCAATATAAGAACAATGAGTATACCAGAAGGAGAAGAGAAGAAGGGGGCAGCATTTATTTAGAGAAATAATCACTGAGAGCTTCCCAAACCTGTGGAAAGAACTTACAAGTCCGCAGAGCTAATAGAGCATGTTATTATCTCAATGCAAAAAAGTCTTTCTCAATGAAACATAAATGTCCGAAACCAATGGTAAAGGATTAGCGGCGGGGGGGGGGGGGGGGAAAAAGGGCAAAAAGNCTAGTGCAGAAAGGAACACCTCCCCCCTTAGCCTCTGGGTAGATTTCTCAGTAGGAACACTGCAGGCCAGTAGACAAAGGAGAGACAGATTCAAAGTATGGAAAGATACAAATGGCAGTCATGAATACTCTGTCCACCAAAAATGTCAGATATGGTCGAAAATAAGGGCTTTCCCAGACAGACAGAAGCTGAAGAAGTTCACCACACTACACCTGCCTTGCAAAAGAGGCGGAAAGAGGGGCGCCTGGGTGGCACAGTCGTTAGGTGTCTGCCTTTGGCTCAGGGTGTGATCCTGGAGTTCTGGGATGGAGCCCCACATCGGGCTCCTCCACTGGAAGCCTGCTTCTTCCTCTCCCACCCCTTGCTGTGTTCCCTCTCTCGCTGGCTGTCTCTATCTCTGTCAAATAAATAAATAAAATTTTTTTAAAAAAGGAGGCTGAAAGAGCTCTTCAAGCTGAAATGAAAAGACACTAGTGACACACAAAAAATGAAATCACACAAAACTCTGATAAAGGTGATATAGACTGTCAATATTGAAGATTCGCTCAGTTGAAGAATAGTTTATTTAAAAATTATAAAATAAAGAGTAAAGGAGGAAAGCATTGAAAAAAAGTGATAGGGATTACAACTGTTTACAATTCCACAGCATAATAAGAGGCAATTTTGATACTGAAAACATTAAAGTGGAGGAGTCAAAGTGTGGAACCATTATAGCCAAATGAATATGAGTTCCTAGCAGCAGATAAAGGACTAGCATTATTTATGTAAGCCTAAAGGTAACCATAAGGTGAAACTCACAGAGCAGACACAAATGAATATGAGTTGCTGGCAGGAGAAAAAGGGCTAACACGTTTTATGAAATTCTCAAGGAAACCACAAAACAAAAATCTAGAGCAGACACACACACACACACAAACACACACACACTCTCACAAGAAAGACTGAGCAAATCATGACAAAACCCACCATTTTATGAAGGTAGATAGAAACAGAATGAAAAAGAAACAATATAGATAGAAAATAATCAGAAAGCAAACGATAAAAGAAGACTAGAAGGTCCTTACATATTAATATATATTTATTATACATATATAATTTATATATGTACATATATATTATATATAAATATATTTTATATATAGCATATTACATACATACTTATATATACATATATATAATTTTTATAAATATACATATATAATTATACATATATGATTTATAAAATATATACATAATATATATTTATTATACATATATAATTTTATTACATATATACATATATACATACATATATAATTATAAATTATACATATATAATTATACATAATTAATATATATTTATATACCCTAATTAATGGATGAACTCACCAATTAATGCACACAGTGGCTGGAGTGACTAAAAATAAACACAAGACTCAACTATATGCTGCCTACAGGAGACGTATATCAGCTCTAATTACATACATAAGCTCAAAGTGAAGAGATGGAAGATGCCTTTCCAAACAAGTGAAAACCAAAAGAAGACAGGTGCAGGCTGCTATTTTATACCAAATGAAATGGATTGCAAGTCAAAAGTGGTAACAAAAGACAAGGAGGTCATTATATGAAGGCAAAGGGTCAATACATCAGGAAGGCATAAAAACCACAAGTATTTCTGCTCCTGATATTTAACCACAAAATATATTAAGCAAATACTAACAGATCTGCAGCAATCCAGTAGTACTAAGGGACTTCATTACCCCACTATCAGCAGTAGATACATTATCCAGACAGAAAATAAACAAGGAAACATTGGAATGGAACCATACTTCAGAAGAAGTGGACTTAAGGGACATCCATAGAACATTCCACCAATATCTGCAAAAACACATTCATCTCGTTGTGTAGTATAGGTTATATAATAGGATACAAAAATCTTGGGAAATTTCAGAAGATTAAATTTATACAACTATCGTTGCTGACTTTGTATGATACTGAGAATAAGAAGTGAAAACATCCACAAATATGTAGAAACTGAATGAGACACTTCTGAATAACCAATGGGTCAAAAATAAATCGTAAGGAAAAGAAAACATGATCTCAAAACAAATGAAATGGAAATGCAACATATCAAATCTTTTTTAGAACATCATATCAAATCTTACAGGACGCAGCCAGAACAGTTCTGCATTTAATACCAATAATCACATATTATATGTTAGAAAGAGAGCAAATAAAATGCTTTATTTTACAGCTTGAGGGACTAGAGAAGAACACATTAAGCGCAAAGTTAGCAGAAGGAGGAAGTAATAAAGATCAAAAGGTCAGAACAGAAATAAAGGAAATAGAGACCAGAAAAAACAAGAAAAAGAATCAACAAAACTAAGACCGGTTCCTTGAAAAGATCAACCAACTTGACAAAACTTTACCTAGACTAACAAAGAAGAAAAGACAGACGACTCAAATAGAATTAGAAACGAGAAAGAGGAGACCTTGCAAGTGGTACTACAGCAACAATACATAGAAGCATGAGATGACTATGAACAATTCTATGCCAGCAAACTACACAACCTAGAAAAATGGGATGCGTTTGTAGAATCACACAATCTACAACACTGAGTCAAGAAGAAATGGAAAATCTGAACAGACAAATGAGGAATAAACAGATTGAATCAGTTTTCAGCCCAACACAAAACCCCCAGGATCAGATGGCTTTACAGGTGAATTCTACCAAACATTTAAAGAAACAATACCAATCCTCCACAAAGTATTCCATAATCCAGGCAGAAGGCCCATTTCCAAACTCATACTGCAAGGCCAATGTTGACCCTCAAAACCAAAACCAGACAAGGACACCAAACTACCAAAACTGAAACAGAAAGAAATAGAAAATTTAAACAGACCCATAACCAGCAACAACACTGAAATGTATACTACAGAATGGAGGATATTTGCAAATGACATATCTGATAAAGGGCTAGTATCCAATATGTATAAAGAACTTGTCAAACTCAACACCCCAAAACCAAATAATCTGGTCAAGAAATGGGCAGAAGACATGCACAGATATTTCTCCAAAGAAGATATACAAATGGCCAACAGACACATGAAAAAATGTTCCACATCACTGGGCATCAAGGAAATACAAATCAAAACCACAATGAGATTTCACCTCACACAAGTTAGAATGGTTAAAATTAACCAGTCAGGAAACAACAGATTTTGGCAAGGATGCGGAAAAAGGGGAACCCTTCTACACTGTTGGTGGGAATACAAACTGGTACAGCCACTCCGGAAAACAGTATAGAGTTTCCTCAAGAAGTTGAAAAGGAAGGTACCCTATGACCCAGCAATTGCACAACTAGGTATTTACCCCAAAACACAAATGTAGTGCTCTGAAGGGGAACCTGCACCCCAATGTTTAGAGCAGTAATGTCCACAATAGCCAAACTATAGAAAGAGCAGAGACGTCCATCAACAAATGAATGGATAAAGGTGTTTATTAGCCACAGCTAATATCATGTTTAATAGGGAAAGGTTTAAAGCTTTTCCTCTAAGATCAGGAGCAAGACATGGATGCCCACTCTAATCAGTCTTCTGGTACTAAAAGTCCTAGCTAGACCCGTTGGGTAAGACACAGAAATAAATAACATCCAAGTCAGAAAGGGACAACTAAAATAGCCACTATTTGCAGATTTTATGACTTATATATAGAAAATCCCAAAGAGTCAATCAAAAAACTGTTGAAACAAATCAGCAATCAAAAAATCAATATACAGAAATCTGTTTCATTCCTTTACACTAAATATGAGATATCTGAAAAAGAAATAGAAGTATCTCATTTATAGTAGCATCAAAACTAATAAAATCTTCGTAAATTTAACCAGGGACGTGAACGACCTGTACAAGTAAACTACAAGACTTTGCTGAAGGAAATCAAAGAAGACACAAACAAATGGAAAGACACCTCGTGTTTGTGGATTGGAAGAATGAATATCATTAAATATCCCTACAACCCAAAGCCATCTACAGATGCAACACCATCTTACCAAAATACTGAAAGCATCCTTCACAAAAATAAAGGAAAGAACCCTAAAATGGTATGTTTCAGTGATTTAACTATGATTTGTGTAGCTTTAAATCACTTCACGTTGATCCTGTTTGTTGAGCTTCATGGATGTGCAAATTAATATTTTTCATCAAATTTGGGAAGATCTTGGTCATAAGTTCTTCAAAGACTTTTTTCTGCCCTTTCCTCTCCTCCTTGCATGTATGTTGGCATGCTTGATATTTTCAACAGGTCTCCGAGGCTAGGTTCAGTTTTCTTCACTCTTTGTCTTTCTGTTCTTTTCATTGTTTGTAATTCTTTCCTCTATTGATCTGTCTTCATGTTTCCTAATTCTTTCTTCTCTCAAGTCAAACATTTTTTTGAGATCTAGTGACTCAACAAATAGGACATATTTTTTATGGCTGTTTTGTTTGCTAAGTCCGGTGTCTGGGTCCATTCAGACACGGTTTTTATTAATTGTTCTTTTTTTTTCCTGCATGTGTATCATACTTTCCTGTTTTTTGGCATATGGTAATTTTTTTGTGAAAACTGGACATCTTAGGATTCTGATCTTATCCTGGAAGTGATAGTTCTGCTTTTTTCTTTATTTCATTTTCAATTTTTTGTATAGTGACTTACTGGAACTAATTCTGTGGAGTCTATCGCCAGCATTATGCACACTCTGATGTTACTACTCAGATTTTTTTTTATTTCTTGTGTTATATTTAAGACAAGACCAACATAACTTAGCAGTCAATAATAGGTCAGAGGTTGTGCTTAAACCTCTCAAACAGGTAATTTTTCCACTTTTCACCCTCATAAGTTTGGCAAATAATGAACATTTACATAACCAGAAGTTTCAGTTTACTTTCCTCAAGTTATTTATTTTAGGGAATCTCAATTATTCCTTTCTAGCAATTGACAACCTTTGCCTCATGGAATCTGTTACATTTTAATTTAGAGAACACTGTGAGGAAAAGGTTTTGTGAATAATTGCAGGGTCAAATTACTGTCACATTAAACACTTATTTTCTTAAAAGTCAAATTGCTCCAAGAAAAGGGATTAAACCTTCCTTGGATCAAATTTTTATTTAATGAAAGGTGACAATAGGAAAGATGAAACCAAAGGTGAACTCTAAAGTTACTGAGAATCGTTCTAAGTGAGAGACACAAGCTACCTTTGCCTGGTGAAATGTCTACAGAAGAGGGGTGAGAGGAGATGTGTTCAGAAAGGCATGAGTCATGTTCCAAATCTGACAGTGTGCATGCCATAACATCAGCAAATGCCAGCAAGTGGTGATTTATCTGAGTATATGTGAAGAGATGTTCGTTATTTGGGAAGAAGTAACAACAGAAGAGAAGCAGCACCTGAGGTCAATAATCCAAGTACGTAGAGAGGGAATTTGAATAAACCTTAGAATGTTTATCTTTTATGACCATTCTATTTGGAAGACAAACTGACTGGAGAGAGTGTGGAACCCCTGAAAAAGAGGACACAAAACAGTACCTAGGGAGCCAACCCCAGGACCTATTTCTTGCTCTGTGATTTAGTGGTATGAAGACTTTGCCAAATAGTAACACAGTCGAGGGGCTTAATGGCAGGTAAGTGGTGATTGATAGTTAAGTGAGTATTACATGTGTTAAGCATGTTGTAGAATTTGGGAAAGTGCCTAATCCTTCAAAAATACATGTACTTTCTTCTTGCAGATAAGGATTTCTTCCCTCAACTTCTTAATCGTTCACACTACACTTATTGTCCATTCTGTTTCATAAGAAACAACACAAAGATTTAAAGACTTCAATACTCATTCTCTTGAAGAAGAAGCAACTCAACTCATTGTACTGCTGATCTCCGGCCATTGGAGTATCGTGAGTGGGACAGCAAGCAAATACATGCTTATTTTTGGCTATTACTCAAAAGCAGAGATTTTGAACCCTACCCAGCATCTCTGAGTAGCACCAAGCTGTTTGAAGTATTTATCTTCCATTATTTATGATAAATACATCAGGGCTTTTCATTAGACCTTTGGACGATCTACTGGTCAACATTAGCCTAAACCCTCCTCCTTAATGAGTTCCTGATTCTGGAAAGTCTAATTGGTGAATCATTAAATCTCCTTGTGGAAAACTTAGCTTTTATCTGTGTCTTTCTCTTTCAGCAGCACACTTGCGCTGCTTTTTCTCACTTGTCTTTATATCAGAAGTTCACACTTTATTTCAAAGAACTCCTAAGGTGAGTAGCTTCATTCTGATATGGGGATGAAAAACTTTTCCCTTCTCCCTTTTAGGTTCTCTGGCTGCTCTGATAATTAAATTGACATCAGGCAGATAGATTCACAGAAGGGAGATGTAATTACATGTGTGTGGGAGACCCACAAAGGCATAAAGAGTCAAAGACAGTCTGACAACTGAGTCTTATATACCATCGTGAGCTAAGGAGAAGGGGGTAAAATGCTTCAGAAATAAAAGAGGAAGAAGACAATTCACAGGAAGATGAGGAGAGCACATATGTGGTAAAGAGATGTGTACCCCGCCATCCATGGAGTCTTTCTAATAGAAAATGTTACATGTGGTAGGAGCTCTATTCCTGGTGTAGGTTCCTTATCTAAATTCTTCTAGGCAGAAGGTAGAAAGCTGTTCTGAGTCTGCTGGGTCTTAATTGCTTTCAACTAAAACATAATCCACATGCCAAATTGATGCTTTTAGGGGTGACATACTCTCTGTTTCCTTTCTCCTGTCTGTACTGAACTCGCGATGCAGTTTCAGGTGTTTGGTGTTTTTCTAAACACTAGGCTAAAATGTGTAAGCTATCAGCACTTCTACGTGAAGCAAGAATATACTGTCCTTCTTTTGCTTTGATTTCCCATAAACTGAGCCATTTTATGATTCCAAATATTTATTTAGAGATTTAAGAACATATTCTAAAAGAAAGATATAATTCACCATGATAGTAGTAATTATCTTAGGATCTAATAGAAGTAGAATATAAAATGGTAGAATTATGTTTACTTATGAAAAGATCAAGATGTTATAGGCTCATTGTTATTGCTTTGATCTCAAGACTTGGAATTGGCTGCTGTTAGGGAGCCAGTGCTTCTTGAAAATGGAAGTTAATATTAGAGCCCAATGGGTATGGAGCTGTAAATTAGGTTGTTTCTTTGAACACTGAGGATGGCAAAGATGAGAAGCCTTAAATAACTCTAGTAACAGAATGACTTATCTCCTCTCTCTCCTCTACCCTTCCCTGTCTGGTCCCCCACTTTCTTCCCTGGCTGTGAATTCATGTTAATGATTCCAACTAATTTGAAGCTTTCCTTAATCTCTTTTGTAAAGAGAGGCTATCAATCCTCTGTTTTCTAGTAACACTATGACCATCAAAATATATTTTAAATATTTCTTATTTCCCTTTGTCTTATAATGACCCTTTCCCAAGCATCCTGGAATTGCTTTCAAATTGTGTGATTCTAAAGCTCTTATTTTGTCAGCTGTTCCTACGTCCATCTACTTTGGGAAATAGAAAAAAGACACTTCAGAGTCATCTGGAAGAATCCCCAAGTCAACTACAACCTCAGAGTTCATAGCATTCAAGTAGCTTATTTTCCATATGGCTAGTGAGGGATAATAATTAAAGGCAAAATATATACATAAATGATGACTCATAAGGCTGGGCTTGCACTTTCTATGTATCAACCGTTATTTAAATATTGTCTCTCAGACTTTTACTATGTGCCATTGTTCATTTTGTCATTATAGACAATTTAATTGCTCACATGCAATTTGGCAGGCTTCTGGAAGACAGTTATGTTTGTTAATTCATGCTTGTACTACCCCAGTTATTCTAAACAAGTTGCATGTTAAGAAATATAACAAAATTTAAAGTTACCAAAGATATTATGAATAGATAACTCCCACCCAGAAAGTAAATAAAGAAAAGCTTGTAGAAACCTGCTAAAAGCTAACACATTGTACTTCAGTTACAGAGGGAAAAAAGCCCAGGTGATGAAGGAGCAGTGGGAGACAAGTGTTTCTGAAGTCTGTTCAAGTCCAACTTGTATGTTCATTTGTATGTGTGTATATATATATATATATATATATGCATACATATGCATATATTAAAGTATCTTTTTTGCAACTACAAAAATTATTTTTTAACCATTTTCCCTGTAGCTATAAAAATGGAACACATACATGTAAACCTAACCTCCAGCCCATGAACAACTTGATCCTGGCATTGGACCAAACTCCACACACCCAGAATCCAGTATAGTAGCTTTCAGTGCCAGGCAGTTTTCAGTGTTTGTGAAGGAAACAAGGTTGTCAGTTTCTTCTCTCAGTATTTGGCCAACAACTGAAGATACAAAAGGGAAGAGACCATAAAATTTTACTAAATTTCTTTCAAATCATTTTGTCTCTCCTTTGCAGGTGACTGAAATATGGAAGACATAGACAGACTTTTACTCAAATTAAAAGGGTATTATTTTGATCATTTATCAGTTGATATTGGCTTTATAGAAAATTTAGATGATTTTGAAATCAGAGAAGATGATGTCTTCATAGTCACATACCCCAAGTCTGGTGAGTTCTGTATTCTAATAGCTCATCTAAGAAATAAAATGATGCTTTTATAATGTGGGAACTCTGTCTTTTTAGTAGTATTCTATAGGGACATATACACATAATCTATTGGATATTATAGTGTCAACGGAATTCAATGTCTTATGAAACAGGTCTTTTACAATGTAGTTAGAAGTTGTTGTTTTTTTTTAAGACTATCTATTTACTTATTTGTCAGAGAGAGAGAGAGGACAAGAAGAGGGAGCGGCAGGCAGAGGGAGAAGCAGGCTCCCTGCTGAGCAGGGAGTCTGATGTTGGACTCGATCCGAGAACCCTGGGATCATGACCTGAGCCGAAGGCAGACGCTTAACCGACTGAGTCACCCAGGCGTCCCTAGAAGTTATTTTTGATGTGGGCAAGGAAATGGAGAAAATATTGAAGTAGATATATTGAAGACACCCTATCAAACACTAAGTTGCTAAAGTGGGCTGGGAAAGGATGCATAATTATTTACCATTTGGGCAGCTACTTGGACATAGAGTTGAAGTTGTATTTAATAACCAAGTGCATGAAAAGGAGGAAAATTAACTTATACTAATTATCATAATGTGTAATAATCCCCAATTATTTGGGCCATCTTTTGTTATAGCACTCAGATCAAACTGGAACATATAGACATGTGTATAACACATGTGTTCATATTTGTGTGTGTATATGTACATGCATGTCTATTCACAGCCTTTGTCCATGTTTTAATTGGGTTTTGTTATTTTTGCTTTTGTGTTGTATGAGTTCTTGATATATTTTGATATTAACCCATTGTTTGATAAATGATTTACAAATATTTTCTATCTCATTTCCATTCTTTTCCACCGTCTGTTCCCACGTGTTGTACAGAAGCTTTTTAGCTGATGTTCTCCTGGTTGCTTATTTTTGCTTTTCTTGCATTTGTTTATAGTGTCATGTCCAACTCCCATCAAAAGCCATTGCTAAGAGCACTGTCTTATACCTATATTTTGCAATGGGGTTTTATACTCCAGGTCTTACATTCAAGTCTTTAATCTGTTTTGAGTTAATTTTTGTGTATGGTGTAAGAGAGTGGTCCAGTTTCATTCTTTTGCATGTGGCTGTCCAGTTCTTCCAACACCATTTATCCCTATCATATATTCTGGGCTCCTCTGCCATAAATTAAGTGATCATACATGTGTTGGTTGACTTCTGGGCTCTCTATTTTGTCCCATTGATCAATGTGTCTTTTTTATGTCAATACCATACTATTTTGATTATTATAACTTTGTAATATTATTTGAAACCTAAAAGTGTAATGCCTCAGCCTTTGTTCTCTTTTCTCAAGATTGCTTTGTCTATTTGGAGTCTTGAATGCTTATGAACAAATTTTAGAATGGTTTGTTCTATTTCTGTGAAAAATGCCATTGTAATGTTGACAGGGATTGCATTGAATCTGTAGATTGCTTTGTGTAGTATGGACATTTTAACAATGGTGTTTCTTCTAATCCACGAGCATGGAATGTCTTTTCATTTATTTGTGTTTTCTATCAGTGTCTTATTGTTTTCAACATACAAGTCTTTTACCTCCTTGACTACATTTATTCCTATGTATTTTATTCTTTTTGATGCTATCAGAAATGGGCTCTTTCTTAATTTCTCTTTCTGAGAGTTTGTTGTTAGTGTGTAGAAATGCAGCTTATATTTGTATCCTAATTTCATATCCTGCAACTTAAATATTCAAATGAATTCATTTATTAGTCTGAAAAGTATTTTTGAGAGAGTCTTTAGGGCTCTCTCTATATAATTTCACTATCATCTGCACATAGAGACCATTTTATTCTTCCTTTCCAATTTGGATGTGTTTTGCTTCTTTTTCTGGACTCATTGCTCTGGCTGTTTCCCCAAAAACTAGTGAGAATGGGCATCCTTATCCTGGTTGTGATCTTACTTTCCGTTGTTTACCATTGGGTATAATGATAGCTGTGAGCTTGTCATAAATGGCGTTTTGTAAGCTGAGATAGGTTCCTTCCACACCCATTCTGTTGAGATTTTTTATCATGAACGGATGTTCAGTTTTCTCAAATGGTTTTTCTGCATCTATTGGATGATAATGAGGTTTTTATGGTTCATTTTTTTAATGTGGTATATCATCCTGATTTGCGGATATTGACTCATCCTGGTATCCCTGGAATAAAGAGTACTTGATAACAGTGGGTGGTTCTTTGGATGTATTTTTTTTATTTCATGTTTTTATTTAAATTCTAGTTAGTTAACATATAGAAATATTACTTTCAGGAGTAGAATTTAGTGACGTCGCATCACGTGACACTTAGTGCTCATCACAAGTGCCTTCCTTAGTGCCCATCACCCATTGAACCTATCCCACCCCCCTTCTCCTCCAGCAACCCTCAAACCCACAGTTTGTTCTCTGTAGTTAAGAGTCTGTTTTATGGTTTCCCTCTCTCTCTTTTTTTCCCTCTTTGTTAATCTGTTTTTTTCCTAAAATTCCACAATATGAGTGAAATCATATTGTCTTTCTCCGACCGACTTCGTTTGCTTAGCATAATACTCTGTAGCTCCACCCACATCATTGCAAATGGCAAGATTTCATTCTTTTTGATGGCTGAGTATACTCCATTGTTCATCTTCTTTATCTATTCATCAGTCAATGGACATTTGGGCCCTTTCCACCATTTGGCTGCTGTTGATAATGCTGCTATCAACATGGAGGTGCTTGCATTCCTTTATTTCAGGATTTTTGTACCTTTGGGTAAATAGCTGGTAGTGCAATTGCTGAGTCATAGGGTAGCTCTATTTTTGACTTTTTGAGGAGAGTGGCTGCACCAGTTTGCATTCCCACCAACAGTGCAAGAGGGTTCCCCTTTCTCTGGATCCTCGCCAACATGTGTCGCGTCCTGTGTTGTTAATTTCACCCATTCTGACAGGAGCGTGGCGTTATTTCATTGTGGTTTCAGTTTGTATTTCCCTGATGATGAGTGAATTTGAGCGTCTTTTCATGTGTCTGCCATCTGTATGTCTTCTTTGGAAAAATGTCTATTCATTTCTTCTGCCCATTTCTTAACTGGATTATTTGTTTTTTGGGTGTTGAGTTAGATAAGTTCTTTATAGATTTCAGAAACTAACCCTTTATCAGATATGCCATTTGTATATATCTTCTCCCCTTCTGAAGGTTGCCATTTAGTTTTGTTGATTGTTTCCTTCACTGTGAAGAAGCTTTTTATCTTGGTTATGTCCCTATAATAGGTGATAGAAAGAGAGGAAATATTTGTAATGTCTCCAATTAAAAATGCATTAATATGTGCAACATAGTAGGACTACAAATCAACAAGTAGGGGACAGCAATCTGAGTATAAGAAGAGCCAAAGAAATGAACTGAAAATGTACAGGAAAAAACCACCCTCCACCAATACCAACAACCCACCCCCCAAACTGGTAAACAATGATATGTTAATTTACATTTATTAGACTGACAAACATTGGAGGGGTGAATAACTGAATGCTGACATGGAGTGCACAGAAATCTGCATTCATTAACATATTTCCCTTGAGAGAGTAGATTGAAGCAGGAGCTCTGGAGAGCAGTCTGGCACTCCCTGGACAACTGCAATCCAGATGTAGCAGGCAATTCCTGTCTTGCCTATTTGCCCCCAAGAAAATCTCATGCAGGTGCATAGAGAACACAAGTGAGGGCGTACACTGCAGTGTTTGGGCTGTGTTGTCTGTTGGGGGAGAGTGGACAGGTCAATGTGGGAATGCACACGCTGAAACAGCATCTGTTAGACACAGCGGATCAGATGTAGCATATAAATGAATGTTAAACCACAGCGCACAGTGACAAACAGAAAGAAATGATGCCCATGGATTGAAATACAAACACGTACAACAATACGTATTTCATAAGAACCCATTCCAGCAAAAAATGCACTTTAAACCCCAAAGCCTGCTTGTCTGTGGTGGGGGTAGGGGTAGGATGGAAGTAGGAAATGAGATGAAGGAATAAACAGATCAGCGAGGGCCTACATTGAATCAGTGGTGTTAATATACCACAAACTGGGGGCGCCTAGGTGGCACAGCGGTTAAGCATCTGCCTTCGGCTCAGGGCGTGATCCCGGCGTTATGGGATCGAGCCCCACATCAGGCTCCTCCGCTATGAGCCTGCTTCTTCCTCTCCCACTCCCCCTGCTTGTGTTCCCTCTCTCGCTGGCTGTCTCTATCTCTGTCGAATAAATAAAATCTTTAAAAAAAAAATATACCACAAACTGAAGGGAAAAGCTTAGTATCCCATTGTGCTAACATCTGACCATCAAATAGGCCAAGAAAAAGAAAGAAAGAAAGAAAGAAAGAAAGAAAGAAAGAAAGAAAGAAAAAAAGAAAAAGGAAAGAAAGAAAGAAAGAAAGAAAGAAAGAAAGAAAGAAAGAAAGAAAAAGAAAGAAAGAGAAAGAAGGGAGGAAGGGAGGGAGGGAGGAAGAAAGGGAGGGAAGAGGGAGGAAGAAAGGGAGGGAGGAAGGGAGGAAGGAAGGGGGGAAGGAAAGGAAGAAAGAGAGAGAAGGATAGCGTGAAAGGGGGAGTGGGATGGGCGCCTGAGTGGCTCAGTCAGTTAAGGGCCTGCCTTCAGCTCAGGTCATGATCCCAAGGCCCTGCGACTGAGTCCCGCATCTTGCTCCCTTCTCAGTGGGGAGTCTGCTTCTCCCTCTACCCTTCCCCTCTGCTCCTGATCTGTCTCACTCTCTCTCTCTCTCTCAAATAAATAAATAAAATCTTAGAGGAGTGGGAGAAGAAGCAGAAGACATTTGAATTTTTGAATCTCTGCAGAGATTTTCGCGTTCTCTTATTTAGTCTCTACAGAACTGTGGCATGTTAGATAACTTCTCAGCCACCCTGAAGCTATGATCCCTCCTGCAGAAGCAGTGTCTGTTATCTGGGAAAGGTGAAAGGATGTAAGAAAGCCTTTTAGAGCTTCCTAACAGAGAGTTTTCATTGAGTGTGAGCTCCAGCTCTGGTAACACGTAGACCTATGTGCCTTGGTCTTCCTTGGGCAACACTGGAGAACTAAAACCACCAATATTAAGGTACTGGGAGGACTGGATAGGGGGCACACCACCTGCACCTGGCAGCAAGGGGTGTGTGCCCAACAATGATCTTGCTCACTGGGTGCTGCTACTTAGCATGGGTTATGGGGTGCTCTCAGGAAGGAAGCCTAGGATGGGAATTGACGAGGGGCCAGTGGGTTTTCTCATTTCAGAAGTTGATTTGGGGGCAACTGGGTGGCTCAGTCATTAGGCATCTGCCTTCAGATCAGGTCATGATCCTAGGGTCCTGGGATCAAGCCCCGCATTGGGCTCCCTGCTCTGCTGGGAGCCTGCTTCTTCCTCTCCCACTCCCCCTGCTTGTGTTGCCTCTCTTGCTGGATGTCTCTCTCTCTGTCAAATAAATAAATCTTTTAAAAAAAAAAAGTTGATTTGAATCTTTTTGGGATCTCTGAATTTTGCTGGGTTAAGTCTTCTTATTTTTTTATTTACTTTTTTTATTGTTGTATTCTTTATTTTAGTGTTTTTTTATTCTATTATGTTAGTCACCATACAGTGCATCCCTGGTTTCCGATGTAAAGTTCGATGATTCATTAGTTGCGTATAACACCCAGTGCACCATGCAATACGTGCCCTCCTTACCACCCATCACCGGTCTATCCCATTCCCCCACCCCCCTCCCCTCTGAAGCCCTCAGTTTGTTTCTCAGAGTCCATAGTCTCTCATGCTTGGGTTAAGTCTTTTTAAAGCATTGCCTGGATATGTCAGAAGCATGGCCTTTATAGAAGGTGTGTTTTAAACTTAGTAGTCCCCTGTATGAAGTGCGCACATGAAGTGTAAGCAAACCACACACCCACATATTTTGTGACAAATGTCCACTCTAAACAGAATTATGTGAAATAGTCATTGTAAGAATTTGTCACATCCCACTTAAAGGGAAATGTCCAACTTTAGGCATCATCTTTCCTTTCCTATCTCCGTGTGGGTGTCCCAGGATCTCCTTTAGGGATTTACAACGAACACTGTTTCCTTAAGTGGACATCATGGGCACAGAAGGAAACGTGGGAATGGGGGGAAAGACAGAAAGTGCCTCCTTCAGTGGAATTCCTTTTTTCTTTGCTTATTTTGGCTCATGTTCTAGGAGTGGGGTTGGGAAAGGAAATAGAGAGGCAGGCATTGAAGATCATTTAGAAGTCCCATATATGAAGCAGAGGAAAACACAGAAGAGTCAAAAATAAATTTGTGGGACAAATGCCCACGGAGTTTCAAATGTAGCATCTGCTGAAACAGAAAAAGAAAGGCCATGTTTGTTTTCTCTCACCTGTACTGCACTTTAGATATATTGAAAATTCCACTCAGGTGAAATTACTGTTGTACTTATTATAGTAACAAACACTGATTAAAAAACTGACGACACATCTATATCTATTTTGGAGGAATTTGTGCATCATTGAAGATAGAATTATTTCTTTTACAGGAACTATCTGGTTGCAGCAGTTATTAAGTCTGATTTATTTTGAGGAACATCACGAGGGCACTGGGAAACGGAAACCGTGACTCGAGTCCCCTTCTTTGAGTACAACTTTCAGAAAATATATCTTGGGAAAAGACCATCTCCTGGTCTCCTCTCTACCCACCTCTCATACTACTTGGTTCCGAGGGGGCTGAAGAACAAAAGAGCCAAAGTAGGAAATACACTCTGACTGCTGACAGATAACTGCTGTTTTTCATTATTTCCTCTCATTTCATGCCATCCACACTGTGCACTCATCTAGCTGTTTGCAAATGTGGCATTTTACACACTTTAACTTTCTTTTCTTTTCTTTTTTAAGACTTTATTTATGTATTTGAGGGAGAGAGAGAGCATGGGCAGGGGGGAAAGCAGGCAGAGGGAGAAGCAGGCTCCCAGCTGAGCAGGGACCCTGATGTGGGGCTCAAACCCAGGACCCTGGGATCATGACCTGGGCTGAAGGCGGATGCTAAACAGACTAAGCCACCCAGGGCCACTTCACTTTAATTTTCAATAGCCCTCTGTGTTCTTATCTTATACTATCTGATTTGTATCCTGTACCTTTTGTTTTCTGATTATACAAATAATGCAGCCATTAAAAAATGAAAGAGTATATATGTGTGCTTTTAATTTACTTTATAGAGTGTGTTATAGTATAATATATAATATATACTTTCATTTTAGAATCAGCAGTATTAGCAAGTATATATAAAATGCTAGCAATTCCTTCTTCTTTGCTCTGCGTGCCCTCCCTGCTTTCTTTTCACACTTTACCTGTTTTGCTTATTTTCTCTTCAAATGTACCTAGTTCCTTGGAATTCCAAGGGAACCTCAGAGCAAATCATTCATCTCTACTGAGGGATTTTCTCTTCCTCTACCTGGATCAGTCACCTCCAGCCAATGATAATTTCAGCTCTTGACTCATTCCCTTCCTCTCTACCTCTACTCCCGTCGCTCATGGGATGATTTCAAAGTTGATGTGAATGGTCTTTTGGCAGCACCAGTCAAGGGTGAGCCACACTGCAGCAGAGGGGTCAACAGGAAGGAGGCACTCATTCTCAGGGTCACGCAAGTACAGGATTGCCCCCTTCACACTGACCCCTCAGGCTCTGCACTGGCGTCCCATACCCCTAGCCCTGCCAGACCTCTCAGTGTGGACTTCACCTCTAGCGGCCTTTTCCTCCACAACCTCTGGAGTTTATAACGTGTTATAAGCCTGCCTTTACCTGTGATACCATTTACCATCTGATGTAATACATACTTACCTGTTTATTTTTTGTCCGTTTCTGGCCAGAGTGTAAACCACGAAAGAGGTGGAGTTCGCACTGCACAGAACAGTGTCCAGCAGGTAGTGGAGTTGAGAGAATGAACAAGGGGATCACCAGCAATTGCCCTAACTTGAATCCTGACTCAAGCACCTTGTTCTCTGAGAGCTGCCTCCTTTTCCTCCCACTCCTTTCAGGTGTCCCTTGCAGTGGCCTGTCACCACATTCAGATCTCCAGTCCCCTCCCCTTCCACTTCTCCACTGTCTCTCTCTTAGGCATATCTTCAATTTCTCCTCATCCACCAATGGTTCCATATTTTACATTCAAGTCCCTTTTGTCTAAATTCCCTTGCTCCATTCAATTCTTTATGATCAGTTGCCAACCCCTAATTCTGGTGAAACCCAATAATTGTATGTTTGCACCTGTGCTCATGAATCTGGTGGTGTGGTAAGAAAAAAAAATACACTTAAAAGTTGTATCCTCTCTTTACTTTTATGGCCTCGATTCTCAAATTTTACTGTTTAAATGTGTTGCTTCCCCCCCCCTTCCAAAATGACTGTTTGCTCTTGTCTTCTGTCTTCTCAAAACTCAATAGCATTCTGCTCCACCTGTCCCAGTACGTAGCTGCTAAGAAACCATTTCCACTCAGTGACCTCCACATCCAAAACCTCCGCACACTGCCTTCCCTCCTTAAGGAGAAAGTGCGATGTGTTGACCATTTGTGTTCTCATTACATATCTGCCCCTCCACTCATGGTCTGGATCCCTTTTTGGATTCCTTTTATCTACCCCACTGTTTCACAAAGGGGAGATACTTTTCCCCCACAGGATATTTGGAATATTTGGAACAGTTCGGGCTAGGGCAGTGATGCTGCTGGTCTTTATTAGTTTGAGGCCCAGGATGCTGTTAAATGCCCTCTGATGCTCAAGGTCACCCCATAACAGATTATCTGGGAAAAAGTCCTTGGTGCCACTGTTGAGAAACTTGTTCTATTCTCAAAGAATTTGCTTGAGCAATATAATTTCTTTTTCTCGTTCGTCTCCAATTTTCTTGTGATTACAGGATCATTCCATGTGGCCCCTAACCAGGTTTTCATGTGGCACATTTTTACAGTAAAACAAAATTTCTCTTGCTCCATTCCAATTTTCAGGTGCTCCCTTTCATTTCCTGTTCGAGGTAAACTTCTTAAAAGAATTTAGCTTCAGTCTCCACTCTTTCATTGAATCCTGAATGTCAAAGTCACTTATTTTTTAAAATTCTCAAAATGTGGGGCGCCTGGGTGGCACAGCGGTTGGGCTTCTGCCTTCGGCTCGGGGCGTGATCCCGGCGTTATGGGATCGAGTCCCACGTCGGGCTCCTCGGCTGTGAGCCTGCTTCTTCCTCTCCCGCTCCCCCTGCTTGTGTTCCCTCTCTCGCTGGCTGTCTCTCTCTCTGTCAAATAAATAAATAAAAAAAATCTTGAAAAAAAAAAATAAATAAAACCTTAAAATTCTCAAAATGCAAGAATCCTTTCTTATCATTTTTGTTGGCCTACCACTGGCCAGACACCGCCATGTTCCTGGTTTTCATCCTGTCTCAGTGGACACCTAGAGCAGATACTGATGGATTCCGACCCAACGACCATTCCCTCTCCTCATATTTTATGTCATCAGAGCTCCCATTGTGCTTGGATTTGTATCCTTTATGTGCTTCTGGTTTGACTTTCATCCCTGGGTGGGGAGAGGGGTACCATTGGGTTGGTCCAAGTCCAGGGTTTGGTGCCAGGTAGCTTGCAGTGATTTATTCAGGCACAGATAAGGGACATGCTTATGAACAACGACTCAAGGGAAGACGTTTCTTCCCTGTCTTCTCACAAAAAGTTTCTTCACTCTTTAAAGAGACCAAAGGGATGAAAAGTGGTAGCCATCTGGCACGTGGAGTAGGGTGAACATGTCAGAGTAGAAAAGTGAGAGACTCTAAGTCCTTGACAACATCGAGATGATGAGTTAGCCTAACCTGTTGCACTCTCATCTTGGGCCTTGGTGTTTTGTGAGAAAAGGTGATACCTCTGCTGTTGAGGAAGTGTTATTTGAGGTCTTCTCTACCTTATACGTGGCTTTCTGAGACACTGATCCTTCCTCCTCACTGGCTTGTCCTTCTCTATCTAACCTTTGAGAGCTGATGATTCCCGGGTTTTGGGTCTGGCCTTCTCTTCTCCCTCTGATGTGAGTCCCTATGTATATTACCTAACCACTTAACTTTAAATAGTATTCATATGTAGTTGATTTCTCCCTTTAATTCTAGACTGCTATAAACTGTCTATTTAATATTTCCTATATTATGTCTACAGAGATCTCAGATATCTCTATGGACTTTATTATCCAAATATGGGACTCCAATATCCAAATGGCATTTTGATTTTATCTTCAAACCACTCCTCTTCCCAGGTTCCCTATATTAACGAATGTATCATTTTCTGCCTAAGAGCGTTAGGGTCAGGACATGTGGCACAAGTGACTCAATTATACCATTGTGCCTATGTCACTTTTTACTTCTATAAGCATATGGATTAATGACAAGAAGCCGTTCTCAGAGCCAAAGCAGGAGACGTGAAGAGTTGCAGCAAGGGAAGGAAAAGAACTTCCTGCTTCATGTAGGAGGATCTTTTATTTCATCCTGGCGATGTCAAGCACTGTTGACTGTTGTTTGACATTATCAGTCACTTTGTTGACATCAGGTGAATCCCATGGCTGAAGGGCTCCATTTTAAGGGGCCACTCAGGACTGACATCCATCTTCCTATCTCCTAGCTTAAGGGTTGGCTTCAGGCAAGGTGCAGGCAGTCAGTAGGTGAATGAAAGCTTTCCTATAATGAACCTAGATGCTTCCAAAGGAGTTACAAAATATGTACATGCCATTTCACAATGAAGATACAAGCCTTAGCTTTCATTCAGGGCCCCTGAATATTCTGTATACACAGTGAATAAGCCACTTACATGTGGGTCGGACAGAGATTGATGATATTTTAGAATATTTTAGAATGATGACATTAGAACAGTCATTGGGTTGCTTAGCTGTTTTATGAAAGTATGCCTTCCGATTGGTTATAATAAACAATTTTAAACATGAATCCTGTACTCCTTCAATGCAAAAACTACTGAAGTAACTTCTGTATGCAAAATACATGTACTTTACACTATGAAGATATAGAAATAAGAACTATGTAAACCACTAGCTGAAGGATGAAAAACACACCCTAAATTTTCTAAGATGATTTGAAAATATCTTAGTTTTTCTTATTGTTATATAATTTTAGAGCTATGGGGCATTTTCACATGTATTAGCTTGTTCATGTAGGGACAAGAGACGGTTATTGCTTTCTGTCAGGGTGAGTTCAGAAGAGGTAACGTGTGAGGTGTGTCTTGAGGAATAACTGATAGTCACTAGGCCAATCATACAGGGAGAGGCATTGCTGAGAAGGGGAAACCCAAAATACAAAGAGCGCTGAGAATAAACAGGGCATGATTAGGAAAGTGTAAAGTTAAAATGATAGGCTTCATCCGATTGGAAGATATTAGGTAAAAATATGAGAGAATGAAAGCATCAGAAATAATGAATACTTCCTTTCTTTCCAGATTATTTATGTATACAGAAACCCTAAGGATGTTATGTGCTCATATTTTCACTTTGAAAAGAATGTGAAGTTACAATTTACACGTACCTTTGAGGAATATATGATACTATTTCTCGAAGGAAGAGGTAAGTAAAATTCATAGCATAAGTAATACATTTGCTGTCCTGTGGCAAATTCTTCAGCTTAGTGAATTTGGCAGAGAGAGGATGACGAAACAAAGTCGAACAGGGATCAGTAAACAATGTATCAAGCCAGTTGGTAGGGTTGTCTTGGATGACCATGACCTGCCCCTGGTACACATTTTGCTTACTCCTGCTCCCTTCCAGGAGACTGCCAAGTTACAGTTATATCGCCAGAAAATCTTTACATCTAACCATGAAAAAGGGGTTTCATGAGCGTACTGTGGTCTCTTCTAGCTCAGAGAGAAGCATCTCAATTTAGATCACAGGATGGGAGCTTTGCACTGCCTATTGCACGGGGCACCTCCCAGGAGATCTGTCTGACAAAGTTCTGTTCCACATTCCTTTCTTCTAAAAAAAAAATTTATTAAATGTTTACTTATTTTTTAAGTAATCTTTATGCCCCATGTGGGACTTGAACTGACAACCCCGAGGTCAAGCATTGCATACTCTGTCCTAGGAGCCAGCCAGGTGCCCCCCGCATTCTTTTCTGAGGAGCCAGTGTGGCTGGTTGAGCCAGAGCAAGGCCCGCAGAGGTAGAGATGATGATCTGGAACGGGAGAGTTCTCTAACATTGGTCTCTGTGCAGAGCTCTAGTGACTCATCAGGGAGCCTTTACGCTGCACACAGCGGGGAAATAGCTCTCTGTGTCTTTGGGCACAGGGGGACGAGCGAAAAGGAGAGGGTTCTGTTTTCCGGTTGTGGTTTTTCTCTCCCCGTGCGAAGATGATTTTCTGTCTATATGACCAATTGCTCCTTGAGTTCATGTAATTGTTTCCTAGGGGAAGGTGGGTAGTTCTCCCATAACCAGGTGCTAGGGGAAATCTGAAATCTAGCAGCAGACTTCCTCTTCCTTCTTTGTTGCTAAAGATTCCTGCACTTCCTACAACCGCAGCTTATTTTCAACCTGTTCAACATATTTACCGAACGATGTATCTGTTTTTCCCACAGTGTTAAGAAGCCTTTGGTTTGACCACATCAAAGGGTGGTATGAACACAGAAGCCTCTTCAACATTCAGTTCATGATGTATGAGGAGATGAAGAAGGTGAGAAACATGACATTAGTGACTTCACGGCAGCTGGAAGGCAGCCCGGCCGCAGGAAATGATGGTTCATGTGTAGAACGCCCAAAACCGATATCAAATTTGAGATCCCAGGTTAAGTGTACAGGAGACATTTTTCTTAAATCACTCCTGTACTTCGTTTACCAGGCTGTCATTTACAATTAATTAACTGGAGCTTTGTTTTCAAACACTGTGTGTGAGGCACTGTCTATTTATCTCTGTGGGCGTGCACTTGTTTGATTATCGTGAGCCAGATTATTGGTCACTCTTTCATCTATTTTCTGCATTATTGATTCTAGTAACATTCTTGATGTTATCTTCATCATTCTGGGATGCAGCTCATGGGAAATTTTAATCTTATCTGTACTGTGTATGGTTAAGCACTGCGAGAAAAATTGAATGAAAATGTCTGTGTATGATTAGAAAGAATCCAGGTCCCAGTATAGTCAACTACAAATGCCTTAAAACAGAAGGACTTCGATTGCTTGTTGACTGGATCTCAGAAGCAGGCTGGTGTTGGTTGTGGCAGCTCAAGCTGTCATGAATGTCCTAAGCATTTTCTTTCTTTCCTATCATATTTAGGGTGGCAACAATGTCTCCCCTCATAGTAGCAGGTTGGTTGTTGAGCTCCAAAGTCATGTCCTCAGATGACAGCATGTATGGCAGAAAGGGAGGAAGGTAGGAGAAGAAGGGCTTTCTTGCCTTGCCTTGCTCCCACCTATTCTCTAGGAAAATCACTCTTTTAAACTTCTGTTTGACTTCCTCTTTCTGTTTCGGTACCAAAATTGGGTCATGGACCACCCTGGATGAATGTCTTGTAGAGGACAATGGGATTGCGATGAGGATCTTGGATCAATCAGGCTCATTACTGGAAGGGGGCTGGGCACTGCTGTCAGAACACCCCCAGGGATCTCTAAGCAGGAAAGGAGAGAAAGAGCTGAAAGGCAGGCAAGCCTAAGGGCTGCCACCTGCTGAGTATTTGTCACCAGTTTCTGTTACACCTGCCCCAAGCTCATGACACCAAGCCTAGACTCTCTCGTTGAGTCCGTATCACCTACCAAAGAGAGATTCCGGTATGTGGCTGGCCTTGTAACCTTACTCACAATATGGCCTCTCCATTGCCTCCGGCCTCATCTCCCTTCCTCCTCATTCCAGGTGTGTGCCTGTAAAGCTCCCGTGAGAAACTCAAATTCTGACAGTCCTGTGACCTGGCATCTCACACCTTCCATGCAACCCCAACACTGCATATATTCTTTCTTTTGTCCGGACTCCATATCTTCAGTTTGGCTAGCTAGAAAATTCCTGTTTTGGCTTTAATTCCCAGAACAAATTTGTCATCTTTATTGAGACTTTCTCTGAATTCTGTTACACAATTACTCTCTGCCCATAGGTTTGTGTACTGAATTCCCAGCTCTGATTCCCTGTTGTGCCTCTGTTCCCTTGCACCATGACACGGGCAGTGTCTGACATATGCTACCTACTCCCCAAATACTTGCTGAGTTAACACAGATAAAATGAAATATGAGTGTTCCTAAATGAACCCAGATGTGCTCTAAAACAGCGCAGAGTGAAAGATTCATTTACCAAGAAGGACTAAGTAAGTCACTTCTCATGGTCCAAGTCCATTTTTCCAGCCAGCATAACCACCTATGTTTTTCACTCCCATAATGATACTTAGCTGTGACTTTTGTGTACGTTTTCTTTCTTATAAAGTGCATAATTTATCATACTCTGATTTATTTCAGGATCTCCGCGGTTCTGTGTTAAAAATCTGCAAGTTTCTGGGGAAAGAACTGAGTGAGGAGGATATGGATACCGTTGTGAGACAGGCCACATTTGAGAACATGAAGTATGACCCACTGGCAAATTATGACAAAATAATAACCACTGCGTATGGGACAAATGTAAAAGGTCATTTCCTTCGCAAAGGTGAGGTTGAACAGTGAGTGGCCATGTTGCCCTGTGGTACCAATGGACCAGAGTGTAGCTTCTAAGCTTGCTGGTGGACTTTCCTAACATAGACCCCTCATGGGCCTGTTCATTTCTCTAGACAGATGATTTTCTATGATTTCTTCTTGGTGCTTTTCAAGAGACATTTAATTTGCTCCCTGAATGAATCTGATGAGTAACCTACAATCACAAGGTCTTCTCCATGGCCCCCTGAAAATTTACCGATGTCTAGCACAATGTCTGCCACAAAATGGATGTTCAGTTACTGTTAGACGGCTTCCCCTCATTAGCATGGGCTCAGCACGTGATGGTGAGGTAATGATGGGTCTGCTGGCCATCACTGGCCGCTCTTCCATCTCTGTGATTTACCCTAAACCTCCGCCAGGGCTGAATTAAGAACACACATTCGCTGTCCTTTTGTTCTTGGGCAGGACTATCATGTGTCCTCTAGTGAACCAGATTCTTCCATCACAAAAATGTATAGGAATGTCTCACTTATCTCAATATCTCATACCTCTGGTGAGATTTTAAATGAATGACTCCATATATAACTGATAAATTTGAACATGTTAAAATATTTTTTTAATTTTATACAATCACTATAAATTATATTTTATGACGTTCTAACTTAATACACGGAAAATCTATAATACAGAATTAGAGACATAAATTTTGCACTCAAAGGGTTTTATGCCTCTATGTTAAGTAGCAAGAAATATTAGTATTTCCTTCACTTACTCTCTTCATATGTCTTTACCTGTCCAATTCAAAAATAGGAAACACTGGTACCTGGGAGCCCATCTGAGGTGGGCACTTGCCTTCCCGTGGTGCCCGGCGCGCCCTATCGTGTTGCAGATGCTAAGGCCCTTCTCAACTGCCGCTGTCCTTGCACCTGCAACTTGTTTCTCTTTGAAAAAAGAAAGTGGTCTCTGTTCCCGTGTCTTTAACACACCTGAAAACGACAGACTGAAATGGCTAAGAGGAAAACTAGCAGGAGCCAAATCGCCTGTGGAAGTGAAGCCCATCCCCATACGTTTCTCGCGCGCACACACGCCCCCTTCTCTTAGGCGAGACCTACCGGGACGTCGCTGGAGCGGCCTTAGCGCACCTCCACTGTGCGGCTTTGTGTTCCAGTCTCCTTAGTGTTTCTGTTTGTTTCAGTTATTTGTTTACATTTCAGTGTGTTTTAAGATCAGCGTTTCTTTTCTTGCCCCTCCTCTGTCAGCCTGTTTGTCATCAGGACTCCGTGTCTCGAAGTTTAAAGTAAGACTGTTGTAAAGCGAAAGTGGGTAAAGGGAATAATTACAGGTGAGCCGTTCCAAACTGTATGACCTTGGGCGACATTTTAAAAGTCTCTCTGAGCATCCATGTCCTCATCAGTAAATGTGAGCTCATCGATATCTGGTTTTACGGAAATTTTAAAGGACTTCTGTAAACTACCAGAGCCCATGCTAGCCTGGAATGCAATAGTAAACGAGTTGCCAGAGTTTTCTTCTTTTCCAGGTGGCTGCCTGCTGAGAAATTGGGCTAATTATCTTCAATTATAGCATAATTACGAGGATGAGTTTGCCCCCTTGCCAGGAGGTGGAAGAGTGAAGGGTCGGGGCCACATGCAGGAGTCAGTGGGGGCCTTAGGGGGAAGAAAAACGAAAGTGCAAAACATGTTCCTCCCAACAGCACGAAGGCATCAGGCCCCCTCTTCGCAGAATCTTCATTGACAGGATTTCCTTGTTTTTCCTCCCAGTTACCATTGGAGACTGGAAAAGTCACATGACTGTTGAGCAAAATGAAAGTTTTGACAAGATTTTCCAAAGGGAAATGAAAGATTTCCTGCTGAAGTTCATCTGGGATGTGAATGAAGACTAGAATGCTGAGCAAGGCACAAAGAATTTAAGAAAGCACGTTCGGAAGGAAGTACATCGAATTGTGCACTTTCATCTTTGATTCCCATCGAATCATTCCTGAAAAGCCTCAGTGATTAGTAGCTATGAACATGCTGCCTTTACCTCATTTGCCGTCTGTGGCCTGGTCTCCATTTGCTGGGGTTCCTCAGCTTCTGTTCAGGAGAGAGTTCCTCGCTTTGTTTTGGCATATAATTAGGGAACCGTTTTTTATTTTATGTCCAGAAATTCCAAAGGTCTTGGGCCAAAAATGAGGTCATACCATGTAATCAATTTAACATCTTATAATAGAAGCCTTGTCATTATTAAGAAAGGTACGTACGGTCTTTCTTCATAGGTAGGATTTTAATTTTTAGGTAGCGAGTCAACCTTTCATTTTATGGCTTCTAGGTTTTGTGCCTAACTTTGAGTGTTGCGATCACGAGTATTGTCATGCGTTCATAAACCATATCTTTATCTTATGTTGTAAGAAAACTCTTTTTTTCTAACACATAACAAATTGGCCCAAGACCATTTATCGAATAAATAGGCATTTAAATAAATGCAGAGAGATGTGATCTCGTTCTAAGCAATCTCATTCACATGAGCTGACTTAGGCAAAATGACGTATTTTTCTGTTACACTTTCCTTTCTCACAACCATGCCATAATCTCTAAAAAAAGTTAATAAACTGTCATGACAAGTTGTGTTGGAATGTTGCTGCATATTGCTTTATTCTTAAAAAGTCATTTGAAAACTGACATCACCACTAATGGAGCCTTCCCATTCGGAGGTATTGTACCCTCACCATTAACTTGTGTTTTCTTTCCTGTTGTTTGGTACAGATGCATGGGCCTTATATAAGCCTTGCTTATTTCTTGTGGAGTTTGTCCTAAGCAGGCCTACTTGCTGTGTGTAGCTATGGGGAGGAGGGTATTTTTGAGTTACATTTTCCAACTGCTGATTGCAACTCCTGGCCTTTGGCCAGCTCACATATCTCCTGGGTTTCTGATAGTAAGGCTGGCTGAGTGGAAGCAGGGTAGGCGGTGTGGGCAGGGGTGTGGGGCTGCGGATGCTGCCACCCGGCAGGTTCTGCAGACCCGCTGGGGTATCTTGGTGCCCATCCTGGGGTTGCTGCTGCCTCCCGTGCCTGTACTTCAGTTGGCCCATCGCTCTGTTTATCTTTCCTGAGAAACACACCTAATTTCTTTCCTGAGCCGCAGCTTTACACAGGATATGAAGGGCCCTGATCCTTGCATTGGGAGAGGCTTTCTCATCTCCCAGGGCTGCTCCTGGTACGCCACTTCCTGCCTTTTCTGAACTCCTTTCTTCCAAGGACTCGTAACTTCCACAGCCGTGGGCTTAGGAGGGGACACATGTCTGGAGGGAGACCTTCCTTTTCTCCTCCTTTCTCCTTATTTCTTCTCGAACTATGATTTGTGTGGGGTAGAGGGAAGGAATCTTGTGCTTAAAAGTAAATAAATATTGGCACCTTCTGGATACATGATATTGCCTTTAGAATTGCATATGCATCATCTCCTTTATGATTAGCAAAACCCTGATGAGGTAGGTGCCCTTTCATAACTGGGAAAACAAGAGGTATGGAAAGGAAACGAAATTTCCCGTGGGCAACCATTTAGTGTTGGCATTCTGATTCAGAACCTCTCTGTCTTGCTCTAGAAATGAAAAATCCTTAACACGCCTCTTTCAGCTTTTAGTTTCCCATTAGGGATTGAACTGGGTTGAAACTGAGTCTTCAGTTTAACGTGACTCAAGTCTGTCTGCTTCATCCCCATTCCACTGAGAGACGGGGAGGTCTGTTTCTCCTTAGCCCTTAAAATAGAACCATTTCACTCTTGCCTTCGTTGGTGTGCATTTTAGCTCTCATTTCTCCTGCCTGAAAGTTTCAAAATCTGGCCTAAGCCCCAAATTGGCAAATGCGCCCCAGAAAGAAAGCCAGGATACTTCACCTATAAAGGCTCTTCCCTCTCTGGAATTTTAGTTGATCTAGTTCCTATTGTTTCCAGAGATCTAAGGTTTTTAAAACTTTAATTTTTGTGATTTAGTTGTTTAATTTTGGCCAGGGGAGATATGGTCTCTGGACCTACTCCATCCTGCATATTCAGGAGAGGAGGAAGTCTTAGCCACAGTTTTGACAAGAATATGACCAGTTTTGGTGGCCCTCTGCCAGTAGTGCAAGCTCAGTCTGTCCAGTGTTTCAGTTGTAGCAGCAAGGCCAACTGACACTTTCTGGTAGAAATTCCACTCTCGGTACTTTTACCCTTAAATACATCTGTGGGGCAACATGGGTCTGAAGCAAAGTAAGTAGTTCTGGTACAAGACTCCATTGATGGCACGGGTGTTGTGCCAGTGATTCCTGATGCCGGTGTGTCCCAGAAAACGTTCCTCTGAACCACTTACCCTGGCTGTGCTCCAGTTGTCTGATGACCATAAAAGCCCTTTTGCATGTTACATTATTGAACTATTGTGTGTTCTAGGAAGAGAGAGAAGCTTACCAACCTCAATTCATGAATGGGAGAACTGAAATTTCTGATGTGTAAGCTGCAAACAATTTTCATTATAGCTCAGTGTGTTAACAGGTTGACTTATTTCACAGTATAAGTAGATGCTTCTGTCTACATCATGGACATATTTCTACTGCCTTTTACATAGCTCCGTCCAAGTTTCCTTTCCCCAAATGATCATCCTTGAGGTGAGGTGAAGCCTTTATTTCAAGCAAGATACACATTGCTTGTAACTGTGGTTTTTTGGACTTTCAGCATACAGAAATTTCCTGGTTTGGGTGTTAAAATATACATTTCATGGCCCCACTCCACAGAGATTCTGATTTTGCAGGCTTTCAGGGAGGTCTAGAAGTCTGAGATTTGTGGGTAGTCTGTAGCCACACTTCAGGTGACACTCATCGATGGCCTCCTTGTATTGATCTGAATAGTAATCTTGTGTGTGTGTGTGTGTGTATGTGTGTGTGTATGACTATGTCTCTATCTTTCTTTGAATTCATTTCTTACAGTTAATTTTTAAAATTTTAAGCAACTGAAGAAGACACAAAAAGATGGAAAAACATTCCATGCTCGTGGATTGGAAGCATAAACATTGTTAAAATGCCTAGGCTGCCCAGAGCAATCTATACTTTCGATGCTATCCTGATCAAAATACCAATGACACTTTTCAAAGAGCTCTAACAAACAATCCTAAAATTTGTATGGAACCAGAAAAGACCCTGAATTGCCAAGGAAAAAGAAAAACAAAGGTAGGGGCATCACATTGCCAGAGTTCAAGCTATATTACCAAGCTGTGATCACCAAGACAGCATGGTACTGGCATAAAAACAGACACATAGCTCAATGGACCAGAATAGAGAGCCCAGATATGGACCCTCAACTCTATGGCCAACTAATCTTCTACAAAGCAGGAAAAAATATCCAATGGAAAAAAAACAGTCTCTTCAATAAATGGTGCTGGGAAAATTGGACAGCTACATACAGAAGAATGAAACTGGACCACTCCCTTACACCATACACAAAGATAAGCTCTAAATGGATGAAAGACCTCGATGTGAGACAGGAATCCATCAAAATCCTAGAGGAGAACATAGGCAGTACCCTCTTCAACATCAGCCACAACAACTTCTTTCAAGGCTCGTCCCCAAAGACAAGGGAAACAGAAGCGAATGAACTTTTGGGAAGATAAAAATCTTCTGCACAGCAAAGGAAACAGTCAACAGAACAAAGAGGCCACCCACAGAATGGGAGAAGACATTTGCAAATGACACTACAGATAAAGGGCTGGTATCCAAGATCTATAAAGAACTTCTTAAACTCAACACCCAAGAAACAAATAATCAAGTCAAAAAATGGGCAGAAGACATATACAGGCACTTTTCCAAAGAGGACATACAAATGGCTAACAAACACATGAAAAAATGTTCAACATCATTAGCCATCAGGGAAATTCAAATCAAAACCACATTGAGATACCACCTTACACCAGTTAGAATGGCAAAAATTGACAAGGCAGGAAACAACAAATGTTGGAGAGGATGCAGAGAAAGGAGATCCCTCTTACACTGTTGGTGGGAATGCAAGTTGGTACAGCCACTTTGGAAAACAGTGTGGAGGTTCCTCAAAAAGTTAAAAATAGAGCTACCCTATGACCCAGCAACTGCACTACTGGGTATTTACTCCAAAGACACAGATGTAGTGAAAAGAAGGGCCCATGCACCCCAATGTTCATAGCAGCAATGTCCACAATAGCCAAACTGTGGAAGGAGCCAAGATGTCCTTCAACAGATGACTGGATAAAGAAGATCTGGTCCGTATACACAATGGAATATTACTCAGCCATCAGAAAGGATGAATACCCACCATTTGCATCAACATGGATGGAACTGGAGGGGATTACGCTAAGTGAAATAAGTCAAGCAGAAAGACAATTATCATATGGTTTCACTCATATGTGGAACATAAGGAATAGCATGGAGGACATTAGGAGAAGGAAGGTAAGAGTGAAGGGGGGGGAATCAGAGGGAAAGATGAACCATGAGAGACTATGGACTCCAGGAAATAAACTGAAGGTTTTAGAGGGGAGGGGGCTCAGGGGTTGGGTTAGCCTGGTAATGGGTATTAAGGAAGGCATGTATTGCAATGAGCACTGGGTGTTATATATACCCAAACAATGAATCACGGAACACCAAATCAAAAACTAATGATGCACTGTATGGTGGCTAACATAACATAATTAAAAAAAAAAGAATTAAGTTCATGTATTACCACTGAAAGTTACATTAAGACAAAAAAAGAAAATGAGATTTATACAGGGAAGTGGTGTTATTATTAGTATATTGAACATTTTTGAAATTAATACTTTTGAGGTATCTGTTTTAATCTTTGTAAAATATGTGCTTATTACATCAACTGAGGTTTTATTTTTAACTTGTTTCTATTATCCCTAGTTTACATAATTGATTGTGCTCTGTTGATTTTGACTTTATTGTGTGCTATAGCATATTTCATCTTCCCTCTTCTTAGTGTGGCCCTAATCATCTCACCATTGGGCTATTTTAATAGAAAGCCTCCTACATTCTATAAAATTAGAGAACAGTGTTTCCCTGTTCTTTATCACTATTTTAACTCCAATATTTAACACCTGTTTACAGATACATTTGGCTTATCACAACATAAGTTTCTGAGAATGAAATATTGAGTGATATTCTAAAGAGAGGACATGGAGTAAACACATGTATAATCAACATTATCTTGGAAAATCATTTCAAACACTCAAAAGCAACAGAATACATGTAGTTAATAAGTTTAACACAGTGAGCTCTTCCTCATGTGCCTCATGTGTTTTGAAATACAGCTTTTTACTAGGGTAGGAATCAGATGAAGTAGTTGTTTACATTTGGGGTCATGATGTATAAGACATAATATGTCTTAATACATTCTCAGTTAATGTTGGATTGGTACAGTTGATTGTGTATAAAAATTGTTTATGTGATTGACTTCTCTATATTTCTCTTTTCTATTCATTAAAGTATTTTGAATGAAAAAAAAGATTTGATATGATTTCTATAAAAGATTTGGTATGATTTCTAAAAAAGATTTGATATGTTGTATTTCCATTTCATTTGTTTTGAAATCATGTTTTCTCTTCCTTTTGATTTATTCTTGACCCATTGGTTATTCGGAAGTGTGTTGTTCAGTTTTCAGATATTTGTGGATCTTCTCACTTTGTTATTGTCAGTATCATACAAAGTCAGCAAAGATAGTATAAATTTAATCTTCTGAAAAGGACTTTTGTGCCCCATTATATAATGCATCCTGCAGAATAATGAAACGAATGAGTATTTTGCAGATATTGGATGGAATGATTTGCGAATATCCCATAGGTCCATTTCTTCTAATGTATGGTTCCATTCCAATGTTTCCTTGTTGATTTTCTGTCTGGATAATGGATCTACTACTGAGAGTGGAGTGATGAAGTCCCCTGCTATAACCTGATTGCTGTATAT
Organism: Ailuropoda melanoleuca; assembly: GCF_002007445.2. Lineage (NCBI taxonomy): Eukaryota > Metazoa > Chordata > Mammalia > Carnivora > Ursidae > Ailuropoda > Ailuropoda melanoleuca. The sequence goes on along the minus strand of NC_048227.1, from coordinate 65,270,161 downwards.
TTCACCCTTAAAATCTGTTAGTATTTGCTTAATATATTTCAATGCTTGAATGCTGGGAGTAGACATACTTGTGGTTTTATACCTTCTTGATGTATTGACCCTTTATGTTCATATGATGACCTTCTTGTCTTTTTTACCACTTTTGGTGTGAAATCCATTCCGTTTGATATAAAAGGGGTGCCTGCAGCTGTCCTCTTTTGATTACTTGTTTGGGAAGTCATCTTCCATCCCTTCACTTTGAGCTTGTGTATGTCTTTAGAGCTGACAGAAGTCTCTTGCAGGTAACGTATAGTTAGGTCTTGCTTTTTTATCACTCCAGCCACTGTGTGCATTACACTTGGTGAGTTCATCCATATAATTAGAGTGATTATTAATATGTAAGGACTTTCTAGTCTTCTTTCATATTTTGCTTTCTGGTTATTTTCTATCTATATTGTTTCTTTTTCACTGTTTCTATCTGCGTTTTTAAAGTGGTGGGTTTTGTCATGATTTGCTGTTTCCTTTTTTGTTTTGTTTTGTTTTGTGTCTGCTCTAAATTTTTGCTTTTTGGTTTCTTTGAGCCTTACATAAAAATGCTAGTCCTTTTTCTTTGGCTAACATATTCATTTGGCTATAATGGTTCCACACTTTGACTCCTCCACTTTTATGTTTTCAGTATCAAAATTACCTCTTATTATGCTGTGAAATTGTTACCAGTTGTAATCCCTATCATTTTTTTTCAATGCTCTCCTCCTTTACCCTTTATTTTACAATTTTTAAACAAACTGTTCTTCAACTGAGTGAATCTTCAATATTGACGGTCTATATCACCTTTATCAGAGTTTTGTGTGATTTCATTTTTTTGTGTGTCACTAGTGTCTTTTCATTTCAGCTTGAAGAGCTCTTTCAGCCTCTCTTACAGAACAGGTCTAGCATGGCGAACTCCCTCAGCTTCTGTTTGGGAAAGCCCTGATTTTCCTTCATATCTGACACCTTAGGTGTGCAGAGTATTTACGACTGCCGTTTGTATCTTTCAATGTTCTGAATCCGTCACTCCATTGTCTCCTGCCCTGAAGAATTCCTGCTGAAAAATCTCCCAATCACCTAAGGAGTGTGGGGGCGGAGGTGGGGGTGGTTCTTTGTGGGTTATTATTTTCCCCCTACTCTAAAATTCTTTATCATTGGTTTTGGAGACTTAAAATGTGTCTTTGAGAAAGACTTTTCTGCATTGAGAAAATAAAGTGTTCTATTAGCTCTGTGGACTTGTATGTTAAGTTCCTTCTGCAGGTTTGGGAAGCTCTCAGCAATTATTTCTTTAAATAAATGTTGCGCCCTTCCACTTTTTTCCTTCGGGTATACTCATTATTCTTCTTTTGGCTTTTCCAATAGTCTAGTAACTCTCATAGTGTTTCTTGCATGTTGAAAATCTGTCTCTCTCCTCTTCCCCTTGAATCATTTCTAAATTCCTATCATCCACAAGGCTTATTCTCCCTTCCATCTGACCTGCTATATTCCAATGCTTTCTGATTCATTTTTCATCTCACTTGTTGAGTATGACAGATCTAGAATTTCTTTGGTTCCTTTATATAATTTCAATCACTTTGGTAAAGTAATCCTGTTCATTAATTTTATGCCTGAGTTCTCTGAACTGCCTTTAAATTTTCTATAGCTCATTGAATTTCTTCAGAAAGTTTTTAATTATATATGAATAAGATCACAATATTCTTTGAAATTAGTTGGTGGAATATTGTCACTTTCTCTTTGTGATACCATCATACTATAATTTACCATACCAGATGTCATCTCACTTGAAATTTCAAATATCTTTCTCATTTAGGGAAGGCTTTGTTGACTTTGATTCTAACAGTTACTCAGATTGGCAATCAGAAACCTTGTGTCCCAGAAGGTCATTGATATTACACAATATTTCACTTTCTCTTACTGGAACTGACTCACCACTAAAATTAGGAGCACACCTGTGAGACCTGACATAAAAAAAAAAAAAAAAAGCTGGTGGCAGAGTGGCAGGGCAGTTGTGGGCTTTAGCACTTGCGTCATGGGTGTGCCCAAGGCCAGAGGGATGGGTGGGTGGGGTCTCAGAGGTCCCAGACTTCTCGAAATCCCAAGGCAACAGCAGGAAACACCTTCCTTCAATTCTCTTAGTCTGCCTTCTTCCCTCTCCTTCCCTTGTGCCGGTCACAGAGCTCTCTCCTCAGAAATCCAGGTGCTGCTGAAGAGCACCGGGTCCCTCCGTGCACCTGAGCGGCCAGGGGGACTTGAACTTCCCCTTGCTTTCTACCCCACTGCCTCCTCTGCTAGGACCAGCACTGCCCCTGTGGCTGCTGCACCTCCCTTGGCCCCATCGCCTTTCTGATTCCCCAGCCCCCCACTTTGGGATGCAGCTGGATGGATCTCTGTGTCCTTGCACGCTCTCTACAGGTGCTTTCATTCGGTCACGGATGCCCAGTTACATGTAAATGGAAGGGAGAAAAAACAAACAACTTCCACTTCCAAGATGCCAACAGGGATGCCCAGTTACGTGTAAATGGAAGGGGAGAGAAAACAAACAACTTCCACTGCCAAGATGCTGATGGCACCCCACTTACTCTCATTTCAATAGGACTGAATGAGAAATGTGGACTGAGGAATTTCTTCTGTCTGGTGTTTTACCTCAGTGAGGACTGAGCCGAGTTTGAAATGCAGTACAGCTGTTACCTGCAAAAACCAGGCATGTATAGGAAAGGGTAGGAAAGAACCTGAGAAGGGCCGGGTTCCAAGGACAAGCACAGGTGCTTGTTTTTCTCTACAAATATATGACTCATACCTGAACAGGGAGAACCTTCCAGGAAGCCATGAGCTTATCTGAGATCAGTCCATTCCAGAGCAACCTCAAACACACCACAGTTGCCCAAGCGCCACTGACTACCCTGGAATCCGAACTCTATCCCTCTAGCTCTGGTTGCAGGATAATGGCACAAAGCCCCTCCGGTCCATGTTTCACACATCTGTGAACTCTAGACAAATACCCAAACTAGTCACAGATACCAGCACATGGGAGGCAAAACTTGAACAAGCAGCCCGTAAAAGGAATAAGGTTTGCAGGTTTCTGTTTGTTTTTGTGCCTTTTGTTCCTGCAACAGTTCTTCCAGGTGTGGGGCTGTCCTCACAGCACAACGTGCTTAGGATCCCTGGCTTCTTCCCACCCTGATGTGCTGTGACAAACAGAAATGCTCCCACATAGTTCTGGGCCCCACCCAGAGCCAGTCTCCTAGCGCCACTTGGGCTCTGTGGGTAGCCAAGGGCCCTGGCTCCCACCACGCTGTGCTCGGCCGGCTCTGCTCAGTGCTGTTCTGCCGACCGGCCACCAGCCTGCTTCCACTGAAGTCATTTCATGGGGTGTTTTCCTTTGGGCTCTTCTGAGGACCCAGACTGAGATTTGCGGGGGGACTGGGAAGGGCCATCGGGAACACCACCCGTGAGGAGTGGTGGCAGGTACTCTGGGCAGAGGGAGAAGCTGAACTGCAATGAAAGAGCCCTAACACCCACAAGGGATCAAACGGGGCGCAAAGGAGCTGGGCTCCCTGCAAGGTGCTTTAACTTGCAGCGGTTTGGCTGCTGGAGTCGGAATGCAGGGCGTCAGGTGTGCCCCCGCAGCTGGCGGACATGCCACCTGCTGTTACGTGGCTGTTTGTTCCCCGACTCGCTTGTTGGATGAAATAATGGCAAAAGGAAGAGGGAGGAGTGTTTCTCTTACTCCGTTCCAGCGGCCATCACAAGACGGCACAGACTGGGCTTATGAACAACAGACACTTACTCAGCACCGTTCCGAGTTTGGGAAGTCCAAGATAATGCCACCAAGCCTGCGTGTCTGGAGAGAATCCCCTTCCTTCGTGGTCTTCTCCCTGTGACCTCACGTGGCAGAAATGGCAAGGGAGCTCAAGGCAGCTTTGACAAGCGCACTCATCCCAACCACCACCTCCCAAAGCCCACCCCCCCATCCTCACCGTGGGGCTTAGGATTTCAACACATGAATTTTTGGGGACATTTACAGTCAGCCCACGGCCATATACTCCTCCCCTAGAATTTCATCGTGCGAGGCAGGGGGACAAGGTGGAGTGGGAAATGTGGGGAGATTTGGAGACAAAGCCCCATGAACAACCGCAGTGTGAACTCACCAATTTGAACATGTTTATTAGTTGTCATATTTAAGTAATTTTTTCATATTTAGAAATTATTATAATCCTTATCTTACAGATGAGGAAATTCAGGATCAGAGATTATGTTAATGATGTGCAAACTCTCAGTTATTAGAAGAGCCTATTAATTCAATTCTCACTCTTTCCACCAGAGTAATATATTTTCATACTATGCATGCATTAACTTTCAGTGGTGAACTAAAATATTAAGTATTAAGCATTAAACCTTCACTTTTTCCCTGTCTGTTCAAGCTCTTTGCGACTGGCTCAAAGTGTCCTGTTTCTTTACCAATTGAGCACCTGTGTGAGGAAGGGAGACATTTCAACCTTCCTTCATAAAATACATGGACGCAAAGACACTTCTTGTCTCAGATAAAACCCAAGAAAATTACTTGATAATAGCAAAAAATAAAGGACACCAAACGCATACCTTAGAGAATGTGCCTAAGATTCTCCTTTAATGTCATTTTTCAAGGGCCTTAGCATCAATATTTACATTTTAAAACAAACACTCTTGGTAACAGATCCTAATGGCTAAGGGCCATTCCAAACAATAGAGATGAATCAGTCTGACCTTTAAAACAAAAATGTCAGAAGATACGTCAAGTATCAGGATGTTCTTTAAAAAATATTATCCCAAAAGTCTAGGTGGAAAATGTTCGAGACCCATACTTACTAGACAGAGTGAGTTCCACAAGTATCAATCTATTAAAGATACCACCAAATCTGGAGTGTAATTCATTTTACTAAAGATTGTATCACACCTAAGTATGTTTGGATTGGTACGGTCAAAGCTATAACCCATTTTTTTTTTTAAGATTTTATTTACTTGAGAGAGAGAGAGAACACAAGCGATGGGGAAGGGCAGAAAAAGAGGGAGAAACAGATTCCCCACTGAGCAGGGAGCCTGATGCAGGGCTTGATCCCAATGACCTGAGCCAAAGGCAGACATTTAACCAACTGAGCCACCCAGGCGCCCAGCTATACCCTATTTTTTGATGTCTTAGGCATGTGGCAATAGCCCATACTCTAGTAATTTCCAGGCCCTTAATTGCTTTAGCTTAAATACCTGCTTGAAGCTGGTATGGCTCATGCTCTTTGTCTCCTGAGCATCTTCACTCACATAAGGGAGCCCCCTCCACATGGTCAATATTCTTAGGATGGAGACCAGAGAACCCTGAAAGCCTTTTGGAGCTATCAAGGACTATGGTAAGGTGAGTGAGGCGCCGATATTGGTTGCAAAATTTAAGGAGTCACCAAAAACTCAGTTATTAAGATAAATAATATTTAATGCAGTATTTAAAAAAATAAAGATTAATGTAAAATCCAAAATAAATAAAGTATCCAAATTTTAAGTAATTACTGATTTTTCCTTTTACCTCAGGTGCCAAAATGGCTCTGCACGGCAGTTATTTAAAATTTTGGTTTGATATCCCTTACAATATTCTTGAACCTTTTCCAGCATTTTTCCATTTTTTAGTAATGGAAGGTGCACTAAACTGTGCATTCCCAACCTACCTCACCCCTTTTCTTTCCAAGTCCTTTGCCCAACAACAGTGACATGAAACAGAAGGCTATCAACTTCATAACGTACCTTTCGGCAGCATTCTGCCTCTTACGCGGACACAGGTCCTAAAGCAGCAAAGAACCTAATGTCGTTCCCATTTATGTATTTGTATGGACTCGTACCCCATGTAGCACTTGTGAAAACCTTTCCCTATCACACGAGATCTCAATGGTCTCTCTAAAATTACTCTCTACAGTTCTGAAGTGTGCGACCCACTTTAATATATCATACAACGTCTACCTTTGCTGCCTGATGCGTACGTTCTCTGAAAGACAGACGCTGCGAGCCACTTGAGGTAGTTTACCTACTTTGTGTTGTAACACGAACAATGCGTTAGCACATAAATGCTGAAAACCTACGCTCTCCTTTCTCCCGGAATCCAAGAATGCAACGCTTTGCTTTTTGGCACGTCTATCTTCGGAGTTTGTGACAGTACAATCCATGAACTCATCCTGTGCCTCCGGAAGAGCTGTCAGCCGTCCCTCTCACTCCTCTTACCTCCACTAGGAAATGTTCATGTAACCTTTTAGATGTGCTCGCCTTAGATCAGTATTTATCCACCTTTTTCCTAAGGCACCCCTGCTGGCAGAAGAGTATGAAGTAATGCAGAATCCAGAAGCATTATGCAAAGCTGCAGATGGCAAACAGAACGTTCAACTGTCATGTTTTAACTTCAAAATGCATGACAATCTTTCAATGAATATTAGATGCCTAATCAGTGCCAGACATTGTCACAGGGATACAGCAAAGAATACACAAACTTGTACTTGTTTTTAATCTTATAATATTTTATACAATTTAGCATAAGTAGAGAAACAAAAGCAAAAATGATCCCAAATCCAAGAGCAAAACTGATAATCTGCGATGGCCAATTATTGCTTCAAATACCACCAGTCATGCTTCTGCACATCCTGGGATTATGTGTGCTTCAGTTTGAGAAGCAGAGTCTTCGGTTAACTCCCAGAAAACAAAAGAAACATTAACATTAATATTTACTCTGGATGAGAATACTTGGGAATATCACTAGAACGAAGTCTCTGTCTTCATTTCCATACCATTAGGTTCTGCCTACATTCTGAAATGACACAGGTAGAATCCACTCCAATACCTAGAGAAAATGTATAAAACTTCAACCTTAAAACAAAATCGTGTGTGAGGAGGAGGTGGAATCACTCTCGACACTAAGGTCAAATCGTCATCGGCTCAGCACTACACTGTTCATCGCTGCTTGTCTTACCCTTAATGAAACTGCTCTTGAGTTCTTAATGCATCTGGTGATCAGCTTCAGAAAGGACCGCTCCTTACAAAAAGTTAATTCTCACACAAAAGAAACTTTTAGACGTGTCTCTGGAGAGAAATGCTGAACACTACTGGTATTCCCTTTTATTGGTCAGAACCAAAGCTATCGAAAAAGTATGACATTCCTCAATGATAGTTTTGTCTTAAATGGTTTGATTTTAGCCAGAGTGTCTAACCCCAAAAACAAGCACGGGATTGATACTGCTTGTGCTTGTGGATACGTAGCATGTGTATTTTTGAAAGGAGGCAGTGATTTGCAATAGCACAAGTAATTTCCTATTAGGATTAAGATTCAATTCTCTAGAACTGCAGTGACTGGATAATTTGCATGAAGCCTGGCTCTCCTACCTGAAGTCCCCAAGTCAATCATTCCAAATTATTACGGAAAAGGTCTCATATGTGCAGTAATGTGGATAAGTGTTCTCCTGCAGACAGCGTACAACCTCAAGAATTCAGACCTTTTCAGACTGGTTAAATGAGAAGAGTAAGGGAACATCACAAATATATATATATTTCACAACTACAGAATAAGGAGTATGCAACGGAGTAACGTATGTCAACTGGCATGAGATTTCACAGTTTTAAAATTCAGATTAAGGTCAGTGTTTAATAACCTAAACTGAGAAAAGCCTAGGAGTGCACACCTTCTGATGAGTGCACACCTTCTAATAACTGCACAGAGGATGCTGATTCAAATACCACCGTAAGACTAAAGTCCACTTTAATCCTGAATATAATTTAGGTTTCTGGTTTTGTAAAGACTTAAATTTATCATGCCCAAAGGCTAGAATTCCGAAGGTTTACTATTCTCTTCACCTCTGTCTTCTAATATTTTATATTCATGAGAGCACACAGAAGCAAAAAGTCATCGCTGTCTCCAGCACAGGAATTCCAAGTTATTACAATCCCTTGTATAGGAACCCCCACCTGTGCACAGCTGCACTCTATCTCTAAGTCTTCGTGTTACAGGCTGGGTCTCTCTCTAACACTAAGTGACCTTCAATATATGACCTTATTCCTACCAATAAGAGGAACTGAACATTTTATATTTGAAACTTTAAGGTCAGTTTATTAAGTTCAATGATGAAAGCTATCAGAAGAATATTCTCCTGAAAATTATTTTTTTCTTAGAAAAAAGAAAGAAAACTCAACACCTCGGCACAGCCACAGATGCTGTGGCAGTCACGCCTCTCTGCAGACGGGGCCGGTCCGTTAGTCAGTCAAATCACTCTCTGGGTCAGCAGGAGTGTAGTCTGGACCATCCCCGTCATCCTCTAGGTCCAGGTCATCCATTTCCTGGAACAGAGATTCATCTACCTCCACGTTGTTTCCAGCTGCAAGAGACGACAGATTTTACCTTCAGTCTCATACTCGGGAGTAAAAGTCGTAACTCAATGGCAACACCAAACACAAACCTCTAAATGTGCAAGTGAGGTGCCAGGGATGAAATCCTGAACTACTATCATAGCAACAATCACAGCAATAATGATCTGTATTGGTCAGCAGGGACACACATTTTAAGAGCAACTTCATGCTTCCAGTTAAAAAAAAAAAATCCAGTTATAAAAAAAGCTTTCCTAGAAGGAATTATTTATGATGTGGCATGCTGTAAGTTGAAGACGAAGCTATATCCTGGTTATACAAAGTTGATTATCACTGGCCATGGGGCCCGAACAAGGAGTTTCTCTCTTCCAGTATGGCAGATACGGACATCATTAAAGCTCAACTATACTTGTTATTTAACTGACAGATATAACTTGTCTTCACTCTCACTTAGTTCCCCTTAGAACCAACGGTATGCCTTTCTCAAATTCCAAATATCTGAGCACTACAGGAATACCTCGGCCTTGCATTAAACATCTTTACTCTTCAGTGTGTTTGAAGTACATAAAAGTGGGATAGTACAGTCCTCTTAAATCACCAAAAATTGTTCATCTGCCTTTCCTGGCAGACTCCAGCCCACTGGCATTCAGTTCAATGAGAATGAGTCTTCCTTCTTGCCTACGAGCAGTTAAGTAATAAAACACACCTTTGCTAAGTCCAGGCCAAAGAATAACTCACTGTCTCTGGGAGAGACAGGGAAGGCTTCCCGAAACAGATGATGTCTAAAATATCTTTACAATGAATTTTAATCCACCAAGAAGAAAAGGGGGCAGGATGAAGCAATTATAGGCAGTAGTATATACAAAGGCAGAAAGAAAAAATAAGACTGAACACAAGATTGTGTTCTCACTGGAACACAAGATTCTTTAGGAAAAATATCTGGAGATATCACAGATGAAGGGCAGACTGAAGGACAGTGTAGGTCAACCTTTTCCTCCAAGCAACACAGAACCATCAAAAGATTTTAAGGAGAGAAGTATCATGATTCAACATGAGTTTCAGGAACGCCACCTCAGGGGCGATGACTAAGGGAACCAAAAAGAGGAAGAGACTGAAGCAGGCAGACAATGTGAGAAGCCAGCACAGACACCCGGGGAAACAAATGATAAAACCTTCAAGTTAGGAGGAAAGAGTTGAAAATGTGTGGAAAAGACACTCCTGAAGCAGAATCAGCGGAGAGCTTGTGGTGAGTTACTGGATATGAAGAGGTACTTGATCCATCAGACAGGGAAAGGAGTCAAGGACAAGTGAAACTTCTAAAGTGCAAGAGAGAATGAGACACAGCTTTTGTTCCAGAGTTTCTCAATAAGATACGAGAAAAACAAGCTAGTAAAGTGAGAGGGGGATACATGAGGACTACCTTGCTGGGTTTGTTTGTTTGTTTGTTTGTATGGGGTGTTTTTGTTTGTGACTAATAAATGTCTTGGAGCAAGAACGCAGTAAGATATATGAAATACAATGGTGAGTGTCCCTAAGGGCCCAGCTCAAGTTAAGAAGCATGATTTGGCAGTGAGGCCACATCAACATGGCTTCTTAACCTTTTTCAGGAGCTAGTCCAGGAACAAAGTTGAAAGGCCAGATGGTACAGGATCCCCAACTGGCAAGATGAGCATGAAGAAGGCTAGTGAAGGGTCCTAACTCTAGGGTGCTAGAAGTGTGACTGAGCATGGAGTCCAGTTTAAGAAACACACATGGGCCACAAGCTCCACAAGGGCAGGGAATCGGTCTGTACTGCTCTCTGCTGCTGTATTGTCAGCAACCAGGACCACGCCCGGTTTATACTAGGGGTGCAATAAATATCTACGGATAGATGAATACTGGATGGAGAGAAGACTGAAAGAGGATAAAGCTAAGGATAAAAAGGAGAAGGAAAGCATAAGGAAGTAGATGTTCCAGACAGTAAGACTAGTATGAAAAATAAGATTTTTGGTTAGGGGGCATGAAGAGTTCCAGATTTGAGGTCTTTATAAAGTTCCATGACCATGAAATAGTTTCCACAGATTTCTGATACTAGAAATTTGAGTGAACCAGATCACCTGGGTTACAGGGGCCTGGTTGACTAATTATTAGAGACTAATGTGACCATAATTTAAACAATTATGGTTTACTGCTACCTTTGATGTTGTTTAAGTTATCAGAAAACTTTAAAAATATATAGCTATAGTTTAGTGGATAAATTAATCAAACATTACAATTTATTCTTCAAAATGTATTTGTTTATAGCTTTGGGAGGAAAATTTCACACTATCACTCTGATTTTCGTGGGTTAACACACTATTAAAAACAGTGCGTTATGTACCCGTGGAATCTTAGTATTATCTTACCATCTTCCAAAAACTGGATATCAGATGTGTCAAGATTATGATCTGTTTCAAAGAGCTGTTTCCCTAAAAGAAACAAATATGTTTAGTTCAAACATATTTTTCCTATCTGTTCTAGTTTCCCACCTTTCCACAGTTTTCCTCCATCTTCCCTACAATCCTTTAAGAAGTACAATAATCCAAGAAAACAAGTCTGAAAACCTATTTTTCTGTAAATTTCAATAAATTCATCAATTCATAAGTAGCTAAAATGCAGGTGATCTGTATCTGCATTAAAATGGAACAAGTGAAAACCCAGTCTGCTTTAGAGTCCTAGAAAAACCAATGCACTTGACGCTACCACTTCTAACGCCTGTGATTCTGAATGTCATGGCGGCTGCATCTCAAGCTCTAGCCACTGCGATACCTAAATCAGAGATAAGCCATAAAAATTAGCGATAGCTACGAATGGAGAAATGTCACCATGTAGACAGAATGCTTTCTCTTTTTGTCCAAGATGCCCAAGTACGTTATTTGTTTATAGAAATCTGTCCAAACGATCCTGCTGCTGTGCAAGAATACAGAACAGCCTGGGCAGGGGGAGGGGAGTCATACCACTTAATTTATTTTTTCCTGCTTGTTCTTCTTCTTTCATTCGTTTCTTTTTAATTTCCAAGAGTTCTGCATCAAACTTGGCCTTCCAACTTAAGAAATTCTCAATTGTAACAGGAGTGCCGTGAAATAATTGCTTAGAAAATAAAAAAGACATGTGGTTAGATAAATGAGACACAAAACAGATGTAAAAAATAATGAAAGAAATCCCAGCTTTACAATATACCTTTTCAGCTTCTTCTGCCTCTTTTTCTTTTTGCTTCTTTTCTTCTTCTCTTCTAGTTTTTATTTGATCTACTATTTCATTTAATTTTTCTTGCACAGCTGTCACTAAAGTAAAGATCATCACCATACCGAGGTTTTCTTCTGCCTATGGAACCAAAAGAAAGGTTGTGGTGAGGAACATACTTCTCAGAAAAACAAAAAAACTAACCAATGAAAAAGTGTTTCATCATCATCACTAAATTCCATACATTTATAATACGATTACTAATTCAGTTACACCATAAGTTCAGACACCTGGATAAATGATCATTTAAGAATTGAGCACATACATACATATATATGAATAACTATGTATTAAATTTAAAAAGACATGTAATTTGCTACATCCAACCTGAAACTGGTATCTATTTTACTAAATTTGGTTTAATAACCAGAATTCAGAAAAGCTTTTCCTACAGCAGCTAGTAACATCAGTTTTCCACCATATTTTCATGATTTAGATTTTTAGAGCTGTGACAATGAACTGAACTTTGAGGCCAAAGTGATTTTCTAATATACAATAATACAGAATGTAGGTACTTCTGTGATTTATCTTTACTTACTTTTTTTCCGTCAATTTGAAATGGCTTAAAATCAAATATAAAAGCTCTCCAACTCATAAAAGGGATATACAGTTGACCCTTGAACAATATAGGTTTGAACTGCACAGGTCCACTTATATCCATTTTTTTTCAATAAATACAGAATAGTACTGTAAATGTATTTTCTCTTTCTTACGACTTTTTAATAACATTTTCTCTGCTTGCTTTAAGAAATACAGTATATAGTGCATATACCATACAAAATATGCATTGATCAACTGTTTACGTTATGGGTAAAGATTCCTGCCAATTAGTAGGAGTTTTAGGGTAGTCAAAAGTTACAGATTTTTGACTGTGTGGAAGGTCAGTGTCCCTCAGCCTCTGTGTTGTTCAAGGATCAACTGTAATTCAAAAGCTATTTGGAAGCTGGTAATTTGAAAGCAGATTAAAGTAAAACAAGGTATCTTGCTTATCCATAGAAACAAGATACAGTTTGAAGGAAACAGACCAAAAAAACCAAAAAAAGTCCCAAATATACAAGCCAGAATCTCCATTCTAGAAGCAGAACGGCTTTCTAACCACTCCTTTGACAGGGCTGGCCTCAGCGGCATTTGAGGACGTATTTCATCTCCTGGGCCCTCTGTAAATACAGAGAGCTGGCTTCAAGCTAACTCCTGTGATTCTTTTTTGGGGGCTTCTCTGTGGTGTCTCCATGCTAAACATTATAAATCTGACTAAACAAACCTTTCTCCTGAGTGCCAAACCCATACTAAAACTGCCCCGTGGACAGCAATAGCATGTCGCACAGGCACATCAACACTAAAATCATCATCTTCTCCACAAAACCTATTTCTATGTTCCCCAACTCAGAGAACCAAACCACCAACCACCCAGCGTGAACACTCACATCCCCTCATAAGCTTTATCACTGCGTCTAATCTATTCTTAAATGTCATTTCAATCTGCCTACTGTTCTCTCTCAACATTATTACCCTAACCCAGGACACCATCATCTTCAACTTCAAATATTACAAGAAACTCCTAACTGGTTTCCATAAAACCTGTGGTCTTGTCACCCCTGACATCAACTTCTCTAGCCACTCAATACACACACACAACTGATCTAGTCAGTCTCTTGCTTAAAACTCTTCAACAGCTTCCCAAACCAACAAGGAGCAAGACCAGACTTTTAAAACAGTCAGAAGATCCTTTGGGAATTAACCTCTTTAGTTTCGTCATATAAGATCACTAACCTCAAATTCTAAGCTCAAGAAATTTAGTATGACTAGAAGTCATGGAAGGAAATATTGATCTCTTCTCCCCTCTCGTTCCCATGACCCTTTACAAGCTTGCTCCTCTGCCCTGAAACTCTTCTCTTTATTGCCTGGCGAACTCATCCCCTTGAAAGCTTCTCCAGTGCCTCAAGTCTATGTCCACTCACAGCATTTTTCCACACAGAATAACAATTTCCGATTTGCTAGTCCACATTCCTCCCAAGAACATAAAATCTATCAAAGGAGGGATGGTGTCTGTCTTGGTCACTTCACTTAACGCTTGATACATTTCAAAAACAAATCCCAGTAGGATCTCTTTTTTTAACAACTTAAGTATTCCAATAGAAAAGCAAAAAAAAGAATCATTCATATGAAACTAGGCAACAAGAAGTCACACAAAAGATTTCCATAATACTACTTTTTTAAAGAGTTTCAAATTATGGTTATATACTATTTTCATGTTATCATTTTTTGTCTTTCTAAATGAAAAAAAAAAAACTAATGTTAGCAGATCTGGGCAAACACCTCAATGGCTACAGTAAGATCATAACGTGGCACAATCATTTTGAAGGTCCATTTGGCAACGTGTATGAAATTAAGTATGTATAAACTTTAACCCAGTAATCTTACTTACAGAAAACACTGGGCTAGTATAATTATCAATAATATACTTTTCTTCATTTATTCAAAAAAATATCTGAGTGTCTACTATATGCCGGGCACTAGGGATTCAATGAAGACTCTGCTCTAAGGGTTTACAAATAGTGATATATAAGAATGTCCAAAGGGACACCTCGATGGTTCAGTTGGTTGGGTGTCTGACTCTTGAATTTGGCTCAGGAGTGATCTCAGGGTTGTGGGATCAGGCCCCGCATTGGGCTCCACACTGGGTATGGAGCCTGCTTGGGATTCTCTCTCTCCCTCTGCCCCTGCCCCCCCCCAAAAAAAGAGCATATCCAAAGATTTACATATTAAATCAGGTAAAAATGACAAATAATTAGGATATGTGTAATTATATAGACATGCAGTGAAATTCTATGCAGTTATCAAAAATGATGATTCATATACATGTTTTCTAAGATGGAAAGATACCCACATATATCGTTATGTGAAAAAAAGGATGTTATAAAACATTATATTTAGAATGACCTAACTTGGGGTAGAAGAGAAGTACTATGAATATAAACATAAGAAAAAGTCTGGAACTATATCATACCAAAATGTTAATAGGCATTTATACCTGGTTGGTGAGATTAAGAGTAATTTTAATTTTCTTCTTCATTAGTTTCTGTACTTTCTGAGTTTTTTATAATATGAATTTATTTTTTTGATATTGAAAATCAATACTACTTCGGAAGAAAAAGTACAAATATTCCCTCAATATATCTGATCTCGGGTAAGTATGAGAAAGAAATCAAAACTTTTCTGAAAGGAAGCAGCTTGAGTACAAATAAAATATAAAACACATAGAAAGTAATCACTCAGATCAAATAACTTACATTAATAAATGACTGACTGAATGTAGCATATCGCCCCAGGTTTTCTGCAATGTTTTAAAATGAAGCATTTTAAGTCAAATATTAGAATTAGTATAATTTCATACTGGGTAGCAGAATGAACAGGACCCAAGACAAGCATAAAATTCATGTTTGATCTATCTTCTTTCACTCTTCATTCTCTAATAGCTCCAGATATTTTTAAAATATCAGCATTTAGAGGACCAATAGTCCCTGAAATATACCAGTGACATTTAAGGTGTCAATTCTTCTTAGAACAAACAAAACTAGGACTTCTGTTTAAAACATAGTAAAGATTTTACTTGTCCTCTCTACTCCCTACTCTGAAGAACTGATGAAAACTCCCAACCCAAGCAAGACAGAGCTTTAAATTCTGGCTAAGCCCAGGCTATGGGTAGCCTATCCTACCACAGAACTAGCCAAGAATTTTCTAATACCCATGTTTTTCTTCACAACCCCTGCTCTCAGAGGGATCATAAACTCTGGTTGCTGCTTGTAAGCTTCAGGAGATGGAAAGGTAAGAAAAAACAAAACAATCACCAGTCTTCTTAACAGATTGCAGGCAACTAGCCTGAAACAGGACAGAGGGGTTGGGAGTTTTAATTTTTTTAAAAGTCAGACTTTTTAACTGCACATGAGGCTGGACATTCTGAGAACCAGATCAAAACTGTGTTTAAACTTAAAGTACTTACCAGATATTTTATTAACTAAAAGTCATGAGGCTGACTGAGTTTCAAGCAGGGATATAGGGATAACTTCTCTTACTCAAATTCTAAATGTACAATGAGAAACAAAAATAAAGATGCTTTGTGAATATCTACTTATCTATCTATATATAGAGAGATATCACAAATTCTCCTTATTCAGTGTACTGCTTATATATATTTACTAGCATTTTCCAACTCTTGAAATTAATGTATACTATTTAAGGCCAATAAAAAAAACAACAACAAAACTTATTTCCTTACCTGTAATGCTAATAGTTTTAAAATGTCTGAGACATCATTATCTTCTAGATTTTCCTGGGAAAATATTTCATAAAGAGGGGCTTCATCTGGGTATTTTTCACTGTATGTAAACTTGAGGGTAGTCTGGACAGCTAAAATCATAAGAAAGGAGTTTGATATGAATATCTTAAAATGTAAAGTATACAGAGGTAAACATTTTTGTTGAGTCAGTAATTATTTACAATGTGTCAATGAAAAGTAGCACAACAGATTTTCCTGCGAAGAAAAACAAGGTTACTATAAGACCAGACAGATAATCACTAAGATAAATAACACATACCACAAAGATAAGTGAAAACAAACCATGGGAAGACTAAAAATCACCTCAAACACATGAAACACATTTATTACTTATGAGTATTTTACTATATTGCATGTCTGAGAAAGAGGATGGATAAAAGCCACTCTTTTTAAAACCCTCCTTAAGATGAACAAAAGGCACAGAATGTAACAAACAGAAAAAATACTACCTTAGGCTTATTTTCAGGCCTGTATCAGAGCCAGTTCCCAGTGAGAAAGATCTGGTGTTGGCCCTGGAGTCTGTATTTCTATATGCATAATGCCAGCAGGGCACTGCTAAGGGGTTGCTAGATGACACGTTTTGAAATAGGGTTTAAGAGGTAGTCTGATAACCTTTTAACCTGACTCATTCATACACTCTCACTCACTCTTTTGGCCTGTATCAATGCATACATCTGACACTTGTATAGGAATGAGATCCTTTCAGGCAAATCAATGCAAGGTATCTCTCTATAGACCAACCTGGTGAATTCTCGATTCCACCAGGCAATTTGCAACTAAGCAGCAGTGCTAAACGACTGTTGTTAAACCTTACTATTCACAAAAAATAAAATAAAAAATAAAACTTATTAATCACAATGATCCTTTGTCTAGACTTTGCCTTTTTTGTAAAAACTCACATTTTAATTATTAAAAACTCCTGATTTTGATAATTTTTTTAAAAGATTTTATTTATTTATTTGACAGAGAGACAGCCAGTGAGAGAGGGAACACAAGCAGGGGGAGTGGGAGAGGAAGAAGCAGGCTCCCAGTGGAGGAGCCTGATGTGGGGCTCGATCCCAGAACGCCGGGATCACGCCCTGAGCCAAAGGCAGACACTTAACGACTGTGCTACCCAGGCGCCCCCTGATTTTGATAATTTTAACTCAAATCTAGATTCCTCCCCATAAAAGAAAAAAAAAACACCTTAAAATGTGCCAGTTTGATATATTTTAATTTTTGTGTATGATATCGATAAGGAATTTTATGAGTCAATGGATATAAGACTGTTAACCCAAATAGATAAAATCATGAATAAAACAGGAGAGACCACAACCCGCATCACAGAAATACAATTATAATAGAATACTATAAAAAATTATATGCCAACAAATTGGGCAACCCAGAAGCAAATGAATAAATTCCTAGACATCTACAAACTACGAAACCTGAAAGAGGAAAAAATAGAAAATTTGAACAGACCCATAACCAGCAAAGAAATTAAATCAATAACCAAAAATGTCCCAACAAATAAAAGTTCACCAGGGGAATTCTACCAGACATTTAAAGAAGAGTTAATACCTATTCTCCTCAAACTGTTCCAAAAATAGAAATGGAAGGAAAACTTCCAAACTTCATTCTATGAAGCCAGCACTACCTTGATCCAAAACCAGACAAAGACCCCACTAAAAAGGAGAATTACAGGGCAGTACCTTTGACGAAGATGGATGCAAAAATTCTCAACAAAATACTAGAAAATCAAATCCAACAGTACATTAAAGGAATCATTCACCATGATCAAGTGGGATTTACTCCTGGACTACAAGAGTGGTTCAATATTCGTAAATCAATCAATCACATTAATAAAAGAAAGGATAAGAACCATATGATCCTCTCAATAGATGCAGAAAAAGTGACAAAATACAGCATCCATTTTTGATAAAAACCTTCAACAAAGTAGGGATAGAGGAAACATACCTCAACATCATTAAGGTCATATACGAAAAGACCCACAGCTAGTATCACCCTCAATGGGGAAAAACTAAGAGCCTTTCCCCTACGGTCAGGAACAAGACAAGGATGCCCATGCTCACCATTACTATTTAACACAGTACTGGAAGTCTCAGCCTCAGCAATCAGACAAGAAAAAGAAATAAAAGGAATCCGAATTGGCAAGGAAGAAGTCAAACTTTCACTATTTGCAGACAACATGATACTCTATGTAGAAAATCTGAAAGACTCCACCAAAAAATTGCTAGAACTAATACATGAATTCAGCAAAGTTGCAGTATATAAAATCAACGTGCAGAAATCTGCTGCATTTCTATACACCAATAATGAAGCAGCAGAAAAAGAAATCAAGGAATCGATCCCATTTGCAATGCACCAAAAATTATAAGATACCAAGGAATAAACCTAACTAAAGAGGCATGAGATTTATACTCTGAAAACTATAGAACACTTACAAAAGAAATTGCAAAGGGCACAAAGAAATGGAAAAATATTCCAGATTCACGGATTGGAAGAACAGTGTTTAAACATCTTTACTACCCAAAGCAATCTACACATTCAATACAATCCCTATCAAAATACAACCAGTATTTTTCACAGAGATAGACCTAACAATCCTAAAATTTATATGGAACCACAAAAGACCCCGAATAGCCAAAGCAATCTTGAAAAAGAAAAACAAAACTGGAGGCATCACAATTCTGGACTTCAAGCTGTATTACAAAGCTACAGTCATCAAGACAGTATGGCACTGGCACAAAAACAGACACACTGATCAAAGGAACAGAACAGAAAACCCAGAAATGGACCCACAACTATATGGTTAACTAATCTGACAAAGCAGGAAAGAATATCCAATGGAAAAAAAGAATCTCTTCAACAAATGGTGTTGGGAAAACTGGAGAGCCACATGCAGAAGAATGAAACTGGACCACTTATTATACCAAACACAAAAATAAACGCAAAATGGATGAAAGACCTAATGTGAGACAGGAAACATCAAAATCCAAGAGGAAAACACAGGCAGCAACCTCTTTGACCTCAGCTTATTAGCAACTTATTAGACGCGCTGCCGGGGGCAAGGGAAACAAAAGCAAAAATGAACTACTGGGACTTCATCAATACAAAAAGCTTCTGCACAGTGAAGGAAACAATCAACAAAACTAAAAGGCAGCCTATGGATGGGAGAAGATATTTGCAAATGACATACCTGATAAAGGGTTAGTATCCAAAATATATAAAGAACTTACCAAACTTAACACCCAAAAAACAAATAATCCAGTTAAAAAATGGGCATTAGACATGAATAGACACTTTTCTAAAGACAATATACAGATGGCTAACAGACACATGAAAAGATGCTTAACATCACTCATCACCAGGGAAATTACACATCAAAACCGCAATGAGATACCACCTCACACCTGCCAGGATGGCTAAAATTAACAACATAAGAAACAACAGATGTTGGTGAGGATGCAGAGAAAGGGGAACACACTTGCACTGCTGACAGGAATACAAACTGGCACAGCCATTCTGGAGAAGAGTTTGGAGATTCCTCAGAAAGTTAAAAATAGGGGTGCCTACAAGCCTCAGTTGTTTGAGCATCCTCTTGGTTTGGGCTCAGGTCAAGATCTCATGGATTATGGGAGAGAGTCCTACATCAGGCTCTGTGCTCAGTGTGGAGCCTGCTTGGAATTCTTTCTCCTCTCTCTCTGCCCCTCTCCCCAGCACACACACATGCACTCTCTTTTTCTCTCTCTCTAAAATAAATAAATAAATCTTAAAAAAAAAAAAAAAGTAAGAAATAGAACTACCCTATGATCCAGCAATTGTACTACTAGGCAGTATTTACCCAAAAGATACAAAAATACAGATTCGAAGGGGTACATGCACCCCGATGTTTATAGCAGCATTATCAACAATAGTGAAACTCTGGAGAGAGCCCAAATGTCCATCGAATGATGAATGGATTAATTAACACATTTCCAATTTTATTGCTAGAACAAGAATTTTTTTATACAATCATTGATTTTACTATTTGATGTAATAGACATTCATTATAGAAAATTTAGAAATACATTAAGGGGAAAACAAAATCAGTAATAATCCCACCATCAGGAAAAGATCATCATTACCATTTTGGGATATTTAAAGTATCATAAAAGTATTTTTAAAGGATATTTTAAAGTATCTTCTGTACATTTATTTACATTTCAAACAAAGTATAAAAGGATACTCAGGTTGTATTTGAGATTCTATGTATAAAACCTACATATCATATCATATATATAAATACGTAAATTATAAGTAAATGATTGTGTCCAACCTCTTTTTAATTCAGATTTTAATTTCTCTGTGCTAATCTCATTTTCAGTTGTACAAGACAGATTTAGAGTTATCAAGTGATAAACCACTAAAATTTGCATAACTGACTACTCATAGCAGAATTTTAGTTGACTAGCTTAACGCTAAAAAAAAAAAAAAAATCCTTGGGGTTAACACCAATTTACGTAACATTTTTATCAAATTCTAAAAGTAACTGAACTGGACTAATGGTGGAAATGAACTTCAGATCCTCCCCCAACACCTGCCACATTTAAATCAATCTATTTAATTTTAAATTATGGGTTTTATAGCTGTTTTATTTCCATCAGTATAGTTATCTTAGTTCTATGGTTGTATAATAGGGGCTTTTATCTTGTCTTATGTATAAATATATTTAAACAACAGTACAATATCCATCCTAAAGAGAGAGAGAAAAATCATAAAGACAGACATTTATCCAGCTTAATTTATAAATAACAGCAAATGTCCAACAAGCAATCTAAATGCCCAAAGAGCAAAAACAATCAGGGAAAAATAAGAGTTACACAATGGAATACCACATAGTCATGCATTCAAAGTCTCCGTCTGCTATAATTGTTAATGTTTCTTTTTCACTTTTTAAAACTAAGTTCATTGTGTCAGAATATATCTCATTGACATCCTCTCTGTTTCTCTGTAAGTGATGTTTACATAATAAATGCTAATTAGAGACACATAACATTCCTGCTAGATTCCTAACAGCACCTTACTGAGCACCTCCACACCTTCAATGCCCAACAAAATGGCTGCAGAAGGAGTAACACTCCTGAGAGCAACTTAGGAAAACCACAAGTCTTTTTGATTGGACTGACTTACTTTCATCATTTTCTCCAGCCTCAGATGTCACAGTAATGGTGAAACTGGGTGGATTTTCTGATAATACTGCAAGAAAATACACACAGAGATTAAGTTATTAAGATGTTTCCTAAGGCAAATGCTTTTCTTATTAGCAAACTATCACTACCCAGTCCTGGAAACCGATCCCTAGTCTGTATTTCCATTTCCACAAATACAGACTGAACCAAACATTCAAATGATAAAACACTCATCAGTTCTCTATTTAAATCTAGGGTTATCTTTAATTTGGAAAAAAACATACCTATAGTAGAAACACTCTTGGGAGTTTTATCAAATCAATTAAAATAATTAAGTAATTTACCTTTTAATTCAAAATTTCCATCTATACACGGAAAATTATATTCTAAAAAATTCCCAAACAGAATAACAAAAAAGGTTTGATGTTTCATCAGAAACTATCCACTGATACTCAGTATTATCACTAATTTTTAAACTTATATATTCTAAGGTATACTTCAGAATCTCCACGACAAACAGTAAATATTAATTTGTGAGAGTTTGTATCTTCTAACTATTCCTAGAACCAAACTTTACTCTTTCACCAATTATTGAGTCTCTACCATATTTCATGGAATTTTTAAATTAGCCATAAATCCAAACATCAAATCACTTACAATTTGTTAAGCAAGTAAGACATGAAATCAACATTTATATAAATCTATCAACATTTATATAAATATAAAAACCAACATTTATATAAATATAAAAATACCATATCTGTTAGTATATATGTTTATATCTCTTCCCCCACTAGAATACTATAAAAATTATGAGAGCTCCTAGACCAGTGCCTGGCAGCATCTAGAAATTCAATAAATTCCGGCTAAATGGCAGAGCTAAAACAATGGAATGAAAGTAGAAAAACAAAAACAAATTAAACTTATATTCAGAACCATTAGAAGAGTAAACAAGAAAAATGCAGGCCACCTGTGATTGCTGCTGAGCCCCTGAGAAAAGCCTGTGCCTCACTCCAGCCCTGGGAAGCACTGGCCCCTGTTCAGGTTGGCAGCAGCTCAGCAACCTCTTTCTGAAATGAAAGGGCAAGGAGATCTCTGAAGAAGTCACCAAGGAAAATACTCAGCTTTTCCTACTCAAGAACTTCTGAAGCCTTCATAAATATTCATTATCAATAAAATTTTCAAGACATATACCTTCATTTTAATTGAAGTTTAAAAGTACTTGAAGCATGATGAACATCGATGATTACTATGAAAGTATTTGTCAAGAAGATAAGACTCACTGGACTCATATTTTAATAGGCGTCAGATAGTACAGCCCATGCTAGGAAAAAAGTCCCTGAAAGGTAATTATAATAAAGCTTTTAAAATATGATTGACCCTTTTTCTGACAAATGTGTATAAAATATATTTGATGCATTTCATTTCTACTTCTTTTCATGACCAGCTTTAGCATTTACATGTCATAAAATGTAAACTAGCAACTACAGAAATAAGGGTTCAACTCAATGACATTTCAACTGATTACCACTTTTAGGACTCCATGAGGCCATAATTTAAGGGTCGCCTACACCTAATAACAACAGCAAACATTTATTGAGCGCTACTTTGGGCCTGTGTTGTACTATGCATTTATACAAAGATCCTTTAATTCTTACACCAAGACCATGATTTTATACCGTTACCATATTAAACCAAATTTAAGACACTATCAAGTATGAGATGCACTCTACTTTATATACTAAGAAAGAAAAAAAAAATCTGCCAATTAAACTTCATATGTAATTGATTATAAGACAAATTCCTATTTCAGAGGTGCTAAAACATAGAAATGTCTTAGAAACAATTAAATATCCCAATTTCATAGATGTGGGAACTGAGATAAAAGAGTTCTTAAATAATTTGCCCAAGGTTATTCAGCTAGTGACTGTAAGAACTGAATAAACTATATTGAGTTTCATGTAAAAAGACAATGTTTTTTTCCAGCTGAGAAATTCCAGCAAAGTCATTTGAGCTACTGGTAAATAAAGATGGAGAAAAGAAATGTAGGCAACAGAAACATGGCAGCAAGGGCATAATCATGGAAAAGTTGAAGGATTATAGAGGGAAGAAGAAATTATTCCATTTGGTGGATGTATATGTGGGTGAAGAAAACTAGTTGAAAAAATACTGCTGAAAGTTCAGCTGCAGACAATGATAGTTTTTTTAGCAACAGCAGTATGGGCAGAATTTTATTTCTTAACATAGAAAGGTAGGTCTAGCAACAGAGCATAAATTTGGAAGGAAAGAAACAAGACTAGACGCAGGATGAAACTAGACAGCTATTAAAATCATCCCAGCAAGGTTAATGAGGTTCTGAACTAGGTTAGCAGCCATGGGAATAGCAAGGAACAGGGACGACTCTACATTCCAAATTTGCAGGGAGAGGATGGTAGCGCCACTAACAAAAACAAAAAATACAAAAGAAAAATCAGAGATGATACATTTAAATGACACAAGGAACTTTCAGTTGGAGATACTATGTATGCAATATGCAATCAGAAATGTGTAAATGGAGCTAAAGCTATTAGACTAAATGAGATCACCAGGGGAAAAAATAGAGAAATAGGGCCAACACCGGCTTTGTAAGGAATCCTAAATTTGGGAAACAAAAGTACGAGGAGGAAAAAGTGCCAGAGAGAAAAAGAAAAGCAGCAGCCATGAGAGGTCAAAACAAACTCAAGAGAAGCCTATTTTATTTGTGAAGCCATCCCAACTATCGAGATCCAGGTCTGGTACGGCACTGTGTACAAAGTGTACTATATGGGTCTGCATCGCTCTGTCAGGGGGAAACGGGCGATGAACCACTGACCTGCAAGACCAGATCTCATGGCCCCTGCTCACTTGTCAGGCCTCATTTTTCATGACTCTCAGTATCCACTTTATGTTCTAGACATATCAAGCCACTTTTCCTTTAAACACATTTTTGCTTTGAGACAGTCCTGCTTCTGCACATGCTGGGTCCCTTCCCCCAGTCTCATTCACTTGTTAGCTCCTCATCATCCCTCAGTGCTCCTAAACAGCCAAGACCCTCCCCTTTTCCTGTGCTCTGGCTGCACCCTATACATTCCCCCATGAAAGAATCGTCATACCATGTTGTAAATTACTTATCTGATGTCTTTTCCCAATAGAGTGAGATTCTATCAATGTATATAATAAATATTTGGTAAATGAGGACTTGGGATGCCAGCAAGAACATCACTGAATTGTCTGACCTTGGGAAACATACAGAATAGGGAGGCAAGACAGACAAGAAAGAAGTTGATAAACTCTTAATCCACGAGAAATCATGATGAGAGGCATGTTCAGCAAAAGAAGTGGAATGAAGAACTGTGGGGCTACAAAGTTTACAGACAGAAAGAGGACTTTCAGAGAGCAAAATTCTAAAGATAGCATTTACAAGGTGTGGCTATGCCTTCATGCAGTTGAAGGAAATGGAAATCAAAACTGTTCATTGATAGAGACAAGGAGTTATGAAGCCATATTATTAGACGAATCAGCAACTAAGATGATAAATTTCTAGTAAAGAATATCTTCTATTTAACAGTTACAAAGTATTTACATACTTTGTATTACTCCTCATTAAACACATATGGAAACTGAAGCTTGAAGAGGTTGTATGAGTTGGCCAAAGACATAGAGCTTATATCCACTGAACTAAGCTGCCATTATAGAGAAAAAAATGTGAGCCAGGAACAACAACAACAAAAAAAGGATACTGGAGAACACTACTTATATCCCCTACTATCTACTCACCCCATCTTCTAGTTACACCGCTTTTAACTGAGCATATTAACCACCAGAATAAAGACTACATTTCCCAGCCTCCCTTCCAGTTAGGTCTCACCAAATGACTAAGTTCCAGCTAATGAGACAGAAGCAAATAAGTCCTTTGACAGTTTCCAGGAAATTTACTTAAGAAACTGCTATCTTTGGCTTCTTTCCCCCGCCCCCATTCCTTTATCTACCCTACTGCCTGGAAAGGAATGCTGCCATCTTTACCATGAGGTAGAGACTACATCTTAGGAATGACAAGGAACTAAGAAGCACCCTGGGTACCTGAGGGATTATTGGACTAGAGCTACACAACTATCTTTTAATGTGCAAAAGCAATAAACTTTTACCTTTTTTTATCTGATTTATTTAGAGAGAGTATGAGTGGGGGATGGGGAGAAGGGAGGGCAGAGGGAGAAAGAATTTCAAGCAGACTCAGAGCTAAGTGTGGAGCCCAACGTAGGGCTAGATCCCCCGACCCTGAGATCATGACCTGAGCCGAAATCAAGAGTCAGACGCTTTATCAACTGAGCCACCCAGGTGCTCCTAAACTTTTACCTTTTTAAAACCATTGCTTTTGGGGTTTTCTGTCACAGCCAAACCTAATCCAAGGAAACGAAAGAAAGGAAAGGGAAAGAGGAAGGGGGGAAGGGGAAGGGGGAAGGGAAAGAGAAGGGGGAAGGGGGAGGGGAAGGGTAGGGGGAAGGGAAGGGGAAAGGGAAGAGGGAAGGGGAAAGGGGAAGGGGGAAAAGAAAGGGGGAAGGGGAAGGAAGAGGAAAGGAAAGGAGAAAGGAAAGGAGAAGGAAAGGAAAAGAAGAGAAAAGAAAAAAAGAAAGAATATTCCAAAACTTGGAGGAGACTAACATAGGGGATGGGAAAGTTATTTAATTGGACTTGCAAAGATGAATGATTCATCAGCACTCCGATAAAGGAATAATTCCATTCCAATGCATTACTGTGAGTTGGGATAAAATTAGCCTTCACTGAAGATGCCAGATTTCCACCACTCTAAGTAGATCAAAATATTTTTGAGAAGAAGAATAAGGCTGTGGGGCATAGTGGAAGGAACCAGTGGATGAGCAAGAGAACTATGAGGTAATAGAGGGGCAGATGATGGCAAACTGGACAGAATTAAGGACAGACATAATGAAGTAATAGCTAAAAGGTACACTAAAGGGACACATGAATGACATCAAGGTTTTCACAAAGAACCAGACAACCCATATTAAAATAAGTCCCTACAGTTCATAGGGAGTGTCTTACAAAAACTACTTTTAAAAGATGACTTCTGCCCCATCTCTAAGATGCAATTATAACTGTTCCATGCTCATGGATGCTGCTCAGAGGTGCTGACACAAGCAAAAACAGAATTACGTACCCCTCTTTGTAAGACCAAACAGAATTAAGGGAACCTGACTTTTGGTTAGCCCGAAGACAACCAATTTGTTTCCACAAAGCTCCCCATAGTCAGAGATTTTGATACAGAAATGGAAATAACCAAATTCTACTACCTTAGCAAGGCCTTGTCAAGTGAAGCACTACTGAGGAAGAATGTGGCATCAGGAGAGTCCATTTAGGGGCGCCTGGGTGGCACAGCGGTTAAGCGTCTGCCTTCGGCTCAGGGCGTGATCCCGGCGTTATGGAATCGAGCCCCACATCAGGCTCCTCCGCTATGAGCCTGATTCTTCCTCTCCCACTCCCCCTGCTTGTGTTCCCTCTCTCGCTGGCTATCTCTATCTCTGTCGAATAAATAAATAAGATCTTTAAAAATAAAATAAATAAATAAATAAATAAATAAATAAATAAATAAATAAAAAGGAGAGTCCATTTATATTTTGGAAGACTAGTTGTTAGGAGGATTGGATCAATGTGCAATCAAGCTACAGAACAGGCAAAAAGAAGAAACTGTATTATGATTTGTTATAATTCATAGCAAATTCAACAGTGGACCAAAAGTTCTTTGCAGATAGTCAAGCAATCAATTCTGAGGTTAGGATAGGTCTATGTGGCTAGAACTATGGGCTAGCTGGATTGTGCCTCTTAAAGCATCCACAAGGGGGTCATGATGTGCTTAACAAAGGCTTCTCTGTCAAGCACCAAGCTATCTCTCTTTTTTTTTTTTAAGTATATCTACTTCATTCATCAAGAGCATTGAGCATTTACCAAAACTAATATTAAATGTGATTCAAAATGAAATTAGAAAACTGCCAATTAGTGTTCCTTGGCAAACTGACACAAGCAAGCTCTCTTCTTAAAGCTGGTATGAAAATAGGAAAGTATGAAATCATCAACACAAAAGAAGGCTGTAAAACAGTAAACCCTGCAAATCCTCATGATTTCAAAGGATCAAACACGGAAGGGTTTTATTCCAAATTCCTCTGCTTTTTCCGAGAGGCTTCATAAACAACACGATCATGAGTAAGGCAAAGTTCCTAAAGAACTAAAGTTTCTAAAGACATCTTATTTTAATTTATTTATTGCAAAGTTTATAGGAATGCTGGTAGGAATTAGAGACGGATGGGCTCAGCTGATACTGCAGAATACTGGAATGCATCAAAGATTCACAAATTGTCTTTTATTACCCTGGCTCAGAATCCTCAAGCACTTTTGCATTTGACAAGAATTTCACATACTGAACTATATCGGAGCTTAGTACGATTTGAAAGAACCATAAGACTGGTTTAGGATTAAAAATGTATCACTTTGGGGCGCCTGGGTGGCACAGCGGTTAAGCGTCTGCCTTCGGCTCAGGGCGTGATCCCGGCATTATGGAATTGAGCCCCACATCAGGCTCCTCCGCTGTGAGCCTGCTTCTTCCTCTCCCACTCCCCCTGCTTGTGTTCCCTCTCTAACTGGCTGTCTCTATCTCTGTCGAATAAATAAAATCTTTAAAAAAAATGTATCACTTTTTAAAATGCTTATATGCACGGTATTTAATGACGGATACCTTATGTCCACAGAAAAGACTAGCACACCGTATGCTTTCTAACTCTACCTACACAGTGCCAATTACATTTCCAATGTACTAGAAATGACCAAACCTCATGATTAAGAATATATCCAACAACTGACCCTATATTTCTCTTTTATTTAGACATTGACATATAAGCAAGGTTAGAGAAGGGAGCCAGACTCCATACACACTCACCCAGTTAATGACACTCTCAAACCCCTCTTCACTCATCCCCTTAACATCCTCACAGCATAGCTGTACTGCTGGTGAGAGAGAACATGAACAGGACTGGAGCTATACAGGGGTAGCTGAGAGACATCTGCCTGTTGGCAAAGCAGAACAAAATTTGCTACCATTGCAAGCAGTGGTCAAAAGGTGGAGCTCAGAAAACTAAGCTAAACAACGATGATAAGGAGAGGGACTGGAGTTGAACGTACCTTACATTCTGAATTCTGACAATCAGTGATGGACAACAAAGGAAGGGATAAGGGCTGTAAATCCCACAAACCTAGGTAGGTTCCACTCACTCATATTGGCTTTATTTGATCACTTCTCAAACACTGAGTGTAATTCCAGAAAAGCCATATTGATAGGGTTATCTTGAGGCACTTTCAAAATCATCTGAAGCATAGCTTAATACAGAAAAATTCTCTCCTTTTAAGACATACCGAATGAGCTTCTCAATAATATTTTACATTAGCCCAACCTATCAAGTAATCTTCTGCTCCCCTTCATCCCAGCTGGAGCTAGATCCCAAGTTCCACATGTCTGCAAAGTGAAGGAACAGAAAGGGAGTCCAGACCTAACTCTCAGAACCAGTTCCTCCGCTAACTTGCTGGCCAGACCCAAAGCAAGCCAGTTACCTTTCCTGCGCCTCCATTACCTTGCTTGGAGCAAGACCCGTCCAAGCCAGATAATGTCTAATATCCCTCCCTAACAACAGATGAATCTGCAGTGGAACTGAAATTTGTGCCACATCATTCACTGGGCATTCGCAGAATATAAAGAAAAAGAAAAACGACAAATCCCAGGGACTCTCAAAACTGATTCTGGGTAACTCTGAGAACAGCACTCTGAATCCCATAAACTTTAAAACACCAACGTATGAAAAACAGCTTCGACCCGAGTAAAGGTGAAAATCGACACCTCTGCAGCTCTAGAAAAACTACTCCCACTTGGAATATCTGTTTTCGAGTTTTCTCATTAAACCTCGGGTCGCTGTAAGTTTCACAGAAACCAAGTGCACCCAACTCAATTCCAGGCCTGACACTCTCCAGGGACCTCGCCAGCCTCTCCCGGACTTTCAGATTTCAGGGAATAAGCGGAGAACCGGAAAAGCTGTGGTAAGTTACTCCTATGCGCCTGAACACGTCGGGAGAAGGTGAAGAGGGAGTAGCGGGCGAGGTGGCCACGCGGCCTCGCTGTCCCCTTCTCCATCCTCGCCCGGGAGTCCGAGGGCTCCGGCCCATCCCACTCCACCCCCGGGCCGCTCCGGGCCCGCAGCCGCGGAAGTCACCTGTGAAGGAGTCGGGGTAGATGGACTCCAGAGCCTCCAGCTCGTTGCGCTGCTCCTCGCCGTAATCTGTCATCGTGGCCCTCACTGCCGCCCATGGACCGTCCAGCCACCCAGGCGGCTCGCTGCAGCTGGGACCGCGGCCGCTCCGGGAGAGCGGGCAGGGGCCGGCCGGGCGCGAGCGCAGGCGCAGAGTCCCCGGCTGGGAGGCCCGGGGCCCAAAGCCAGGCCGGGCCTGCTGAGCAACAGCCCCGCACGGGCCTACGCCTGCTCTCTAGTTCCGCGTTCGACTCGTTAGGCCTGGCCAGCGGAGCGCTAAGTAGCTGCCGGTCCCACCGCCTCTTGGGATTTGCTGAGAGGGTGAAGGCAGCCGGTCTGGCATTCGCTACGGACACCTGGGGCCGGTCTCTGGGCTTTTCAGGACCTGAGCCTGAGAAGCCACTCAGCTCGACATCCTCGCTCGATGGGTCTAGACTGAAAGCTGGCCGAGCGTACCGAGGCGGGACGGTGTCGCTGCGGGTGGGACGAGGTGCCTCCGGGCGGGACGAGGTGCCTCCGGGCGGACGCGCCGCGTGTCCGCGAACTTCGTCGCTTCCGGTTTCCGGTTTGCGACCCTGCAGCCCCCGCGGGGCTGACTGATGGGCCGCTTCTGTCCGCTAACGGCGGGGCCAGGTGATTTCTGCGCTTGTCGAGTGTCCCAGTTCCTTGGCATCCCAGGGGAGTTGGGCGAGAGACCGACCAGGGTAGACACCAGTGGGCAGAGAAGCAGAAGCTCTGCTGGTGCGTCGGGGGGGGGGGGGGGGGGGGGGNGTCGGCCTAGCTGCTGAATAGCCAGTTAGGGTGAGTCCGGGAAGAAATGACTGGAAGTCCGGAGATCTGGGTTCAACACCTGGGTTCTAGATCCCTGGGCTTCCCTATTGATTTTGTAAAGTGAACGCGGCTGGACAAAGTTCTAAGTGTGTGATTTGTTTCTGTGAACTGATAAAGGGGGTGTAGATTTCAGTTAACAGTTTTGATAAGCAATGTAAAAGTTAAGTATCAGTCCGGAAAATGTTCAGAATTTTTGATTTGGGAGAATAAAATTGAGGAGGTAGTACTTAAGATATACCCATCTGTTGTCTCCAAGTCCATCGCAGCAGTTAAAATTTTCAGAGAACCGTAATGGCACAAGCTAAGAAAGTGGTTAAATGAGCATGGTACTTTTATGAGAAAACAATTAACGAACTATGTATATTTTATGTTTATAATAAAGGAACGTGGATGTGTTAAGTCGAAAAGGAACATGGAGAAATGTAAGAAAATATTCCCAACGCATTAAACGATTTTTCACATTCTTTTGTATTTTCCTTCGTTTTCTGTATTAAAGCTGATTTCACTTGTGTAGTGGGTAACACTTTTT
This sequence comes from Ailuropoda melanoleuca, assembly GCF_002007445.2. Classification (NCBI taxonomy): domain Eukaryota; kingdom Metazoa; phylum Chordata; class Mammalia; order Carnivora; family Ursidae; genus Ailuropoda; species Ailuropoda melanoleuca. The sequence continues at coordinate 65,239,351 of NC_048227.1, read as the reverse complement.
ACTTAAAAGTAACACTGTTTAAATAAATTCCCCGATGATAAAGTCTCGGAAGTTTTCTCTTGCTAAAATGATGATGTTCTATGGACCAGAAAACATCTTGATCTTCTATTGGGAAATATTACTTACAGCAGAGGAATATGTTAAAACAAACGTATTCAAGTACACTTTGATACTGATTCTGTCTCTTAAGGGTTGGTTTGAAACATTCTTTTAAACTTTGAGGGAAAAATTGGGAACTCTACTGATGGCGGTGAGAATCAAATAAATTAGATGAAGTAACTTTGCAAATATAAGGTGCTTATTTTTCCAGATATCCTCAGTTCACAGAAAGCAATGATTTGTTGGGGGAAAGAGCTTTACAGAAGAGCAGTCAGTGCAAAGGTCCTAAGGTGAGAGCCCACTTGGTATTTTGGAAGCCAGTGTGGCGAGGCACAGTGAACTGGGAGATGAGAAGGAATTTGCAGATCCTGTAGGATCAGGATTTGATGTGGGTTGTAAGAAAGAGAAGTCAAAATTGTTTTTGGCTAGAACAATAGGAAAGATGAAGTTCTAGTAACCAAAATGACAAGTAATGAAGACAGGATGAGTTTGGCACAGACGTTGATAATTCCCTTAAATAACGGATCAAAGAAAAAGGTAAAATTTTAAAACTTTTCCTAACTGATAATAAAAACAACCTATCAAAATAGATGAGCTGCAGGAAAACAACCAATTTAAGGTTTATATTTAGAAAAAGGTTAATGTTGGTCGCAAGCTTTAATTTAGTAAATGAAGTGCTCCTTTATTTGTTTACTATTAACAGAATTTTTGGTAAAATATCCTTTTCAAGCCTGTTACATATATTCACTGTAAAGCCTTCATATTTCAGAATGCTCACGTGGTGGTTTTGTTCTGTTTCTTAATACTGCAGATAACTCCCTAAGAGAGTTCAGTGGTAAAGTAATCAAGAGAACACCACCCCCCAAATTTTTATCACACCTACATGGACGTTAAGGATTTTTTGGTTGATCTCTAATTTCATTTTGACAATGACAGAGACACTTTACAGACACAGGAAGGCCCTTTACTCCCTGAAAGGGAGGAATTGTTATGAGGCAAATTGGCTTTCTTTTAGTGTTTTGTTTTTAATTTATAAAGATGTTAGAGGACAGGAGTGTTTCAGGCTCTGCAGATATAGGCAAATGAGGTAGGGAAGCCCAGCCTTAGCTATTTATAAGCTACATAAGCTTATAAGATCCTTCAGAGAACATGAAATAATGTATATAAAAGCACATTGCAAAAATCAAAAATAGGATATTAGTGTTATTCATAATTTTGAATATATAATATCTTCTGAAGCACTTCTCTCTGTTGCTGTTCTCCATTCATCTTCATTACTAAAGAATAACGTCCCTAAGATACTTGTCTTACTTGTATTCATCTAAGTTTCTTTGCAAGTAATGCAAACTCCCAGTTGCTATTTCCTAATATTATCCGTCTTTAAAAATTGTTTTGGTGTTTATTTTTACTTGTCTGTGCCCATGAATTCTCTAGGCAATCTCACTACTCTCGCACAGAATTTCAGATTCCCTATTTAAAGGTTAGTCTTAATTCTCTTAGTTCAGTCAGGTGTCCCAAATACAAATAGCCATATGAAATTCTAATTCTGTATACTCTGAAGAGTTCCCTTGAAGGGTAGTGATCTCAGTATCACGTCTAGCCTAACTGACCTCCCCGCTTCCCCCCTCATTTACAATCTGCTCTGACCCTACATAGCAGTCACTATAGATCAGTTTGTCACTGTCCTCGTAACTGACTGCCCCCCTCAAATGGAAGGCCTATCTGGCTCCCCAACCCTCACCTGCACATCTTGTTACCTCTGACCTTATCTCCTACCTCTCCTGCCACACTAGCCTCCTTACAGTTCCTCCAACATGCAATGCGGGTTCTCTTCCTGCAGTCTTTGCACTTCCTTTCCCTCGGCTTGGCATGCTCTTCCTCCCGTACCTACATGGCTCACTCCTTCACCTCCTTCAAGTCTTTCCTCAAATGTGACTTTCTTGATGAGGCTGCCCTGATTACCCTGCTTAAAATTACAACTACTCTTCTCAGTATGCCCTGTCCTCTTTACCTAATTTTATTTTTTTTGGCATGTTAAAATTGCCTAGAATTTTTTATTAGTATTATTCTCCCCCTTTCTCTCTCTCTCTCTCCCTCTTTCTCTCTCTCTCTCTCTCTCTCTCTCACACACACACACACACACACACACACACCCCTTTGCTTTGGATTTGAAAGAGACTGGGTGGAGAAGGAGGAGAAAAAATGAAGGAGCAGAAATATAGAAGCTAGGGTTAGTGAAATGCAGTATAAATTACTTAAAATGTAGAAGGAAAATGAACTTGAGAGTTAAACAGCATTGAAGTCAAATCATTTTTGGGCTTCTTGTGAGAAAATAGAGTGAAGGGTTGAGTCAGGGTGCCCCTAAGGGTGTGTAGTTTCCTGGGCAAACATGTTTTGTGGGGTGCCTGTCTGTAAAAGCAATGTTATTAAAAGATGTATTTTAAAAACTCATGGCCAAGTAAGATACAGTGACTTACTGATAAAGATTTAAAATAGTAGAGACACGTGCATTTGTTGATTGTTTGATCAGTGAGCATGAAGTCTCTGTAGTGTCCATGCACCGTCTCTTCATGTTGTTTACCATCAGATGCACTGTTCCTGTCTGCCTCTCTCCCACAGTGGGGGTGGGGGGACAGTAGCAGTGCTGTTACTACTCCCAATGCCATGACTCTTTGTAACTTCTACTGAAACAATGTAGTTCTTGCTTCTCAGTATTCTAATGCCATTAAGGTAATGTTGGTCATCTCATTGCTCGTTACGTTCCATCATCCATCATGTTGCTCCTGAATACTGGCTTCCAGTGATTTTCTCAAAGAATGTGCTCTCTTGTTGATGTCCGCAAATGCAAGTCTTACCCAAAGTATGCAGGAAAATGTGAGTGATCATTTGTTTTCTAACAGTCACGCGAAACTTACTACACATCTTCCAACCGTGCGTTTTCTTGATTTCGTCAGGCCACGATCACCGCATCCCTAGAATGGGATCTCTTCCAGTGTCAGCTGCACCTGACCAGGTGGGTGGATCCCGTTCTTCAGTTGCCTTGGCCAGCGAGGAACGCGCCTGAATGGCGCCGGACAACACCAAGTCACTACGTGATCAGGGCCTGGGGAGGACAGCGATCTGAGGGGCCAGGTGTAAGCCTCTGAGGATTTGACCCGCCACCCCAGTGGTCTGCCTGATCAGAGGCACCGCAGGTTGCGCTGCTGCCCACCCTGGGTGCCAGAGGCGCGGCACCCTGAGTAAGGGGCCCACCACCAACCCCCTTCGGGTACGTAGACGTACCTGGGAATGCCCCGGGCTCACCATGCTCCAGAAAGGAAAGACCTGGGTCCAAGCGATGATCATGGTCCGGCTCCGAGAGCCCCACACGAGTGGGTTCCAGAGAATGTCCCAGAAGGAGCTCAAAGTGTCTGTTGCCCTGATGGCAAGTAGTACCGAATTGCATACCGAATTTTACTATTTCTTGCTCCCCCACTTGGACAGTTTTGCCTTTGGCTTTGTCATCCCCACAAAATACAGACATTTCTCTGGTCCAATAGGACCTCGTGGGATCTATAAAATCATTATTGGAGTAAAGATGCTTATTTTGTAGGCAGCTTTCTCAAAGTCAGGCTATCTCAAAGTGAAAGAATGGTAAGCGTAAACTAAATAATAAGCCGATTTTTGTTGAGCTATTAAATTTATAGAATCAAAACGCACCACATAGATCCAGGTTAGCTTTTTTTCCCCCTTTGGCATTTGTTTTCTCATATTTCAGATGCTGAATATGTCCATGTTATGAAACAATTTACAGTATATAGTTCATGTTGAAGTCACTCACTGACAGCTAGAGAAGAAAAATATATTTAAATGTTTTTTATTTGTAGTTTAGGCTGAAACATCTATTGATACCTAAAAAAAAAGGTATATCCAGCTGTTCTTTCTGCACTTTAGAATACCTTCAATTAGAACACATTATATTATATGTATTTATAATGTATCCTATTATAGATTATTTATTTACCAGGACCAAGTTTTGCCTAGGGCAGAGCATCAGTGCATATAGAATCATAGGATGCTTGTGCTAGAAATTACCTTGAAGAGGTCCTAACCCAGGACATGTCATTCGTGACCACCTGTGGGTTCATAAATTTCCTGAAATGTGTTGGTATGTGTATTCGTTTCATACTTCCCCTGAAACAAAGTACCACAAACTTCGTGGCTTTACACAATGCAAATTTATTATAGTTCTGTAACTAGAAGGACAGTATATATTTCTGACTGTCTTGACACCAGTTACACAGGTCTCAGTAGACTAAAATCACAGTATTATCAGGGCTGTGTTCCTTCCAGAGGCTCTGGGGAAAAATCTATTTACTTGTGGTTTGCAGCTTCTAGAGGCTGTCTGCCTTACTGAGCTCATGACCCCCTCCATCTCCAGAGCCAGCAATGGCTAATTTGTCAGGTGTCACTCTGATGCTCCCTGACACTCCTTTGGATTGCCACTTTGCCTTCTCTCTGACTGTGATTCCTCCTATGTCCCTCTTATAAGGAACCTTATGATTACCTTGGGCCGCCCCGGGATAATCTGGGATAATGTCCCCATTTCAAAATCCCTACCTTGATCACATCAGCAATGTCTCTTTTGCCATGTAAAGCATAGAGTAACGTTCACAAAGTCCAGAATTACATCAGCAACATCTTTGAGGAGGCCACTATTTAGTCTACCACAGTATATAAACTCTGAGGTATATGAGCCTATCTCCATGTGCATGCACAGTTTTTCTAGATATTTCTTCAAAATAGCTCTCCCCCTAATGGCTTTTCAAAGAGATCTGTGATTTGATATAGTTTAATCACTCCCACAATTTTGTCACCCTCCCCTATCTCATATAAAGGAACACTAAAATCCCAGAGAGATTGACTTATACAAAACCATATGAATGATGAGAGATGTTTCCCTAACCCCCATTTTGACCCTTCATAACTATAGCCTACTGAAAACAAATCGGCAGATTATAGCAGTGTCCTACCCATTCCCCGCGTAGAAAGAATACCTAAGCCTCCTGGGAAGCTTGCAGTTAGTCTGGGGCTAACAGAATCACTGTCACTGGCTGCAAGGGAGCTCAGATCCAAAGGGATGCCCCAGTGAGAGCGCACATCTCACTTGGTAAGAAGCACAGTGCCTCGAAGCTGAGCCCTTCTATCTGCAGGTACAGTGGAAGTGGAAAGAGAGGGACTCAGATGTGATAGAGCACCTCATTGTTGGAGCACAGGGTGTTTTAGTTATTCATTGTCAGACGTAGGAGGAGAATCCTCCTGACACCTGCAAGGCCTTGGAAGGTTGATAAGCTGTCTGCTGTGGCTATATTCCAGCCCAGTTCTATGGAGGGCAGGATCCGAAGTCAGCTTGCTTGGGCCGGATTTGGGCTCTATCATTACAAGTCTGTGCCCTTTGGCAAATTGCTTGACTTCTCTGTATCTCAGTTGCTTCATTAGTAAAATGGGGGAACTTATTTTATTGGGGTAAGGTAGGCTTGGGTTCCGATTATGAGTGGTTCCATGGTTCACCAGTTATCTCATATGTCAGTGAGAAAACATTTCATACGTATAGAACTTTACATACACAAAATTGCTTCACATTCTCTATGTTATTTATGCCATTTCAGCAAGTCATATCAGAATATATGATTCTGTTTACCAGTTTGTTGCAAAGAGTAAATGGGATATATTTGTTTAAAGTAGCTGGCATACAGTAAACACTACATAGTATTTTTACTACTGTTCACTACTACAGATGGGTGCAGATACTTGTCTTGGCCACTGGGGGGCAGTAGAAGAAACAACACTTCCATTTCTGTCTAAGGTTCTGGTGTACTGAGATTAAAGAAGTTTAATTGTACCTGGTGGTTAGTGCAGAAAAATAATTCCATTCAGGAATGATATAGTTTGCCTCTCTGGAAACACCGTTCATTGCTCTTTGGTCCATTAGCCCCATTTATAGCTAAAGGAGCTAGTTGTGTAGCTGGGTATCTGAGGACAGCCTGCCAATATCTGTTCTTTCATGACCAGGGCTAAATTTTGGTAGATTTATTTAGAAGCTAACATTATATCGCTACACTTAATATTTTGAGGTAGCAAATAACTACCTAGTCTTGCATTTGGAAGGCCTTTGGTTGACTGTGATATTTCAAAGTTTTAAGGTTAATGTGATTTTCCTTTGTGCTAAACAAAATGCAAAAAAGCACTTGGAAATTCACATTGTTGTTTCGTATTGCAGTCCTGCATTTTAATTTTTGTGATGGAATTGGAGATTGAGAACAGAGAAAGGAGATAAAGAAGATAAATGTAAGTATGATTCTGCAAATCGGCTTTCAGAAACATAAAGCTGAGTAAAACACATCTAAACATTGAGGTTGTAATTGTCTTCTAGAAAGGAAGCAGCTTAGATTGTGATGGGGAGTGGGGGAGCTGACAAAGTCGAACTGAAGAAATGAGCAAGTCTATATATATGCCAAGCCACAGCATTTGATGTAGCAGCCAAAAGCATTTGGTAACAAAATATAAGGTAGTATTAGCATATAATTGATTTTAATTATATGTCTTAAAATTACATAAATCCATTAGGCATACAGGGGAGGAAGTCCAGTATTCCTAATGGAAAAGTCTTGTCTAACTGGCTGTGGAACAAAAGAATATTCTGAAAAAACACACGTACACACAAACACACACGTACACACAGACACATGAATGGGAATTTGATTTATTTAATTGGAAATGGATGGTATACAATGAAATATCAGGGATGTGAACTACCCTTCAAATGTTCAGATAGTTGCTATAAAGCCCTTTGAAGCCCTGTAGAGAAGACAAAGAATACTTTCATCCTTTGCTAGAAAGCTCTAGTGGAAGATCATGACTACGTGATTTAAAATATAAACTGTGTATGTCATACTCTGAAGGAGTTTGATGTAGAAAGGGCTTCCAGAATCGAGTAAAAAGAACGTTTCCTGGTGTTAGTGTGTATAAACTGCTATTATCTTCTTTCTGATGATGTAATGCTTATATGCTCTTTGATCCTTCTGTTAACTGAAAACCTTACTGGAGAGTATGTACTGTGATATAATCCCCCAAAACTAATAAAATAATTCTGAGCATGGTGTTAAGTGTTGATTTAACTGTTCTGTCCCAATACAGTAGAGTTTCAAAAATTCCCAGATAAACAGAATGATAGAATTTTAGTGCTGGAAGTGACTGTGGAGAACAAAGTGGACATGACCTTTCATATTTACACAGCTCATTTACATCAGAGCCAAATGAGGACCCTAATTACCTTCTACAACTTCTGCTTTTTTAAAGATCCTTCTTGTAATGTCATGTCAGTCAGTCTCGTGTATGGGTTTAGGTGAAAAAGTGGAATACCTTTCCTTGGCCACTTAAAAAAAGTTCAGTACATTAAGGTTCTTTTGAAAGTGGAATGCCAGCAAATGTCTTTAGAAGAAGAATTGAACTCAGTGATCTTTTCCTTCTAATGGAGACAATCTAGGCCTCCTACTATTCCAGAAGATTGTATACATATGGACCTGTATACATTTGAACATGAACATCAAAATCTTATCAAATTTAAAAGGAACCTCAAAAATACAATTGCTTTAGTCCCTTGCCCTACAACAGGTAAGGTATCATTATCTATATTTTTTAGATGAAACAACTGAGTCCCAGAGATACTAACTGACCTGCCCACTAAGTAATGGTGAGGGAGGGACAGGTCTCCTGTTGTAGCAAAGTACTACACTATGCATCTCTTATAGATTCTTTTTTTAATGATCTTCAAATTCATTTTCTATTTTTTTCCATTAAGTTTGTGGAACCCATAATTTCACACAGAATAGACTCTTTCTTACACAACTGTGTAAAAGGAAATTACTAAGTAATTGACTGCATTTTAGTTACTCAAGTTCTCTGGTCTCCTTGAAAGTGAATCTTGAAGGTCAGCTTGACGATCGGCAGTTGATCCATTACCCAGTAAGCAGCCATGGTTTTGGTTTAAAAAATAAGCAAAAGCCCTCATTTTGCTTATTTTGGCCAACGAACCAGTTGCTTAAGTGAATGTGACAAACATCAGGCACAAGAAACTACATGTATCAGAAATAATCAGGATAAATTAGCAAACTGCCGAACATGAGAGGTGTAAAATCACAGAGAAGAGTCAGGCAGGTCTCCCCTTTTGGAGTTTTAGATAAAGGACATACAACTGTAGATGGCAGTCTCACTTCCCCCAATGGATTGTGAATGCGAGGGTGCAAACTGATCATGAAAAGGCACAGAGAGTGTCTCTGCAGTCGAGCACAGAAGGGAAGCTTTCTAGAATAAACTTTATATGTTGTGGCCATAAAAATACTCCTGAGGCGGAGGTCTACAAATAACATTTATGAGACTAATGTTGATAGAAAAATGCAGCGTTTTCCCTGGTTATGGCAAAATGACTCAAGACCTTCTTGCATAGGCTTCTCCCATACATGTTACCAGTTTAGAAAGGGCTTTTTAGTCTAGTTCCCAAAAGGTCAGATATTTAAGATGAAAGGAAGAGACAGAAGCAAGTGAGAAGTTCCTGGAAATTATAAAAAGGTAGAAATAAAGAAAGCCAGAAATCAGAGACAGGGGAATGGTGATGGAAGACAAGGAACAGAAAGAGAAAGGGAGACAGTAACGTGTTGGCACTTATTTGAGGAAAGGCACCGTGCTGGGCACTTTGCTTATATTATCACCTTTAATCCTCCTAACAGCTCCATGAAGTAGTCATTACGTGCAAATAACAAGATGGCACTCAAAAATATTAGTTCTTACACAGATAACTGAGTAACAGAACCAAGATTCCAATTCTGATACGACTTCAAAATCCATTTTGTTTTAATCAAACCAACACAGGCATTACCAGACCACCAAGGGCATTTCAAAAACAGAGATTGGCACAATGATCAGATAAGCCGCTCTTGGAAATAGCATCTTGCATGGACTTATTTAAACAACTATCAGAAGAGACAGAAAAAGATGAAGAGATTACATTGAAACGCCATCATCATAAAAACAAAGTATCTGTTAAGGCCCCTGAATGGGGAGAGGTGCTCTACTCAAGGTTTTAATTCAATACCTTCGGGTTTGCCTTCCTCATTCTCCTCATCCACCCTGTCCCTCAGGAAGCTATAGTGACCTTGCAAGTCATCACCCATGCAGAGAAGGTTGGGCGCTGCAATATCTCTCCAGTCCTGGCACGAAGGAATACGGATGTGTCTGACATCTTCCTCTCCAGGAACGAAGCCGAAGAGCTTCTTTATGCGCTGCAAGACGAGGAGCCGGGAGTGCTGCTCCGCAGCGCGTTCGAAGAGCTCCCTCTCGTTGTGGAGGTGGCTGGTCCAGTAGCAGTGCTGCAGAGAGGTGAGGGGAGAGCAGCACCTCGCCAGGCAGCGGGAGACGAGCCCAGCGATGGTGGCCAAGGTGATCAAAATCCAGCCCAGCATCTTGACATAATTATTTAAAAGAAAAGCAGAAAACATCAATACAGTGACTATCAAAGGAACAGACACAGTAAGAGGGATTCCTATGAAACTGAGAAGGAAACTGCGTAAGAGACGCGTGTTTCTGGGGCGCCTGGGCGGCTCAGTCGGTTAAGCATCTGCCTTCCGCTAAGGTCATGATCCCAGGTTCCTGGGATCGAGTCCCGCATCAGGCTTCCTGCTCAGACAGAAGCCTGCTTTTCCCTCTGCCTGCCACTCCCCCTGCTTGTGCTCTCTCTCCCTCTTTCTGTCAAATAAATAAATAAATAAATAAATAAATAAATAAATAAATAAAATCTTTTTTTGAAAAAAGGAAATTTGTTTTTCTGGTCTTCGAAATAATAACAAGGTGCTGATCAATTGATATGGATACAGGCGTTTTGGAGAGAATAAGCGCAGGCATTTCAGTTTGGTTTGGGGGCTACAAAGGATATTGACCAGTTAACTTGGAATGGATTAGAAGTACTGTCCTTGAAGTGACAGATGCTATAACCCACCAATTACTCTCATATAGGATACATAAACTACATTCTTTGGTTTTAGCTCAAATTTCCTCCCCAACCATTAGATACAGGTCAAGCATCCTTTGCGAGCTTAATAACTATTTGTTAATGATGGTGATGAAAGTGATGATATGATAGATAATAATGGTAGCTTCCTAAGTACCTTCTTAAGAATGTGCTAACACGTATTCATTGATATTTCTTCCTCAGTTGCTCTTTCCTTCTATTTTTTGTGACCAAAGAATACTCTTATGTCCCTAAGTGGAAAGCACCTTATCATTTTCCTTTTCATTTCCCCCCTCCTTCAAATAGTTACTTGCTGACCACTTTTATGATTCATTTTTGAAATATACTTTGAAGGGAAAATTGGCTATATTTTATTTGCAATTAGTGCCGTCTTTGAAAGACTGACATAAATGGCTGTTTTTTTAGTCTTAGAATTATTTTTTTTTAATTATTCTTTTTTGAGTAGTTAGCAATTATTATGTAAAATGAGAGAGGTAAGTTCCATGCCTATAAGGAAGCCAGCAGTCAGCAGCCACACTCTGGGAGGTGAAGGTCTCTCCCACAGCTTGTGATTCACCAGCAGGCCTGGAATTACCAGTGTGAGCACAGCAGGACAGCTGCACTCAGTGGAGACTAAAATCTACAGAGTGACACTCACGGCAATTTAATTTAAGAGAGGCCAGCACGGTGGAAAGGCTTAATTCATCAGCCATCATTTATTGAGTACCAGGTTGACCTCCCATCATGTTCTATACATGGTGGTTGGTTATGGGGATTCAGATGTGAATAATTTAAGATACATTCACTCTTTGCCCAGTCTCTGAGCCTAAAGAGGGAGACAAAATAGGAAGCCAAGTAATATGGTAAAATGTGACAGTTTTTTATATCAGTAACCACAATGGGAGAGAAATGAATTCAATTAAGGAAGAGGAGTATCAGGGAGTACTTCCCAGAAGAGATGACATTCAGACTTAAAGAGTAGCTCACCAGAGGCAAGAAATTGAGGAGAGTTCTAATAAGAGAAGAAGAAAAATAAAAGCATGAAGAGTTGGAGAGCCTCAAAAAGTTTGTACTCACAGGGTCAGAAGAGTCATGTGAAAAAGTGGTCAGGACCCAGGCACTGAAGGACCTTGTATGCCATGACAAGAGTTTGGATTTGTGATTGGGCTGGTAGAAAATCATCGAAGAACTTTATATGGGGGTTGGGGAGGGCGGTGGTGCTCATCATTCAATTTGCATTTAGAAAGATAATTTTGGCATGGTTGTGAAAGGTTGATTGAAATTGGGTAAAACTAATGTCAGAAAGCTATTTTAGAATGAGGTATGGGTGGAGAAGGGGTTTGAACTTAATATGATCCTGTGGTCAACTCAGAAAATCAAACAGAAAGACAGTGTATATTCCTCAAGTGAGACTGAAGTTCAAGGTGGTTGTGAAAGACAGCCTGGTGAAATGGAAACAGTATGACCTTTGAATATCTCAATCAGCCATTTATTAGCTCCGCGAACTTACAAGAGTTACACAAACTCTTTAAGCTTTGGTTTCCTCATCTGTGAAATGGGGTGGTTATACCTCTCTCTTAAGAGTCTGAGGATTAGGATTAAATGTGAAATATGTATACAGTAAATGATAAACATCTTAATAAATACTAGCTTTGTGGTCCCGGATCCAAAAACATTCACTGGCTGATGGCACTCCGAACCATAAAACTGTCTTCACAGAAGACTGGGTATGCATTAAATAAAACATTTTATTTTCACTTTAAGAAAATTCTACCAGTGTGTATTACATCTTAGGGTTTTTTTTTTTTGAGCAAGAACACTTTTGAAAGTTAGAATTGTCCCCTTGATTATTTGACTTTTCACCTATTTTCACATAACCCCTCTGCCTGAACTTTAGGGCTGGTGTAAAATGTTGAGACGGAGACTACCTTAATGGGATTTCTAACTTTGCTTAAATAGGGCCATATGCAACCCTTGAGTATTTCTGTGTGTTGATAGTAATTTTTTTTCAACAAAATAGCACTAGCACTTCTAAATTTTAATAACTAAAAAGTGATGGGTCATGGGGCGCCTGGGTGGCACAGCGGTTAAGCGTCTGCCTTTGGCTCAGGGCGTGATCCCGGCGTTACGGGATCGAGCCCCACATCAGGCTCCTCCGCTATGAGCCTGCTTCTTCCTCTCCCACTCCCCCTGCTTGTGTTCCCTCTCTCGCTGGCTGTCTCTATCTCTGTCGAATAAATAAATTTAAAAAAATCTTTAAAAAAAATAAATAAAAAGTGATGGGTCAAAAAATGTGTATGCCTTTTCAATAAATAGTTTAAAAAATAATGTATTTTTATTGTATTGCAGTGGTTTGCAAATGTGCTTTTTACCCCAAATCCCTCGGAGAAAGTGATGAACGCCAATGACTCTTTCTGTATTGAAAAATGCACTTTTACACTTCTTAAATTTAAGTGCAGTAGATCCAGGCCTTTTCCCTGCCCATCCCAACCTCTCACATAAACTTGTCTAAGGACATTAAATTTAAAGCCATCCCTAGAATTCATTTTAATCATAATTAAGCTTCCTATAATTTTAGATAAAATTTTAATACACAAGAGTGACTATTTCAGAATATGCCAGGTGGGATGAAGTAATACACTATAGTGTAATAATAATTTTAATAACAATATCTAAAATTTATTTTTTAATACGGATTGTGGACACGATACTGAGCCCTTTAGATGTATCAGCTCATTTATTACTCACCCCAACCTTATGTGGTAGATCCTATTAATAGCTCCATTTTACAGCAGAGAAAAGTGAAGCATAGATAAGTTCTATAACTTGCTCAAGGTTTTGCAGGTTAATAAATGGCAAAGCAAGAGTCAAACACGGGTCTGCCTGCCTCCGAAGCCCACCATTCTAACCGTATGTATACAGTCGCTCAGTAAGATGAAGGGCATCGAGTTTGTGTTCTGTATTCAGATAATACGAGAAGCAGGAGGAATGTGAAATGTTTCCAGTGGCTGCCGTTAAGACGGGATAGCATAGCAAGAAAAAAAAAGGAAGTCAAGAACTTACTTGCGACTGGTACCTGTGCAGAAGAGATACTTCATCCCTTACAGGGATCATGTCGGAGGGAGCCGATCGGCCACATGGAAACCCAGCTAGGATCTCCTTCCGTTTGCTGGCACTGACATTGTCAAACACTGGGTAATGGTCCACAGAGGCGAATTCGCTTGCCGCGCATTCATAGTAGGTGCCTGTCAGGAGGGTCACGGCCAGCCACGTCAAGGGGGCAACGAGCGCCCTCCCGGTGATGCTAAAGACCCGAAGACAAGCCAGCTTGCACTCCAGGGGGCTGATTCTCCGCTGCGGAGGGGTGCAGCTGCACCAGTACTCGCTGGCCATGGTCCACAGCTGGCTTCTCAGAGCATAGCCGGCAACCAGAAGGAGGAAGGCTGGAATGACTAGAAAAGCAGAACCGTAGGAGAAATTTTTTCCAACCTGGCAGGGACATCTGAATGTGAGAGAAGAGAAAAGCTGTTGCCCACCAATGGTCGAAGCAGCGATTAAAGAATTGATAAATGTTCCACTTCTCTGCAGGGAAGAGACGATATTGTTGAGAGTCGGGCTCATGGTTGGGAAGCTCTGACACAAATGGCCCTTTCTGATCATTAGACTCCACCAGCTATAACCATTTTATGGGATCTTACTGGTTTAACTGGCTGTGTCAAGCGACCCAACATCCTCATATGTTTAAAGGATTCTAGCATCTTTCCTTGTGTACTTTGTGAATCCTGAGCTCATAAATGCACTTCGGATTCCAGCCAGGAGAAGCTAGAGGAGAGATTCATCTGGTACGGGTGATGGGGAAAACTGCTGCAGCCGATCTTTACACTGAAATGAGAATGGCCTGCAAAGCAGACTGCTGCTGTCATCCCACGTGCTGCTCTGTGGGACACGACATGCTCAGCACTGGCAAAAGAGCACTGGGAGCAAAACAGAGAACATTCTTACCCTGTACTAGACCAGGGTTTAGTTACCCTAAAATTATGACATAAGGCATAACAGAAATTATCAAATAATAGAGCAATCCAAACTTCAGGGCTGTCTGGAACGTCCATAACCTGAGAGTTCTGCTGGAAGATCCCAAAAGCTTTCCCCCAAAGAAGAACAAGACTTGCATACCCCTAAAGCCAAAGTACAACAAAAACATTCTAACTTGGCATAAAAATGCATTTGTATTGACAAAATGTAATATAATAATGTGTTGCTTTATAAGTTAAGTTGCAAATTTGTTTTTATGCTCTCTTTTTGTTACATGAAAATGTGATACTTAGGTATTGGTAAAATTATGTATCTATAAAAAAATGAAATGATCAAATATGTCAGGTGTTTTCTATGTTTATTTAATCAGAAAATATTTATTGTATGAATTCTATATAAAAGGCACAGAACTAGGCTTGGTTGAGCTAATAAAAAGTGAATGAGATACAAATTTCTCTTCTCAAACTTTCACCTGGGTGTGGTTAAATACATAAATAGTGAATTGAAACATAATGCTGAGGAATTCACCCAAAGTGCAGTATAAAGTATTGAAGTACAAAATAATATATTTTTAAAACCAATTCAAGGAACTAGAAGACAGATTAAACAACTCCGTAATAGGAGTTCCAGGAGGAAAAAAATAAAGGGATAGGCAGAGAAACAATATTCGAAGAGAAGTAACTGAGAATTTTGCAGAATCAAAGAAAGTTCTCACATCAGAAGAGTGTAAGATGTTCTGAGCGATATGAATAAAGACAAATCCACATATAAACAGACCAGAGTAAAACTACAGGGTGTGAAACATGAAGAGATGTTATTAGAAGCTACCAGAAAGAAGAAACAAATAAGCTACACAAGAAGGACCTTAGAGGGACGAAAGGTTTCTCATTAGCAACACTAGAGACCAGAGGCGATATCTTCAGGATGCTTAGTACCAGATACACTATCACTCAAGACAGAACGAAATAAAGATACACATGTTAATTTTAAAAAGAGATACATAAAGGCTAAGGGAATTTACCACTCATGGGATCTCATACAGAGCATTATTAAAGGATATATTTCAACAAGGAGAAAAATGAACTCTAAGGAAAGACACAGGACAAAAAATAATGAGTACAAATATGATATTTTTGAATTATTTTCTTTACTTATTAGTTGTAGAAAGAATTGCTTTTTTTACTTTAAGAGATAGAACTAAGGCAATACATGCTTATAATAAGATATTACTGTGCAAATGGCTAAAATTAAGAAGATTGACCATACCAAATTGTGGTGAAGATTGCAGAGAAACTGGAACACACACTCTCTCTCTCTCTTTTTAAGATTTATTTATTTTAGGGCGCCTGGGTGGCTCAGTCGGTTAAGCGCCTGCCCTCGGCTCAGATCATGATTTCAGAGTTCTGAGATCGAGTCCCACATCAGGCTCCTTGTTCAGCGGGGAGTCTGCTTCTCCCTCTCCCTCCGCCCCCTGCCTGCTTGAGCTCTCTCTGTTGCGCTCTCTCTCCCAAATAAGTAAATAAAGCCTTTTTAAAAAGATTTATTTATTTTAGAGGGAGAGAGACAGCATGGCAGGGAAGGGCAGAGGGAGGAGAGAGAGATCTCAAGCAGACTCCACACTGAGCATGGAGCCCCACATGGGGTTTGATCTCAACACCCTGAGATCATGACCTGAGCTGAAATCAAGAGCTCTATGCTTAACCAACTGAGTCGCCCAGGCACTCCCAGAGTAACTGGAACTCTTATACACTGATGGGGGAAATGTAAAATGGAATAACCACTTTGGAAAATTGTCAGTTTCTTTAAAAGTCAACTATGTACCCACTATATAATACAGTCATTTATCTCCTAGTTACTCGCTCAAGAGACATGAAAGCATAAGTCCACATGAAAACTTGTGCTTGAATGTCCACAGTAGTCTGTTATAATAGATGCAAACCAGAAACAACACAAATGTCCATCAACAGGTGGGTAGATCAACAAATTATTATATATCCATATGATGGTTACTGCTCAGCAAGATAAAAGGAATAAACTATTGATAAATACAATAAGAAAAATGAATTCAAAAAATTTTTCTGAATTAAAGAATTTAAGCAAAGGAGTACATGATGTATGACTCCATAAAATTCTAAAAAATGCAAATTAATCAATATTGACAGAAAATAAGCCAGTGCTTGCCTAAGGAATGGAGGAGGAGGAATAAGAAGAGCGTGATTACCAAGGGGCGTGAAAAGACTTTCAAGGGTTGTATCACTGTGTACCAATAAGATTTTAATTTACAGAGGTGACTGGGTGATGGCACTGAGATGCCAAAACCATTGAGAGATTTCTTACTTTCATTTACCAAGAGAAGAGGTCATGCCAGGCTATGCGGGGAAGCACTGGGTTTGGTCAGGAGGCAGAAAGGAAGACAGGAGACCTCATGCCAGAACTTTTATTGGGATTTCCATGGTAAAGGCAAGGTAAGGCAGGGGAAACAGCTTAGGATTGGCTAGTTTAAATAATCCTGGTGGGTTTGGGGGCATGCGGGCTGTCACTACTGCTCTAGTACCTGGTCTTGGGTTGATCTACAGCAGGGAAAATATTGGTATAAGAGGTAGATAAGAAGATGGTTCCAGGTATGGGCTCTGGATCGCATGGGAGATACAAACTGCTTTGGCTGTTAGTGTGGCCCTGTAATTAATGGATGCCAACTAGACAAAGAATCTAAGATAACACAGTTAAAACAGGGGTAATGGAAATGTTAATTATAGTGATTAATTGGATGGTTTTGGGGGTGTATACATATAACCCAAACTCATCAAATTGTAAATCAATCCATATCTCATTAAAGCAGTAATATTTTAAGTATAATTATTAAATAATAGAAATATAGTGTATAGATCATTCAAAGAAAGGAAGGAAAGAGGGAATATTATCCAGAAGAGAGATTGCAAACAAAGGGAAAATGATGGTAAAGAGAAAACACAAAATAATGGTAAAAATGAGACCAAACATATCAATAATCACACACACAAAATTTTAAATACCTAACAAATACTATGGGCTTATGATGTCATAAGGCACTATTCTAAATACGGTGATGAGCTACTAATATTATCCTCAACTTGTTTGCAGATGAGAAAATTGAGGCACGAAAAGATTAAGGAAATTGCACAGGGTCATACAGAGATGATGGAAAAATCAGGATTAGGAGCCCAGCAGTCTGGCATCCACATTTCACCATCACACCAAAGCTGGAGTAAACTTACCTCCAGGGTGATTAAAAAACAGAGTCATACTGCTTACAAGGACACACCTAAAACTAGACCACACACAAAACTTGAAAAATAAAGGCATTAAAATATATGTAACTGGGAATATTAAGATAAGGCAAAACTGAACTAAAGGCAAAAAGTGTCAGAAGGGCTAATTTGGAACACTCCATCATAATAAAAGGAAAAACCCATTATGAAGATATAACAATTGTCAACTTGTATGTCTGTGACTGCATGACTTTGAAATACATAAAGCAAAAACTGATCAAGTTATAAGGAGACTTCTTATTATCAGAGATTTTAACCATATCTTTATCAGAAATGATTAAGTAAACATTAGGATATAAAGGATGTGAACAAAAGCAAGCTTTATCTAAGGTATATGTAGTATTCCATGAGTATTTCCATTCCATTTCATTAGTAACATCCAATAACAAAGAAACAGATGAATAAACCACAGAAACAGAATGTTATAGACTAGGGGTGGACCATATAGGGCTCATAGACTAAACTGGCCCACAGCCTGTTTTCTATGGCTTGTGAGCTAAGAATGGTTTTTCCATCTTAACACAGTTGGGGGGAAAATTTTGTTCAGTATTTTATAACATGTGAAGTTACACGAAACTCAAATCGCCATGTTTACAAATAAAGTTTTATTGGCACATAGACACACCTGTTCCTGAATTGTCTATGGCTACTTTCCCACCACAATAGCAGAGTTGAGTCGTTGTGACAGAGTTCATATGTCCGTAAAACTTAAAATCTCTACTCTCTGGCCCTTTACAGAAGTCTGTTGACCTCAGCTATGGAGGCCATGAACATAAACTAGCGAGAGTGACAGCTATGGGTATGGATAAATCTTAACAAATAACTGGGAAGGAAAAAGGCAAGCGGTGGGATATATCCAGTATGATAAATTACGTAAAGTTTTGAAACAAAATGATATTACATAGTCTTTGTGGCTACTAACATAAGTAGAATTTAAAAACAGGAACAGGAATGATAAATATCAAGGTCTGCATAGCGGGGACCACTGAGGAGGACGGAACTGAATTAAGGAGGGTGCTGGCTATTTCAGCTGTGTGGGCACCGCTTTATTGCTTAGAACAGAGCCCGAAGTACCTCCAGCAGCGTCTTCAGTAGAGTCTGGTAGTAAGAACCACATCTTCCTTATGTTTCTAATTTCATATTTTAGAAGTCCGTTTCATGGAACACACGGGAAGTGAGGAAGCAGAGAAAGAAATTGCAGACTGCTCAGGGGGCACTGCAGGAAAGGGTGGAGCACTGATTGAGGAGAAATCACTACTGGGGCATCAGAGTCTTGTCGTAAAGGAGTTTGCTGATGACAAATTCTGAAGTTTTTAGTGTTGCTTACAGTCAAAAGAACTAATGACTTCCTCAGGGGTCCCTGGGTGTCACTTGCCAGTGATTTAAGGATGACATCTATGACTGATCAGTTTCCTTTGGGGCTTTGTAACTGAATGGTGTTTTTATTAGAGAGAGCTTGCTGCCGCCTGTCTCTCCAACATATAAAATGTCTATACGTCAGCAGAGACCCAGCAGCTCATTCACGGAGGACGTGCGGCCCAGGTACCTGCCAGGTGACCACTCTTGGGGAGCGGCCTGGTTCATCATTTCCGTCGCTGGCCGCCTTGCAGTGCACTATGGTGACACTGAGGATTACATCATTCTCCCCAACCAGGCTCCAAATTCTGGCCAGGGCTACCAAAAGGACTCTTCATAAAAGAGCAAAAACTTCTCCTCTGCATTATTTTGAAATGGTTCTTCTTCCTGGTTTGCTGCCAGGACAGATACTATCTCTCAGCTACCTGTTTGAAACATACCCTCCCTCTGTACTTTCTTCTATTTAAGTGAAGAAAGTGAAGAAAAGAGCGAGCCCGGGGCCCAAGAGCTTCTGAAGGCTGGTGGGTTTCACAGTCTGAAAATCAGCCAACAGGTGTCCCAGTGCCTCCGGCTGCAGCCTTGTTCGCGTGGGCTGTGCTCTTGAGAGGGAATGCCAGGCAAGGACTCCTTCCTTAAGCCCCGTGGTCCTGGAAGAAGGGGCAGGAGAGAGGGGGAGGACTGTCAGTCCAGTGGAAGAGCTGGCTTTTCCTAATGTACTCGTGATGTCCTGAATCCTCATGGTGGCCCTGATGTCACTGTAGCACAGCCATTGGAGTTGAGTGAAATTGATTCCAGTACCACCACTCCCCACCCACCAAGCACACAGGCCTTTTCTGTTTTTCTCAGAACCCAGCCTTGTCCTCACGCTAGGCTCAGCAGCACGCTCTCACCATACCTTAGTAGCTATGGGAATCTACCTCTGAAATATTTTGCTCTTACATAGAGCGTGTACGATAGAAAAAAATGTCTGATTTGGGGTCAGCAACTTGAGTCCAAATTCCTCTTTGTTGCCCACTATCCAGAGACTTTGCACAAATTTCTTAACGTGACTTTTAGATCCTCATCCTAGAAAATGGCAATGATTACAGTACTATTTCACAGATGGTAATTGCATTAAAATGAGATAAAATGAAAGCCATGTTGTCTATTGTAAACTTTACATAAATATAAGGTGTTGTTAACCCACCACTGAGAAGCACTCCCCACACACACACACCACCACCCAGCAAAACTGACCTATCCTGGGAATAGAGTCATGGAACACAGCCACTAATAGGAATACCTTAAATATTGTAGAACCCCATTCAATATACTCACCTAAGAGAAAAATCTACAGTAATTAGTGTTTCTATAGTGCATTGTAAAGTGTTTTATAGCACACATTATCTCTTTGATACTCACAATTACTCTGTGAGGTGGGTAGTATTATGGCCAGTTTGCAAATGTGGAAACTGAGCCATAGAGCAATAAAATGGCTTGTCCAAAGTCACACAGCCAGTAAATGGTAGAACTGCAGTTCAGCCTGAGACTTCCAAATTCTCCTAGGCTCTTTCAACTACACCACACTCTTTCAAAGTAGTGAGTAGCCTGCCACTTTATAGCAAGAATTTTCCAGAACACACAGAGCTAATTGACTCAGATGGCAAGAAGTAGGAAACTACTTTCTTAAATCGAGTCTTAGGCTTCCATTTCTGGAACAGTTTGATCTTCCACACCCTGCAAGTTGTCAAGATGGGGGAGTTTCTCGTTTTAACTTTAAATATCTATACTCCTACATAAATAAAAAGAGGCTTCAATAGCTAACATCTCAGGGACGATCAAAAGAAAGCTAAGGGCTTGCTTTCTCTGCCAGAATCATTATACATTATTAAACTGTAGAACACCCATTTTGAGCAATAATTTTATGAAAAAAATACCAACACCCCAAATCCATCACTCCTTAAAACTGCTGCTTATGCAAACAAAAGTATCAGATATATTTGAATTTTGTAATCATGCAAGATGGGGGTCTGTGATCCCATTAGAGTGGTTGATTAGGTTTGAACCCAAGACATAGTACCTACAGATTGCTGATGCTGTCTCGAACTCACACAACAATCAATACAAAGACCGAATAATGCTAACATTTAGATCTATCTTGGACTGTGAAGGTTTCTGTTTGTGATTTTAGAACAATGCCTTGGCATGAGAGCAAAACACCACTCTAATGCTCCCTTGGGCTAAAGAATTTTCAGTAGCTGATGCTTCTGATCTGACTTCCCACTATCAGCTTTTATGCCTCTCGATTACAACTTGTACGCACAAGGGAAGCAGTGTTGGATCGGTGGCAAGGTACGTGCCCGTAGGGCCATCCTGCTCCTGATCGGTTTCCTCTTCGGCGCAGCTAAGAGCAACAGCAAGAGAGTGCACGAGTAGCACTCTCGTCTCAAAGCAAGAAGGAACCTGAGGAAAGAAAAATCTCAGACCGCATTCTTCGTCTCTCAAGCACCATGTCTCGCCCTGTGCTCAGAAGGCCAGAATACCACAAAATCGTAAGATCTTTTTATGAGCCTATTCTCCAAGAGGCCTTTCCTCTACCTCAAAGAAAATGTTTTCTGGAGTGATTTCTGGTTTATTTCAAAAGGTGACACTAGGCACAGACCTTTTTCAGTGGAGCAAGGGAGTATTTAGTGGAGCGGATCATAAATCACACTTCTGGGAATAGTACAATATCTCTAACACACTGTAACAGAGTAATTGCATCTTTATACATATTTTAGGGTTTTCTTTTGTGACTAATTAGATCCATAAAGTGTCAAATTTATCTCTCGTGTCTGACAGAAAATACGAAAAGGTTAAGCAATTCTTTGGATTTCATACTTCGTGAACTACGAAATGAAATGTATATAAAATATATATAAAGTAGTGATTATGTGTTAAATTAATGGGAATAGGTCAGCAAAAAACTCAGCATTAAAAGATTGCCTTTAGAAATGTATTTCCTTGTCTTAAATATAAGTATCTATTATTATAATTTGGTATGTGCTATTATCTTTTCTATATATTTCAAGCTCAGAGTTATTTTCAAAGCTTAATTATTTGCAGATTAGCTTTGGATAAATATTCTTCTTTAATCCTCTCATTAGAAGTTACAGATGTAAAATTTATCGTTATGTTGAAAGCTCTTTTCATTATTTCAGGAAACTGATGAGCATTGGAGAAAATTAATTTCAGTTATGGGTACTTGGAATTGTATGAGTAACTGTCACACCCCAGTTGGGAATGCCTCCAGATGGCCCCTCTGGCTTTCTGGGATCTTGATTTATTTTTATGTGGGGCTCGGAAATACTAAAAGGTATTGCAAAGTTCATCCTTCACCTAAATCACTTCATTTAAGTGTCAGTTAAAACACATTTTTATCCTAATGTATCCAAAGCCTCAAATAACTAGCGGTGTTCTATTTTTCAAATGTGAAAATGACTGTTTTTATTGTTTTATAAATTGTGAAGATAAATTTTACGTTGACATTTTCTGTTACCGGTAGTATAGATTTGAGACCTACTGGGCATGTCGTTCGAGGTACAACCTTTTACGAGGACGCAGAATGGAAAATACTGGCCCTCGTGGGTATCGAACTTGAAACTCACCTACAAGTAAACTGTAGTTAGTATTCACCCAACAGAATAAGAGAGGAAGAAGAAAATGCCATGATTTCAGTTTGGTCATATCATAAATGGCACAAAGCTGAGGCTCTGGCCTGTTCAGTAGAGTATAATTTCATTTCCTTTTATCTCTTTTTCAAATTCTTCTGTTTTTGTTGCTCATGGCAACAAGCACATTATTCTTTCTGTCTCTCTCCTTCAACCGTTGTTTGTTTTTATGCTGTGCTCTTACCACATAGCGGTAATTTATCTCCCGTGGTGGCTCCATATATATTGAGAAGATAGTTCATGTATAATTTATAGACATTTGTTTAAGTGTATGATTAGGTTTTTTGAGTTAAATAAGAAAAGAATTAAAATTGAATACATCATGACCTTTTAGTGATTTAACCATATTTTTGTTAAAATCACTTGCTTTACATTTCTTGCTTTCTAGTAGGAATATTACTGTACTTACTACTTTCCTATTCCTGACTCATACAGATTAGTCCTTAATGTGATGTCAATTCGTGTATCTAATGTGTATTCTACACACACTTAGGACATTTTGATTTATATTTTCAACATAAATGATCTCCACATATGGACATAATTTTGTAACTATAACTATTTAGATTCTATCCATTTAAATCTTATTTAGTTATAATAAATAGTCTATCTGATTAAAGAAGCCGATTTGTCATGATAGAAACCCATGTATATGGAAGTGGACTCTGGTGGTATTGGGCAAATTTTAGAAGTATTTAAATCAAAATTATATAACATTTACAGAAGTTACTTTGTTGAATGAATAAAAATTTTATTGATTTGTTTTGCCATTTTTCCCGTGCCTTAAAAAAGAAAAAAAAGAATGCATCTTACCAGGTCGTATCTTACCCTCCATGTCAGGCTACCCAAGATACCTGGGTCTAGAGGTAAAGACACCCCTTCTAACCTGGAATCCACACTTAGCTTTTCATGTAAATGCAAGATTATGCACGAAGTAAGATTACTTTCCACAGCGGCTCCCCTTCCTGCCTCCCTCTCCCACCCACCTCTATTTCAAATGGGCCTTCCCTTGTGCAGCTCAGAGATAACTGCTGTATCAGAGCGGAGCGGGCAGTCTCAGGCTCCACCCTGGCTCTGCCAATTGACTGCTAGTTGGACAAGTCGCTCATTCCTCCTGCGGCCTCATTCCCTCCTCTGTAGGACTGAAAGGACTGGAATAAACTATCCCTAGTATCTCCGTCCCTTTCTTAGATAGTTTTCAATAGCAGAAGCAAAACAGAGAGACTTTGTCAAATGGATTGATTGAGCTTTGCGTGTTGTTTCCCATGCTTTCAGCCTCTCTAACTAAGCCAAACCTTAATCATTCTTCGTTGTAGTCTTCATATTCAGTTCACTCTGAAAATAGGCCGTGTTTTGGACATCTATAAGAAAAGCACAAATTCTCCTTTTTTCACTAACTATAGAGAAAACAACATCTCACAAATTTGCTGCTACAGTTGGGTTCATCCTGACGGTCTCCTCGGCAGATCTGGAACCCCTTAGGGGTTGTGCAGACTCATGAGAAGTCTCAACCAATTATTCCTTCCAACTTAAAACATGGTCGGCCAATACCAAAGGCCATTCTAGAACAACAGAAATTTATATTAGCAATTATTTTTTTAAAAACCTTGCCCCATGAAAATACCTTGCAAGCTATGTAATATTACCAAATACATAGAAAGATTTCTCCTGTTAAGAAATTTATTTCATTTCACAGCTCTTTTCTCATCAGCAATGGATCCAAATATGGCCACAGCTTGTTCTCAAAAGTCAAAATTGTTGCAATAATTAGTTGGAGGGTGGAAAAAAATGAGCAGATGATCTCAAAGGCTGCCTGCAATTGGAAAATTTTGTTTAAAAAAATAGAGTAACACATTGTCCATAGCTTTGCCTAGAAAGTAAAACTAATCCTTTTTTCTCTAGAACAAAGATCTCTTTGTCCTCACCTATGGAGCTCTGGTTGCCCAACTGTGTAAAGATTATGAAAAAGATGAAGATGTGAATAAATATTTAGATAAAATGTAAGTACAAGTCTTTTATTCTCATGGAATGTATATTGTTTGTTAACTTCCTCTAAATTTTGTCCAACTCTAATGATTTTGCTCCACTTCACAAGCTCTTCTATTATTTCAATGAATCACATTTTAAAACTGAACACCCTTTCTGACAATTGTCATTTGGGCTGTCGTAAATTATAAAGTAAGAGGAAGGAAATTTTTTCCCTATGAAAATCAAGCTTGGAACATATCCTTTTTAGGTGGAAATCATTTCTTTGCTAGTCACTTACAAGCAAAAGTCTGGTAAAAACAGATTGTTCCTTTAACAAGGTGATGGATCATCAAATTTGATTCTTTTCAGAAGTCTTTCGTCCCTAATATAACTCCTAATATAACTCCTTCTAATATAAATATATGCTTACATAGGTATAGACCATTTGTGGCAGGATATGCAAAAAATTACTAACGGCAGTTGCCTGAGAGAACTTGAAGACGGGATTACATGTAGAATAGAGATTTACTTTTTCCTATGTAGTGTTTTTATTGTTTGAATGCTTTTACCATTGCTCTGCATATTTATTTAAAAATATACTAAAGGGAGAAACCCACCCCTTCCTTTTTAAAATAAAGTCCATTCTCCTTGTCTTTATTAATGGAGATTCCTTCTGCACAAATTCAACCTTTAATTTTCTCAGAATAATTATACGAGCATCAGATTATTGCTCAATAATAAACTATCTGTCAACATTTTTTGAGCCTCTTAATTATGGATCCTGAAACGGACTCTAACAGGGCAATCACCTGAAAGCCTACACTAATTAGAAGATTTAGTCAGAAAGGTTGAAGGGGAACTTGAGCCTAGTTGAGCATTTAGGGCTTTTAAAAAGGGTTCATTGTGGTTTTAGTTGGAAAACAGAAAGAAAGACAACATAAAGGAAAGCTTGAAAGGGTTTTCTTGAATGCTGGTTTCTTCCCTTTCTAAGCTTCTTCTTTTTCTACTAGAAAGTTCTTTTTCATTGTCCTGTGTTTATTTTGGCCCATGTAACTTTTTTTTTTCATTTCCTCTTCATTAGCCAGGAGTACTTCCTAAGATAAAACGTGTGTAATAGTGAGAGCTGCTTAAACTATTTTACCCTTAGGTTGTACTTGAACACCTGATAGAGCATTTCCAGAACACACATCATTTTATGTAGCTTATGTTAAATTTGCATTGTGTTGTGGAACAGCGGTAGAAAATGAAGAAACTCATTTATTTGACTGAAAAAACATACCTTGGTTAGCTACTTGGGTGCACGTTTTAACAAATAAGAATGAAATATTAAAGAATAAATTTTGAGAGGCTACAGAAAGGCCTTGCCTTAAGAACAGCAATAATTCACATTTGGATTTCTTTAATAGCTTCTGCTAAAAACATCTTACATTTTTAATCTGATATATAAACTATCTACTTTACAGAAACATACCCTTTGACCGAAACAAGATGTGTGTGTGTGTGTGTGTGTAGTGTGTATATATATTTGTGTGTGTGTATACACACACACACACACAGACACTGCACTGACCATAACATCCTAGCTTTCTTTTTTTTAAAAGATTTTATTTGTTTATTTGAGTGGGAGCAGAACAAGAGAGAGAGTGCGCGCGCGCGCGCGCACACACACGTGATGGGGGGCAGAGAGAGAGGGAGAAACAGGCTCCCCACTTAAGCAGGAAGCCTGACTCAGGGCTCAATCCCAGGACCCCGGGATCACGACCTGAGCCGAAGGCAGACGCTTAAATGACTGAGGCACTCGGACGCCCCCCCATTCGGCTTTCTATCACTTCCCACTGTCCAAGGCTGTAGATGTGCATACAAATTAAAAAACACTGGGAACATTTTTAAGTCCCAGTACAACTATTTCCGCAAAGTATACATTCTGTTCTTCAAAGGTTTCTTCAGTGTCAACTTTCTAGCTAGACTCATAAAATCGTTTTCTCAGAAGGCAAGTAAGCCAAATTGAGTATTTCTACCTACTCCGAAATAGCAATAGGCTATCTCATAGATTTAGTGAATTAATGAGCGCTCTGACATCAAATCCGTCTCCCCCCAACCACCCAGCCACCAAATATCTGCCCCCTTTTAGGCCCTTCGCACACTGTGGTGTCTTTATCTTGGTGGGCCTTCTGTTGCTCCGTTCACATCGTTTCATTTGTCTATGTACATGCGGTTGTGAAATTAAAAGATCAATTTTGTGCCAGTTGTTTAGCAAAAGCAGTCTTGCTCCTTTTCATTTCCACCATTCAGGTCACATTTGTTCAACTAGATTGAAAGTTCTTAGGTCTGTCTCGTCGCACGTGTCAGCTCAGCCCTGGCGCCGCGTGCTCAGCTGTGTCATGACATCTCAGGGAGAGGCCCTAACACTGTACTTCAGGCACGGCTCGATCCACTCGCGGTGGGGTGGAGCTAACAGATAGTACAAGTACTTTCTCCCAAGTCCCATAGATTCAGATCCCCTCGCATGAAAATGAATTTTCCAAATGTCACTTTTTTTTCTTTTCGCTAAACTTCAGAGTTCTAACTGCAGAAACCTACAGTGGCAACAAAAATCGATGTTTCTTTTCCTTTCTTCCTCTCCTTCTGGAGCCCATCCTGGACATGTTTGTCCTCTCACCATGAGAACTTTGCTAAGAGAAGAATGAGCAGCCAAGGACCACACCTTCAGCAGACAAGTTAGCTAGATCCTCATTCTGTTTCCATCAGCAGCTACTGGTGAGAAAGTTAGTTTTCAGTAAGATACATTAGGTGACACACCCCAACCTCCCTTAGCTATAATATACACTGTCAGATTTGGGCCAGCCTTACCTCCTCAGGCTTCTCTGCTCATAGAAAACTAGTTCATGTTTCCCGGATAATTGCTCTCCGCTTGTGTGTCTGTAAGACAAATACAGTGCCTACTGCCCCATAGCCATTGGACTTGTCCAATTTGCTTTACTTTGCTATCCATGCAAGTGCTAAACAGAGGACTCCATTCTTAAACACTGATAGCGTTCACTACTCAAATATTATTTTCAGACCATACTCTTTCCTCAATCACAGGGGATACGGCATTGGAACACGGCTGGTGGAAGACTTCTTGGCTCGATCTTGTGTAAGAAGATGCCACAGTTATTCAGAAATTACAGACATAATTGCCCAGGTAAATGCATTTTTAGCTCTTTCAAGATGTTTTGAAAATCTTTGATTTGTCCTCAGTTCTGTAGCTTTCTGCTCTCATTGGGTAGGTTCTATCTGTATTCATTATTAGGTGCTAAGAGATTCTGATTGAAAAGCATTTTATTTCAGCACAGGAATAAAGCTATTGTGAACAGAGATAAATGCTTTTAGGCACTTAAGGATCTATAGATTTTTCTGACCACACAGTGTGCGTGGAGTGTATGTCCCACACTGGGAAAAATGTTTTGAGATGGTAAACAGAAAGGCAGTGTAATAGGGCAGCCTCATAACTTGATGACACAAATCGGTTTCTTTGTATAATCACCTTATACACAGAAGCCATGGTCTTTGGCTGTCTCAGGGAATATTGTTGTGGCCATTTTATTCCCAGAGCAATGTTTCCCGAGATAAATAAAGCTTCCTGTAAAAGTATGTGCTCTAAGAACTTTCGCAGTCCTCATATACGAGAGACAACCTGGAATCATCTGAGACCAACTCAAACATCTTAGGTAGAAGATGAGATCGGGAAATGCATCCTTAGCCAGAATCCCCTCAGTCCGATGGTCTGCGATTATTAACCTAGTGTTGTTCATTTGGGACAAACCTGGAAAGTATACATGAGTATAAGATATTTATAAGGTTCAGGGATACCGCCTCCAGATTCTCACAACAGACCTATTAAGTTGGTCTCATTCTTCTTTTCTCTCCTGATCCTTAATATTACTATTTCCATACTGACTCTTCACATGAGTGGCAATAATCATTCTACATAGTGCTTTGTGATTCCAAATGCAGTTTTACATATTCTTTTGTCTTTTACCCTTGCAGTATCCCTGTGAAGCAGGCAGAGTAGGAGTTGTTCCCATTTTCCAGATAGGAAAACTGAGTCCCATGGGGCACCTGGGTGGCTCAGTCGTTAAGCATCTGCCTTCGGCTCAGGACGTGATCCCAGCCTTCTGGGATTGAGCCCGGCATCAGGCTCCTCCGCTAGGAGCCTGCTTCTTCCTCTCCCACTCCCCCTGCTTGTGTTCCCTCTCTCGCTGGCTGTCTCTCTCTGTCAAATGAATAAATAAAATCTTTAAAAAAAGAAAAAAAAAACTGAGTCCCAGAAAGACTATGATAAAAATTAAATACTAGTATATACAAAAAAAAAGTATGCCTTCAAAAACACAATCCAAATCAAAGATTTTCCCAATTTTTGTTATGATTACTCTCATTATTTCATTTCATCTCTCATTATTTCATTATTTCATGAATAACGTGGTTGAAATCAAAATCCAGGTCTTCTAGTCTCAGTGTAATGAGTTTACCACACAACTGAACAGGTTAAAAAATTCTCTTTCCCTGTTTGCAGAATATAACTGAAATAATGAAGCAGTAGTTTGAAAAATAAAAACAATTGTTCACTAAGCCAAGTTTATGATCAATGCTATAAAAATACTAGGTGTTTTAATGGGAAATATTTAAAATATATGAATGCAGATGGTTGTGTTCTATTTCTGTAAAATGTCATGGGGGTTTTGATGAGGTCTGATTGCATTGAGTTGGTAGATCACTTTGGGTAGTATGGACATCTTAACAGTGTTTAATCTTCTAATCTATGAACATGGGATGTCATTCCATTTGTTTGTTTTGTTTAATTTCTTTCGTCAATGTTTTGTAGTTTTCCATATACAAGTCTTTCACCTTCTTGCTTAAGTTTATTCCTTGGTATTTTATCCTTTTTCACTGATATTGTCAATGGTATTGTTTTCTTAATTTCTTTTCTGGACAGTTTGTTGTTAGTGTATAGAAACACAACTGATTTTGTATCCTGTCACTTTACTGAAATCACTTCTTAGTCTAACAGGTTTGTGTGTGTGTGTGTGTGTGTGTAGCATTTAGGGGTTTCCCATATATAAGATTGTATCATCTGTAAAAAGAGATCATTTTACTTTTTTCTTGCCAATTTATATGCCTTTCATTTCTTTTTCTTGACTAACTACTCTAGCTAGGACTTCTAGTACTATGTTGAGTAGAAACGGTGAGAAGCATCCTTCTTGCTCTTGATCTTAGAGAAAAATCTTTCCATTTCTTACCATTGAGTATGGCAATGGGGAAAGAATTGTCTTTTCAATGAATGGTGCTGGGAAAACTCGCTGTCCACATGGAAAGGAATAGAATTAGACTCTTACACCATATACAAAAATGAACTCAAGTGGATTAAAATATAAACATAAGACCCAAAACTGTAAAACTCCCAGAACAAGGGCTCCTGGGTGGCTCAGTTAGTTAAGCATCCAACTCTCGGTTTCAGCTCAAGTCATGATCTTGGGGACACACACACACACACAGGTTTTGGTGGAGATGTGGGGAGAATGGAACCCGTAAGGGCGCACTGTTGGTAGGAATTCAAAATGGTACAGCCACTATGGAAAACAGTTTGAAAGTTCATCAGAAAATTAAAAATAGGATTATCATAAGACCTACCAATCCCACTTCTGGGTATTTATCCAAAAAAATTGAAATCAGGATCTTGAAGAGATGTTAGCACCCTATATTCATTGCACCACTATGCGCAACAGCCAAGATGTGGAAACAACCTAAAAGGCAATCAACAGAGGAATAGATAAAGAAAATGTGGTATACACATACAATGGCATACTTTTAAAAAAGGGACATTCTGCATTGTGAAACAACATGGTTGAACCCAGACACAGAAAGACAAATAACTGCATGATTCCACCTAGATAAGGTATCTAAAATATTCAAATTCATAGAATCAAAGAAGGGAATGGTGTTCGCCATGGGCTGTGGGGAGGAGGAAATAGGGAGTTATTAACCAATGGGCATAAAGTTTCAGTCAAGCAAGATGAATGAGCTTTAGAGGTCTGTGGTCCAGCATTGTACCGGTCATCAACAGTAATATATTGTACACTTATAAATGTGGTAAGAGGGTAGATCTCATGTTCAGTGTTCTGATCCCAATTTTTAAAAAGCTTAAAAGAAACAAGTCTGTTTGATATAAAACTAAGAACATTCACTTTCCAAACATCTCTCCTCTAAACTTTTTATGTCTTTTTTATTTTTCTCATGTCATGGAAATTCTTATCTGCTCCTCCTGTCCTCAATAAACTGGGAGAAAATCCACTTCTACTCCTTTGCAAGATTCCTTCCTCCAATGAAGAGAATTTTTTGTCACCCTGACCCTTCTCTTGTACAGAGGGGTTGTCTCCCTTTGTACTTCCTTCAGAGGTCCGATTTCCTCCCACTTAATCATTTTCACTTCTCCAGCAAAATGTTCTTTCACATGTGGGAATGATGTCACCCAATTCAGAAGCATTTTAACACAGAGGAAGGGGCAGACCTTAGCTGCAGACTCACCCACAGATGCTTTCTTTATAATTGGCAGCTTTCATTAGGAGGTCTGGCCTTCAGCAGCATTGTCTCATTAATCCTTGTAAACTCTCCTGTTACAGAGTCAGTTTTAGGGAGGAGGGGAGCAAGGTCAGAGGAAATTTACCATAGTCACATGCTGCCCCTGGAGGATAGCAGGATCAGGGACAGAACCGAAACTTCGTGACTTTGTCTGTCTACCCCCACCCAGACCAGGCCCTCACCGCGGCATCCCTGCGTACTCAGCATTTTGGTGAGCTTTGGACCTCAGATTGCGCCATCTAGTGGTCGGAAGAGAAATCCTGTGACAGAGGCCAAATCTGCTCAAAAAGTTTGCAATCAGGTCTTTTATTTCATATAAAAAAGAGATGACAGGCTAATTCTAAAGTCATATACCTGCGACATTAGAATGTATCTGTTTTTAAACCATGATTGTATCATATGCAAGTCTACTTTTGTGGTGATTGCCTCAAATTTTAAATAAGATGTATAATTTATAAAGATTGTCAGCAGCATTATAAATGATTTGAAAAACTATTAGTAATACA
The DNA here is from genome assembly GCF_002007445.2 of Ailuropoda melanoleuca. Lineage (NCBI taxonomy): Eukaryota > Metazoa > Chordata > Mammalia > Carnivora > Ursidae > Ailuropoda > Ailuropoda melanoleuca. The sequence goes on along the minus strand of NC_048227.1, from coordinate 65,207,733 downwards.
GCTCCTTTCTTTAGAAAAGCTCAAAGTAATTGCCACCTATTATTTTTTTTCCCTTTCAAGAGTCTTGTGAAGTAAAAACAATAGCCATCATTAACCTCATTTTACTGATGACATAGCTCAGCCTTAGGATGTCGCCACAGTTACATCGTCAAAAAAGCCAGCTGAGAATTTACTTTTCCTGATCTTATTCCAGTGCTTTTCCCAAAATTAATTGTTTCTTTAAAATGTACCTACGGGGGCACCTGGGTGGCTCAGTCAGTTAAGCGACTGCCTTTGGCTCAGGTCATGATCCCAGGGTCCTGGGCTTGAGCCCCACATCGGGCTCTCAGGCTCTCTGTTCAGCAGGGAGCCTGCTTCTCTCTCTCCGTCTGCCCCTCACCCCGCTCATTCTCTCTCTCCCCACCCCCCATCTCTCTCTCAAATAAATAAATAAAATCTTAAAAAAAAAAAAAAAGAGTCCACATCCTGCTTAGCCACATTCCCAATGTGTGACCCTGAGCAAGTCACGCCACCTGTCGGAACCTCAGCTTCCCTGTCTGTCAGGTGGGACCTCTTTCAGCTGTAGTTTTTCTGAGTTTCAGGCTTTGCTTTCCCTAGGCAAAATCTGCACATGGAACTATCCTCATAAAGAGCTGAGTGTGATGGGTGTAGTTTCCAAAGCCTCCCTCAGAGCACCCATACCGTCTAGTTACTGGTGCTGTTTACAACTGCTTGGCTTAGCACAAATTCTGCTCATCAAAGCTGGGAAAGCTTTTTACTGTTAGGTCAATGTCATCATGATGTCATTATAAGGGTTAGAAGGAATGTATAATTTTTCAGTATAAATGTCACATCAGGGCTATTGTCACAGTAAGATGAAATTTTTAGAGAAAAATACATGATATATGAAAAGTATAAAAAGACTTGTAAAAACTCAAAATTCTCATCCTTAGGTTAAAAAGTTGGACTCCAAGATATTGTCCCTGGAAATTCTGAAAAGCAAAAATGCAATATTTTCCTTTTAATAGTATAAATTGAAATTTTACCTTAATTAAATGACGGGAGCAATATTTTTTTTTGGTGAGTGATATAAAATCAATGAAATAATTGAAAGGAAGTATTCACAGGAGGCAATATAAGAAAGGATGCCTACAGCAGGAAGGAAATCTAAATGGTGAATGTCAGAAGCATCAACTCAAGGGCAAAAGATTTAGGAATATAATCCAGAGAGGAACTTGAATGGCAGAGGGGTTATTTTTTAACTGGATGATCATTTTTATTTAAAAAAAAAAATTCTAGTTAAGATTAGAGTTGAGACTACACAGAAGGATTCCAGCAAATCATACTGATCTTACCTCTTTTATCTTGCTTCTGACCCGAATGCATAAAACTACCATGGCTGGATTGATGCAAGTAATTCAAATATTTTGAAGCATAAATCTCCTGAGTCATTTCAGAATGGTGGCAGCTGCATAGCCGTAGAATGACGACCTGCGAGAGATTTGTGCTCAGAAGCACTGACTTTCTGCTTCTACAAGGACATCCGAATCTAACTTGATTAGACATTTTTAGAGGGGAATGCCACAGCTTGGAAGGTGGATCAGTGAGGGCCCCATCAAGAGACAGAAACCACACAATCATTTCAATCAAGAAGGTTTACTAGAAAACATTATTAACTATTTATATGGGACTAGCTACTAAGGGAAAAAAGTGCTAAAGAATGTCCTAGTGCTGAGGGAAAATACCCAAAGAAGAACCACAGTTTGAAGAGGGACCCTCTTCTCATGGCTGGGGTTCAAACGTCTTTGGAGACATGTGATTGCAGCCCATGGATGCTGGAAAAGGCCTCTGGGTTGTCAGGTTGAGATAGGTGGGTAGGGAATTGTGGATTAAAACTGGTAAACGGCAACCCTCCACAGGGGTATAAGTGGGCTGAGGCCGGCAGTGAGGGAACCACGGGAAGAGAGCCAGAACTCGGAAGGGAGTGCCACTGGGTGTCCCATGCCTGGCCAGTCACCATTTTCAGCAGGAGTAAGCCAAGAAAAGGCCCCCCCGGGGCAGGAAGAGAAGTCAATCCTCCTGCTGTATCCCTACGGAACCCTCTACTGCCAAAGGAGAAATGTTTGCAAGATCTACGTCTAGCCTCCCAAGCAGGGCCATGAAGAGTGTGGAGCTGAGAAGCAATCATCAGACAAATAGCACAGAGGACCTGAGTCGGTGTGGTTGTCACATACATTTCTGTGGTCATTTTTTGACTTCGATGGCCTCGTGTTTGACCCTACTCAAACTGCTGGCCCACACAGGAACTAGCCTCACCTCTCAGGGTCGCTCAAGCTGGCTAGGGGACGCGAGATGAGAGGAAGGAAGCTGCATTCCTCTCTTAGCAGGATGGTGTCACAGTCTTGCAAATGGAGGTACCAAACAGGCCAAAGAGCACACTTTCTGTTAAATGCTGACATTTGTTAAATCCAGCCAGTGCCTCTTTACGGATTTCTCTATAACCAAATCTGTTCTCTCCCCCATGACTAGTAAATCTCCTCTATTTTATTACTGTTCCAAGTGCCGTTAACTGACATTATGGGCCACGAACCTCAGAACAGGACTGGCTAATAACTTGTGCTGTCTTCCCTGGAAGTCCAAAGGAGTGAGGATACCATGGTACGTTGGTCGCTAAGCGGCCGCCCGCTGAAAGGTATAGCGGGGCTTAGACACACATCTGGGGTAGGGGCTTGTAAGCTTGAAATGGACCAGGTCCATTTTCTGAAATGTGCCGAAGGGTGAAACTTCAGTTTTCTTTGTTAGGAGGCAGGAGTTGCAGTCACGATGAGTAAGCAGACATGACGGAACAACTTCTGAAATGTAAGGGAACCCATGATTATTACCTTTACTGAGAACATTTTTATTGTGAAAAAAGAGTGACATGAGTCTGCACTTACCTTACTGTGTTAGTCTGCGAAATCGAATTTTACTGGGTTTTGTGCCTGCTGATCTTCCAAGAATTTGCAGTTGACCAGCTTTTTTTTTTTTTGGGGGGGGGTATATATTTCTGTTCTCCATCTAACTACAGCCAAAGTACTGTACGAAGAATGGAAATAATACAGAATTTTCTTGAGTTTCTTTGATTTGACTCTGGAGTGAGGTTATCTTTCATCGCTGGGAAATTTCATTGCCCCGTCCCGTCTGTAAGCTTTTCAAAGGAATGGATAATTTCAAACATTCTTGGGGTTTGGCCCGCAGTGCCAGGCAAACCAGGACACTGTAGACATTCATTAAAAATTGTCGAAGTGAATTTGGAAAATATTTGTAGATCTTTTCCCTCAAGCACACTCTGGTGCTCCTCCTCTTCCGTCCAGGAGAGGGCAGTGGTCCACATTCAGCTCCGAATCAAAGCCTGCCTGCCCCTCCCGCCCTGGCTCCCAGCACCTGCAGGAGCTCCCTTACTTCAAGCAAGATTTACCACATCGAAAATCCAGTGCTCCAGAAGAGTCTGGTGGCTCACAATAGCCGATCTGCAATAACACGATTTGAACTGAATAGGATCCTGGACAGGACAAGAGCTGATTCTCATTAAATAATGGACAGTGAACTCATCTTGATAATTTTATTGAAACATTCAGGGTTTTTTCACCACTATTTATATGAGTGTAGAAAGTTTCAGGAGAAGAGGGAGATTTGGTCTTCCTACACTGAGGTCAACTGTGATTTAAAAAAAAATGCAAGCATTAAATAGGTAATCAAATCATTAGATATTATACTTAACTTACTAGCAGGCATCTATCACTTCCAGTTTATTATAAGGGCAGGTAGAAAATACAATTATACCCTTCTCTAGTCTAAGAGCTGAAAAACATCTCCTTAGCTGCACAAAAATGTATTTCATACTTTCCAAACCCATTTATGGTAAGATTGCATTATCAAGAGAAGCTAATTAAAGATAAAATTGATCAGTTAAATAAATCATTTCCATTTACTTTAGAAAATATTTGAAATGTGTTCTAAAATTCATCATGGAGCCAGATTGTGTTGGGTAGACTCCTTCACGCCACTGGCTGGTGGGTTAGGTCAGGTCAGAGTGGTTGATGGTAAGGGTGCTCTGGGACACAACAGCTAGGCTTCCTGGCCAAGCAGAAATCAGGAAATCCCTCAGTCTACCCTGTCATGTCAGGAGCAGGCATCTGTGGTTCCTGGCTTCGGTCCTTGTCATTTTGGTGACTCAACTGTTCTCTGCTTACTTGGCTCTTGCAACTACCTGCTAACATCTTCCTTTTCTTTATCTTCTCTCCACCCCCGTGACTCTGCCACCTCAGGACTTCTGCTTACTCTCCTTTACTCTCTTCTTTCTGGGTGTCTTTTGTCTTCTGTGACTCTCTGTGTCTCATATTCAAAGTCCCCAAAAGACCCTCTGACCTGTCCAGTCAATCACTTGCCCTCCGTGGGTAGAGCTTCCCTGACATGCATCTTCCGGCCCATAGCCAAGCTGTGGACTGACTGCCCAGGCTCGCAAATGCCCATCCTGGTCCATTACCTATGGCCAGAATGGCAGCAGAATGAGACGCAGAGCCTGGCCATCACAGGGAGCCCCCCAGGAAGGGGATTCGGGTATGAAAAACATTCTGAGATCTCCCAAAACTGGGCAAAGCAACTGGCAAAGACCTCATTCTTCCTGTCTAGGAAATTATTTATGAGTCTTCTTTACCTATGAACCCTCTGTTCTTATTATTTGTCTTACTCCAGAGGCTAGAATTCCCATGTGGAAGAGTGTAGTGGGCTCCATGTAACATGTTAACTATAGGGTATTGGAATCAAGAGAATTGTCCTTGCTATGTGTTTTGCAGGTAATAATCAAGTAAGAAATTAAAAAAAAAAAAAGCGTCCTCTGGGAAGCAATCCAAGCCAAACCACATTATTTGTTGAAAATAAATATTTTAGACCACTAGCTAGGCGGAGGAGGGCAGACGTTTCTCAGAACGATAAACTCTGAGGGATGCTTCTGTGGAAGGGAGATAGCCAAATTCTCCCGAGAAAAATGATGTTGCTACCACAGTATTGGGTTTTCTTTTGAATTTTTTATAAAGGAACCAATCATAAAAGTTTGTTCTGGTCCTCTAATCCCATAGGGCTTTTGTTTTTGTCTCTTTTTCTAAATCTTTTTCAGTCCCTTCTCTTGGCATTCTCTGTTTTTTTCAGAGAATGTTACCAGAGATGACCTGATTTTTTTATGTGAATAGGAAAACTGCCCAGGTGAAATGAACTTGAGCCAGGCCATTCAAGACAGAGACATCAGCATATCTTAGGTTTTTTTCTTTCTCTTAAAAACAAAGCAAAACAGGCTTTATTCCTTATGCTTCTGTATTTTACTTTCCCTCCTTTCTTTTTTTAAATTTTTTTAAAGATTTATTTTAGAAAGAGAGGGAGAGAGCGTACATGGAGGGAGGGGGCCACAGAGGGAGAGAGAGAATCCCAAGCAGACTCCCCCCTGAGCGTGGAGCCTGATAAAGGCTTCATCTTACAATCCCGAGATCACGACCTGAGCCAAAAATCAAGAGTCAGACCCTTAACCAGTTGAGCCACTCAGGTGCCCTTCTTTCTTTTTTTTTTCTGATTATATTTGTCTTCTTCCATTTTCTTTCTTTTTTTTTTTTTTTAAAGATTTTATTTATTTATTTGACAGAGATAGAGACAGCTAGCGAGAGAGGGAACACAAGCAGGGGGAGTGGGAGAGGAAGAAGCAGGCTCATAGCGGAGGAGCCTGACGTGGCTCGATCCCATAACACCGGGATCACGCCCTGAGCTGAAGGCAGACGCTCAACCGCTGTGCCACCCAGGCGCCCCTGTCTTCTTCCATTTTCTAAACAATGTACATGTTTAAAAGGAATACTTTTCCTAAAAGGCATCGTATTTCACAATTCTGGGTGTAAGCCTAAGTGTAATGAACTCAGCACGATGCACAACACTTGAATTGTGTCCACATCCTGATTCTATGCACAAAATTGGGAGACTTTTTTCTGTCCTTTGAATATTCTTTTTTCAACCAGAATGCAAATTTAAATCTCAATTCTCAAGTTGCTTTCCTTCCGACCTCCCCTATCCTCCCCCCCCACCCACTCATCCACACGCACACTCTCCTCCTCCTTACACACAATTTCTTTGAAGGGATAGACTAAGAAATGCAGCCTGGATGGCATAGAATAGAGGGAAAGCTGGAACCTTTTTATTACTAGGCAACCCCTGCCCTTTGTTAAAATCTCGCACTGATGGCGGAGGTCTGGTCTTCCCTGATGATCCTCTCAAAAGGTGGCCCATCTCACCAGGGATGGGAGCACCTCACTGCCCCTGGCCCGCATCACCAGGTGATATGCCCTGGCTCAGCCTTCTGCCTTCCAGGACACGGAGAGGAGGCTTTGTGCTCCCCACACAGATGCTAATGGAGGGAAGCTTCCATTCAGGCAATCCAGGTAATTCTGGGTGAGAAACGGGGAGAGGTTACAGGGTGGCTGACCACTTATTTCACGTACATCAGACAGCCAACAGTTGTGACTGTCAGCTCAGAGACACCCCCCCCACACACACACAGCCATTCTAAAATATTTAGGTGTCTTGCCACTGTTTTATGCTAGAATAATCTGTAAATAGATGTTTGAGAATGTGGCCTTTATTGCATGTGCTTCCCATTCCCACCCAGAAGACTGAAGTGGGAAACTGAGGTATTAGAACAGCAGGGTCCTCAGAGTCTAGGTTGGATTTGGGACCCGGGCATTCCTCACCACGTGACCTGTGTGGGGAGCTGAAGAGGTGGGGAGAAAATCAGTGAAAGGCTCAGCCATTAATCCAAAAGGCCTGGACGGAAGTGGCACCTGAATGTTCACAGGTGACGGCATGCCACTGGAGACCAGGTCACACAGAGCTGCTCCCCTCTCCCCCACCCTGCAGGGCGGTGCAGATGGGCTGGATCCCAGGGGGAGGGCACTGTGTGACCTTGCCTTCAAGGTCCTCAATGCGGTCCTAGGATCACGCTTCCTTTCTTCCCTGCCCCAACAATGGAAGCTAATCAGATTAAGCCTAGACAGAACATCTTCTTTTGTTATTAATTACTATTTTTCAAAGGCTAACTCACAACGTAGTATTAGGGGCCTATTGAATGGCTTTATTTTTTCCACTTTTTCCAACAGATGATATTAAAATAAGTGGGAGCCCTTGATAAACAGGGATTGAATTCCATGGAAGTCACAGCCCAGAACCACACAGCATTCCAGAGAAGGCTGGCCGCACAGCTAGCTGAATGTCAGGCCATTTTCCTATTTAGTAACATTTTTGAGCAGGGAAGAAGGGAGTGGAAAAAATTAAATGGAAAGAAAAACTCTTTATAGTCATAAAATTCTCAATATTTAAAAACTGATGAATATTAACATCAGAAGGAACTCATCGAGTATTTTGAGAAATCTTCCCATTGGGGCCAGAAATATAGCAGATGGATTAGTAAAAATAAGAAACTTGTTTAAAGGAATATAACCATTTAGGCTTAATTCCCCCCTCTGAGTGGGCAAGCACTGCCTTACATAAACACCCACACATACTTGATTTATTCCCCTTTGTACCTCTGGGAGGGGTGAAAAAAGAAAAGCGTAGGAAGAGTTCTTTTGTGGAAAAGCATGTGTGTGCATAGCCACGAGGTCTGGGGGATCTGTGGACTGCTCCGGCCCAACCCAGCAGACCACATCACTTACTCACGGCAGAGTTCCAAAATGAAAGTGGGCACCTGTGGGAAAATTACCCGTAAGCTGTTATTATGACGACATTTGTGTAATGTTATTTTCCTTTAGTCACAGAGAAGCGTCTCTTAAGGCTCAGTTGTCAGTAAATTCTGCAAGTTATCCCCCCCTTACCTACAAATGCCCATCTTCCAGTTTTCTGTGTATGATCGGGTCTCATAGGACATCTGGCTTCATCTAGGAGTCTTATCTCCTTGGCACTGTTACCAAAGATGACCCGGGTGAGAGCCTTTAATGTTCCAGATACGTCGGCACATGAAGATCTAGGCTGTCCTAACTTTCCGTTGGAGAGTCTCAGTTTTATTTCTATTTCTTAACTCATTTGAATGAGATTCACAAGAGCCTGACTTACAAAACAAACCAGTGTGTGCAACGAAAATAGCAATAGGGTTGGGAGCGTTTTGTCACTCTATTTACAAGGAATTCCTTCCCAGGAGATGAAAACGGCTGAGGGAATACTCTGGGGGAGCCAAACTCCAAAGGCTGAAGCAAGGTCCTGCTGGGCCTAAAGGTTCAGAGACCATGGGGAAGACAGCCACACTCTGTGGCCTCCTTGCTCGGGGTTCTTAGTGCATGTCAGAGTAAGATTTTGTTCAGACTTGCCCTGCCCTCTCAGTGATGCTCCAGGGTGGGGGTTCTCAATTCTTAATGCTCCATAGAATCACCTAGAGCTTTAAAAAAAAAAAAAAATCCAGATGCCCAAGCCCTTCTTTTGACCAATTGAGTGATGGTCTCTGGAAATAAGACCAGGCATCAGAACTTTTAAAATGCTCCCCAAGCATCTTCATGGGTCTCCTCTGCCTTAAAACAAGAGTTTGCAAACTGTGTTCCTTGGTTGGTGCCATAGGGTGACTGCTGTAAAGGCAGAGGGCAGTATGTGAGGGCGGCCAGTCCTCCAGATCCTTAGTCCCAATTCTTCCACCTCTCCTTTTATCTCTTTTAAGTGTTTCAAATAAAATAAAATGTCATTGAAAAAAAAAATTGGATAGTCTTGATTGAAAGGAAAAAAAACCAAACCCACCAGTGGTTGGGATGACTCACTTATCTCTTGGGAAGGAGATAGGGAGGGAAGCTGATTCTTCTAGGACATTCACTCCAAAGAAGATGGAAAATGATCAAATGTTGGTTTGTGACTATATATTTTTTTAACTGCTTATTTCCTATACAGGGTCAGTGAGACCCACTCCTAGTCACCCAGGTGTTTAAGGAAGTGAGCTTTTTAAAAACACTAATTACTATTCCTTGTGTTTCCTCCCATAATTCAAATACAAAACAAACAAACAAACAAACAAACCAAGAACAAAAACAAAAAACGCTGGGAGAAAGTTGATACCATCAGCAATCATTATTAATGCAGACGCATATCCATTCATGTTAAAATCTAGGAACGAGATGTTGTTACAGTGCAAATAGTAACTGTTTCATGGGTTATGTACTCTGCCCAGACATGTATATATTTTGAGGTATCATTCTTAAGCAGCATTACTCATATCACCAGACTTCATAGTTTTCTTACTTAATCCTATTCCTGGAGATGATCTAGAGAATGTGACTAGATAAAATAATAAATGCATTTCCCCCATTTTCATCTCAGTTTTCATTATAATTTAAAACTTTTTAAAGATTTTTCTCTAACATGGGTGTGGTTATAGGATCAGGAAAACTGAAACTGTAAAAAGACGGCTAGTCATGTAGACAGAAAGATGGGCTCACACGATATAGAAATTAAAGTCTGGAGACTACTCCTATAATTTAGAAACCCAAGGTGGAAGAGCTGTGCCAAATGGGAAAGAGGCCAGGAACCTGAGAGCTAGACATGAATTTCCAGGAATACACCAAGAAGCCCATTGATGGAATTCATGTGCTACTGGCTGTAAGATTTAGGACAACAAAGTTGAAACTCAGAGATGTACTAATCCAACACTCTGATTCTACCAATGAGGAAACATGTTTTTAAAGCTTAAATAATTACTTGAGAATACACCAACAGGAGACAACATTTCTGTGGTGGAAGTTAAGAGATCAGATGAATCCAGGTCCAAATTTAGGCTCTATTCTCTTACCCGTGGCTTAACCTTGACCTTTTTGAACATCAGTGTTATTCATAAAAATAGAAGCAGTAATCCCTCCTCCCCAGCCTGGGAAATTTTAAAAATAAACCATATGTAAAGTATCCGTCACATAATAGGTTGTCAATGAACATTAACTCTGCCTTCCCTCCTTAGCGGAAGAGCAAAATTTAGAATATGATCTCTCTTACAGCTGCACAAGTGTTCTTTCTGCATCACTCAACCTTAACCAAATGAACATTGAAAATATTAATTGAGGGGCACCTGGGTGGCTCAGTCCATTAAACGTCTGTCTTCGGCTCAGGTCATGACCTCAGGGTCCTGAGATCGAGTCCCACATTAGGGTAGGGGGGTCCCTGCTCAACAGGGAGCCTAATTCTCCCTCCGCATGTGCTCTCTCTCTGTCAAATAATAAATAAAATCTTTTTAAAAAAAAGAAAATATTATTTGAAGCCGCCTAAAAGCAGATTTCCTTCCAGACTCAAATAGGACATTTTATATTCGTAATAAATATGCTCCAATCCCAAAAGGGATTAAACTAACTCAGTGCCCTTCATCAAAATCCTACTCAGATAGGTTAAGTACAAAGCGCCGCTACTGCTCTCGCTTGAAGGCTTCTTTCTGGGGCTTCCCTCCATGCTCAGCCTCCAGCCTCAGCAGCTCGGCTTGCCCTTTTGTCTCTCTTCAAATCTCATTATGTCCCAGTACACATGTTGGGCTTCATTAAGGCACAGTCAGAAGCCACTGCTATAATGATTAGAACCAGAGCCGGGTCCTTCCTTCGTCAGCACCTCAGGGCAGTCTAGGGTCCCTTGGGAACTTTGGGCAATGATGGGATTGGGTTGAGTATATGGTAACAATCAAGGCCACAACCACACAAAGAGAGAAATCTTCTTCCTTGCAGCTACCACATTAAGAGGTACCTCTGTGGCTCCCCTGCTCCCTGCTATTTACCTCATAGGTCAGGGGCTACAAGTGTCAAAAAATCAAAGTGACTCTATTCAGGTTGCAGGGGCAGGCAGAGGGAAAGAGAGGGGAGGAATAGATGAAATAAGAATCAAGACCACAAGAATAATTTAGTTTTTAACAATTATTATGAAATTAATGAAATTCCAATAAGAGCATAGCAGTGGCTTAGTTCTGAATCCAAAACCATAAAGTTTCTTGAAAATCATATAATGCAATAAGGGGAAGAAGAGGAAATTCACAAGCCCCACTTTCTTGAAACAAAGAAAATGTTTCTCCATAATATAAGAATGTAACTTGGAGCAGGGAAAACTGATCCAAAAGACCTATCCGAAGGCAGATCTACTAACATTATTGGACTTTAAAGACTTTAAAGATGTGAAACTACAGGGTGCCTGGGTGGCTCAGTTGGTTAAGTGTCTGCCTTTGACTCAGGTCATGGTCTCAGGGTCCTGGGATTGAGCCCCGCACTCGGGCCTAATCTGCTTCTCCTTCTCCCTCTGCACCTCCCCCCACCACCCATCCCAGCTCATGCTCTCTTGCATTCTCTCTCTCTCAAATAAATACTAAAATCTTAAAAAAAGAAAAAAAAAGATGTGAAAATACAGGTAAAAACATCATGTTAGAAATAAATCAGGATGGCACTGGATTTTTCCTCAGCAACATCTGGTAACAAAAGAAAACGGAATAACGCTTAAAATATACTCAAGTAGAGAAAGTGTGAACCAGCTAAGCAGTCCTTCAAGTAGAGAAGAGGCCAACATTTGAATATCAAAGAATTCAGGGACTAGTATTCCCAAGAACCTTTTCTGAGAATGATGCTAGAGGATACAATCCAGGCAAGCAGGAACTGATTGACAGCACTTCTGCAGAAGAACTGAGATGAACATATAATTTATTTCATTGCATAACTATTATGAAAATTTTCAAGCATACACAAATGTAAAGAGAATATTTTATAAACCCCATGTACCACCTATCCAGGTTCAGTAACTATCAATCGTTTGCCAGTCTTGTTTCGTCTTTCAGTAACCCCCTTTTTTGTGCTGAAATATTTTATTTTATTTTTAAGATTTTATTTATTTATCTGAGAGAGAGAGCAAGAGCGAGCACAAGTGGGGAAGGTGTGGGAGGGGCAGAAGGAGAAGCAGACTCCCTGCTGAGCAGGGAGCCCAACTCAGTCCCAGGACACTGGGATCATGACCTGAGCCAAAGGCAGACTCTTAACCTACTGAGCCACCCAGGTGCCCTTAAAGAAGATTCTAAACATTATGTTAATTTACACAGAAACATTCAATATGCATCTGTAACTAGTAAGGACTTTTTAAAAAATATAAACTACCATGCTATTATTATACATAACACGGTATATATTTTATATACATGTGCTTGATTTATAATATCATTATAAATAATTCCCTGAAATCATCTAATACCCATTTAATACTCATTCATATTTCCCTCAATATTGCAAAGATATCTTATTATAGTTGGCTGTTTGAAACAGGTTACACATAAGGCTCATATGTTGCTTCTGGTCATTAGGTCTATTCTGTCTTTTTTCCCCTTTTTTCATGCTATTGGTCTGTAGAAAACTGAGTTATGGGTCAAATAGAATGTCCTGTATTGTGGATTTACTGGGTTGCTTCCTCATTAACTTGCTTTCTTTGGCCTGTATTTCCTGTAAAGTAGTAATTGGGTCTAAATACTTGATTAGATTCAGACCGAATTTTTCAGGAAACAATATCTGACGGGTGATCCCTCGTACTTCCTCTTGCACCGTGCAGCAGAAGGAGGCACAGAATCTCTGGCTCTCCCATTTTTGGGAATGCTAAGAAACACGAGTGGCTTCAAGTGGTGTGGTCTTCATCCCACCGTGCTTTCCCCTAGGAGTTTAGAATTCATTATTCCTTGTGTAGATCCATTATTTCATTAGGGGTAGCAAAATGGTTATTTTCTAATTCTGAAGAGCTCTACATAGAACATTGCTTCATAGTGCCCCGAATTTGGTGGTTTAAAACAACAAAACGTTTATTTAAGCTCATGATTTTCTGGGTCAGGGATGTAGGCAAGACACAATAGGGAGTGGCCCACAATGTCTGCAGCCTCAGAAGCGTGGCTCAAAAGTCTGGATGGCTGGAAAGGCTTCACTAGGATCACAGAGAGGAGGTCTTTGTTCTGGCTGTTGGTTGGGTTCCCTGGTTCTTCTCCATGTCACGTCTACTGAAGCTGTCTGGAATGGCTTCTTCACTCATGTGCCTGACACCTAAGCTAGAACGACTGGGACAGCCGGGGCTGACCAGCCTCCTCTTTCTGTCTCTGTCTCTGTCTCTGTCTCCGTCTCTGTCTCTCTCCTGGTTAGCGTGGCCTTCTTCAGAGCTTGGAGCTTTCAGGGTGGTCGGATTTCTTGTATGGTGGCTGGCTTCTGCCAGGCTGAGCATTGCCGAAGACGAGGCATTAGCTGCAGCACTTGCACAATCTGGATTCGCTTCTGCTACAAGCTGTTGGTTCAGTAAGGGGAGAAGGCTAAGTCTCCATCTCTCAATTGGAGCCATTGAGCTGTATTATCATGGTTTGGTTTTATTAAAGTGAAACCCAGATGCAGCAAAGATGCAGTGAAGTTGGTTTGGTTAGAATCAATGTAAATGCAAAAAAAAAAAAAAATGCTCGCTTTAAGACCTTTGAAAGACTCAAGAAAGAGAGCCTGTGGTTCACATCTCTTCCTCACTTTGCCTTCAGTGATCTCATCTGGGTAATGTGAATTTGTGTCATAGAAATTGTCAAACACTTCAAATCAGGATTTTTTTTTAAGAGTCAGTTGTTAAATATTAATCATACACCATGTTTAAAATCCAAGTAATGTATCAAATATATTGCAAATATATTGCAACTTTATATCCTCCACTTTCTACTCTCCCACCTAAGCACACACACATACGTGAGCCTGCTCTAAATTCCCAAGTATATGTTTCGGGTCTTAACACCTTTAGGGTCCTTTCTGCAATTGGGGATAATGTTCCATGGTCATAAAGGGTTCATTCCCCAGCTTCTCCAGCTAGGGGGCCAGGACTCTTAGTGATACAAGGTGTGAGCCATACCATAAAATGTAGTGCCTCTTCCTTACACAACAACGCCACTAGGGATTTAGGGGGAACTTAAATATGTACATATGCATATTATATATAGTATATACACATTGTGTATATATTGTATATACATAAATGTACATAATGTACATAAATATATACATAGATTGTATATATTTATGTACATTATATATAATATATAATATGTGTATGTATATATTTCAACTAACATATATGTTAGTAAATATGTATATATTTAAACTATACATATATGTGTATATATATATTTAACTTAACATGGGTATATTACATAGTAGAATGCAAAATTTGCATTATTTCTTTTTTTTTAAAGATTTTATTTATTTATTCGACAGAGATAGAGACAGCCAGCGAGAGAGGGAACACAAGCAAGGGGAAGTGGGAGAGGAAGACAGGCTCATAGCGGAGGAGCCTGATGTGGGGCTCGATCCCATAACGCCGGGATCACGCCCTGAGCCAAAGTCAGACGCTTAACCGCTGTGCCACCCAGGCGCCCCAAAATTTGCATTATTTCTGATAAACATAAAACTGCAAAACAGTTTTACACTAGCACTGCTTTGACAGTTTCCCCAAAACCCTAGTCAGGACTAACTTACCCATTCAGCGCAGTGGGTACTATGCCAAGGGCTGTGGAAGTGTTTTTAATTTCTTTTAAAATCAGAAGAAAATAAATGAACTTTTGGGTTGAAAAAAAGTTTTAATATATAATATTAATATATTTGTCTTTATAGTAACACAATCACAAATGTGTGTGTGTGTGTGTGTGTGTGTGTATTTGTTAATGCAGAAAGGGGTCCATGAAGGCAGAAGTGCTTACGGCTCCCAAAAGCCATAATACAGCCCTGCCTGTAAGGACATACTTTCAGTGCACAGTAGAAACATGTGAAAAGCTCTAAATTTCAGGCATCATATCCTTTCAATGTGTTTTTCTTGAGAATTGCTGTCTTCAGATTCCTAGGAAATGAATTCCAAATGGTAGAATTTCATACGTACTTGAAAAGCAGTAGAATAGATTTGCAGGACAAGGATTTCCTCTGACTACACCGCAGATCCCGCTGTCTACAGCCGTCTGTTAAGAGTGTCTCGCTTACTCACAAGTCACCACTTCTGCCCCCACATGCCATGACCAATATTTACACAGAATGGCCGAACTTCTGGCATGAATCTTGCTGTCAAACCATAAAATCTTAGAACTTGAAGCCACTGGGGCACCAGTGGCTCAGTCCATTAAGCGTCTGCCTTTGGCTCAGGTCATGATCCTGGAGTCCTGGGATTGAGCCCCGCATCATCGTCGGGCTCCCCGCTCAGCAGGGAGTCTGCTTCATCCGTCTCTCCCTTTGCCCGTCCCTCTCCACCCCCCCCCCGCCTGTGTGTACTCTTTCTCTCAAATGAATAAATACAATTTATATTAAAAAAAAAAAAAAAAGAAAAGAACTTGAAGCCACTGAACCCCAACCCCCATCCACGGAAAAGCACCTTTCTCTCCATCCTTGACCACTCATGCAGCACCAGTTGGAGCACATCCTGACACTGCCTGCCCTTGGGAGCCGCAAAGCTCCTTCCCTTTGGGTTCTTGTCTTCAAGAAAATACTGTGAGAACACACAGAGATACACCGGTTGCTACTGATGCAACCGAAAATGTAAGAACGTGTGTAGCCCTGAACGCCACGAGTCAGTGGGAGTGGAAGCACTACGCACTGTGGGCAGTACCCACAAGCACCATTGTGGTCTCATCATCCTCGGGGCTAAGTTCCAGACCATCCTCCACCACCCTGTGTAGGGTGCTGTAATGTTGCTGGCTTTGCTGGAAAGAATGCAGCTCTGAAGCCGCTTCCCAGGCTGCAAAGGTGGGCATGGGGAAGACATCTGGCCGCTTGTTTTCAAAAAAGCATTTCAGGTTTCTCTCACTCAGCTTGTTGGCATACTCCAGGAATGTGTTTTCCAACTGCTCCTTCTCCTTCTGCGCATACGTCTTCCAAAAGTTCAGCTGAAGGTAGCTAACTTTAGATCGGCAGCGAGCGTAACAAGTGGTGAGCAGAGAGAAGAAAGATGCTGAACAAATCAGGCACCATCCTAGAATCTTAGAAAGAAAGAAATATTGAGGATGTGCAAAAGCAAAGCCACTTCCCAGGGAGGGGAGGTGGTGTTACAGGGAACCGTATGGCTGAATTAATACCACAGTCATTGCCGTGGCTTAGTGGATATCTTTCACGTTAATTTTTTAACAATACTTTTGTAACAGTCAAAGTAAGGTGGGGGTTTAATCCTTATCATCCATCCCACCCACCATTGCAGGTAGGCAAAGAAATAACCAGAGGGCAGACAAATGGAAAAGGGCAAAAATATAAATTATCCGAGAATCAGCTAAACCAAGCCCTCAGCTAGTATCAGTTATTAAAGGAAAGAATTCCATGCATGAGTGAGTGTGATCATTGGAGCAGATGAACATTTCCTCAGCCAGTTTTCAGGCATTGATAAATGCATATTCATGGCTAGTGACTGATTTTTCCACGTTAAGTTGTTTGCGGAGAACCACAGATCCTCTCTGAGAGAAATCTCATTATTCATCATCCATGATAAGGTGAGAGAGACGAAATACAATGGGGAAACTGAAGCTAGAAGAATTGAAAGGATGCCTAAAAGCCAAGAAAAAAAAATTAGAATCATTCTAAACCTTCAGGATTATTGGTTTTGAATTTTGGTAACTGGAAAAAAAATTCCTTTTTGAGTACAAACTGGCATTTTTTCCTGAACTTTAAAAGCAAAACTCTAAATAGCTCAACTGACCTTCTAAACTTTCTTGTTGTTCTTAATTATATATGTCACAATTGGAATTAATCTCCTATTTGGACAACTAACAGAGCCCTTTCACAGTGTCTCTTGACATTTTCATTTAATGACTCAGTATTTCTCAGCAAATGGGCCTATTTGAAAATAGAAGCAATAATCTGCAAATGAACCCATTCAGACCATGACAGAACTGCAAACATGCTCCGATGCTTTAAACCGGGAGGTCCCGCAGCCTGGCTCAGCCTGTGGCGTGTCGTGAGGGCCCCGGACTCCACATGAATGCCAGCTCTGGATTGGCACTAGGTGGGTTTAAATCTCAGCCTTCCCCTCCCTATGGGTGTTCTCATTTCCTATGGGTGCCCCATTTCCTCCATTGTGACATGGGGGTTACCCACCTCAGAGGGGAGTTTGGGGGATTCAAATAAGAGGATGTAGGCACACATGTGCATCCAGGAAGTGTTAGCTGGTATCACATGCCGCTATTTTTCAAACATACAGATGTTTACGTAAAAGCATCACTGCGCTCACGGGGTCTCTCTGGCATGATTTATGAATGAGGCACAGCTTCTATCATGTGAAAGTCCTCATAGTGACCTTGAATCACTTATGGTTGGCTACTTCAGATCTTCCTCTTCTCTTCAGCTTCTACCTTCCTCTTTCCACACAACCGGGCCCTTGAAGGCCAGTAGGCCATCTCACCTCAATATCTGAGCCAATTCTGCTTGAGTTATACTGTTTGATCTATTCGATCACCTACAGACACCTCCTCCCACATTGCGTGATCTTAGCGTACCTTGCTCTCACCTGAGGGCTGAGCACTGAGACTTCTTGTTCTTCCCCAGTTCATAGCACCCAGACTCTAAGTAGACATGGTGGATGGCCCCACCGTGGCCCTCAATATTTCCATTCTGCATGACTCCCCTCTCTCAAACCCTGGCAGTTTTCTCATCAATTTAGAGCCCTTACTGTGTGTCAGCAGCTTTATGCCCCTATACGTCCATCATCTCTACACCTCCCAGCAACCTCCCAAGGGAGATGTTATTAGCCTCAACTGTGAGGAAACAAGAGCTCAGAGGGGCCATGCCAGGAGCTCTGGGTCGCAGAGCTGGTAAATGGTAGAATCCGGATTCAAACCCAAGGCTGGCCAACTCTAAGACCAAGCTCTGTCCACTAGTCCACTCGCCTTCCTTAAGAATAGAGAGCCGCCCAGCTGGATTTCCTGTTTCTTTGCCCCACCCATGGATGGGGCACTTTTTCCACCCCCACCCACATACCCAACTATTGATCTGGACTGTTTGTTGCTTCTGCGGGGCTGAACCACTGTGGTCAGCACCTGCCTTGATAGAGCTCCCTGTGTCCGCGTCCCACATGCCTCCTCCCCTAGAGATCAGCCCCAGGTCCTTCTCATTCTGCTGAAAAGAAAACAGGTAGTATGCGCAGGCTAAGCAATGACAGGATACGCATGACTTCCTTATGCCTGTGTTTAGAGAAGAAAAGCTCACACAGTGAGAAGTGTTTGGATCTGGCACTAACTGAATACAGTCTGGTGCCTGAGGACGTAAATCCTCAATCACTCCTTGTATCAGAACATTTGTAACCAATGCCTTCCTTCAACAAAAGAAGGAAGGCATTTGAGATCCTGGCATGTTTTTATCTAGGATGTGCTTTATGCATTAAACAAAAGATTTTGTCTGGGGACATTTTTAAGCTTATCAGTTTACGTAAATGACGGTGTGACTCCGCTGCGGACCAGCTTTGGGAAGGATGATTTTAAAACCAGACTGCCCTGATGTGTTGTTGAAAAGGCAAGAACTTGTTGAAAAAGCAAAATTATACCCCTTTCAGTGCATTTCTTCTGAAACAAATGACATTCCTGAGAAACCGTGGATCTGTTTATCTACTCTTATTAACTGTTTTGGTTTGGGGAATGTAACCCTACGACTCACACTCACGAGGAGGAATTCGCTCTTTTCCTGAGGCCAGGGCAAGGCTTCAACATCTGGATTTGTGCTCAGGTACCTGGAAGGATGACAAGCTACTTCCCTGTGTCAATTAGGTAAAGCTACAGTTTCCTTCTGTTAAAAAAAAGCCATGTCCCAAGTCTTGAGCTTCTAAAGTACTGTACGAACTTCGGCTGTAGAAAGCGCAGAGCAGAGAACAAAACCTCCCTAGAGAATGCGGTCCCTTTTCACTAGCAGCTATTTAAAGACTACCAACGCCCATTATACACAGGAAATTTTTCTCAATCTTCACAATCTTTATACACAGAGATAACAGTTGCCAGAAATCATTTGAGGAAATCTCTACACTAATTATATTACATGCCGCTTTGGAAAACATGAGCTCATTTGGTTCAGCTATATTTTAATAGATGAATGCTATCTGCACGTGTTTTTTCTGAGAAACCAGTTTGAAAATAAATAATTGAAAGGAGGCAGTAATTTCTAATTACAGCTCTGCCACTAACACTCAATTATGAGTTAGTGTCATGCATTATTTACCAAGTCAACCCAGAGAGATTGTTTTGAAAGCACTTAAGTATTTACATATGCATAACCCAGAGGATATTTTCTTTTCGGAAGTGGAAAAGACAATCCAATCAGCAATTTTACTGAGCCACCAACTTCTAAAAAGCTTTTCCCAAGATTGCCCTCATGCTGCATCGCGTTCCAATTTTCCTTTAGTTTCAAAACGTCCTAGCAGGATTCAGACTCAGCTCGGCCTGAACGGAGTACCCGAGGGAATCCTTCAAGCTCCTGCTGGGAGAAAAAGGCCAGTTCGTCCTTCCTTACCTGAGACTGGGCTTGAAGGGACAGCTTCACTTCTTCGTTGTCCGCGGGCGTCATGCCGGTTTTGCCACAAGAGACTTTGTGAAGTTCATCCCAGCACTCTTGGGGCTTGCCTTTGCAAATCAGTCCCAGGAGACTTGAACTTTTGGTCCCGCTCACGGCACATTCATAAAAAGTCCCATTGAGCAGAGCCACAGAAAGCCACATCATCGGAGCCACCAATGAACTCAGAGTGATCTGGCCGAGGACATAGAAAAAGCGGCAACTGTGGCCTTTGGGGAAGATTTTCCTGGGATTCACACAGCAGCCTGTGAAGAGCCTCCAAGACCTGCTGTTCAGAAAGAATCCCAGGATCAGTAACACCCAAGCAGGAGCAAACAGGAAAACCAGCCCGTAGACCACATTCTCAGTGCTGCAGGGACACTTAAAAGCCACCAGTGAAAAGAGACGCTCACTCCCCACGGTCAGCAGAGCCATGAAGCTATAGCCAATAACAGTTTTCTGGTTGAGGAAGAATTTTAAAATCCCCTGAAAAGCATCCATGGTGTAGCTGGACCAAGGGAAAAGGCTTTGCCCTTATTTATTGTCAGAGCAGCTGTGGCAGTGACCGAGGGTGGAGCTCTTTCTTCATCAGAAACAACAGTCCTCCTTCTCAGACTGAATTCAGCCAGATAAGGAAACAATGTCATTCCCTAGGAATGAGTATTTCCCAACCATGTTCAGATAATGCCTCCTACTGGTGGATTTGCGCCGTGGAACCCCGGCCAAAGCCCTGAGAATCGGGGTGGATTCAAAGGGCACCACTTCTGTTTTATATTATTTTCACATGGCTTGGGTTCCCAAGCATAGCAATAATAGTCTAGGAATTTTCCAGCCAGAGGAATCAACATGAGCAGAGCGAGGTTTCAGCCAGTGCACCGGGAGCCAAATCACGTCTCCAAGCCGGGAGTTAGATGATGGCTTTTCTCTTGCTGCTTAAGAGCTGCTACTTCGGCTCCTTTGCCCTGAGACCTGAAAGATTCACTTTGTATCCTCTAAAACTGACGAGCATCAGAGATTTGAGCCAAATTTTAGGATTTGGGCTATTTGAAATTTAGATGGAAAAGTTTAGGGAGCATTTGAGTTTTGAATGAAAGACAAAATGAGAAGGGTCCTCATCGTTCCTTTCTCAGGCGATCATAGCAACTTCTCAATTACCATCTCTAACTTTGACCTCATGCCCGCCCCTACCCTCAAACCTAATGATGACTAATACTTTAATTTCTTACCTTCCTGAACGATATTTATTTTTGAAAACGATTTTTTGAGAAATAATGCTTAACTCTTTCATAAAGCATCTTGTTTTCATAGAAAACTAGTCCCTTAGGATATTCCGTAAAAATGAAAGGGTTTAAGACTTGTGCAGGTCATAGGGTCAGTATATTTCAAAGCTGAGTATGAACCCAGACTTTCCGATTACAAACTACACATGCTTAACCATTGTGCTGCACTGTCTGGAACAGAATATTTGGGTGCTCTGCTAACAGATATTTGTTCTAGACCAAGTTTTAGTAGAATTTTTTTTCCCCTCTTTATCAGGTTGCCTTTAAGATGTACTTGGGGATTACACCAAGTGTGACCTGTAACAATTCAAGCAGGACTGAATTTTCCCTGATCCTAGACAAGAATCCGCTGGTGGAGTTTGTGGAAGAGCTCCCCGCCGGGCGATCCTCTCTGTGCTACTGCAATTTACTCTGTGGGATTATCAGAGGTGCCCTGGAAATGGTAAAGCACGTATTTCATTTTGCCAGGTATATTTGTTAGCTAGTGCTGTGTAACAAATGACCCCCCAAATACAACTGCTTAAAACAACAAGTGCTTATTATCTCACACAGTTTCTAAGAATCAGAAATCTGGGAAGAGTTTTGCTAAAGAGCCTTTAGCTCTTGTGGCTAAGAGTCTTTCCGAGCTTAGTACCCACACAGTCTAGCCATTGGTCAGGGCTGCAGTGGTGAGGAGTTGACACAGGCTACAGAATCCGCCTCCACGCTTGCTCACATGGCCTAGGTGCCTGGCTGCCAGTCGGCTAGAGGCTTCACCAAGATCCAGTCACAACAGGTGCTGCCAACCCTGGTACCGTGTGGGAGGGCACTACCTGCGGGTGTGAGTAACAGGTGGCCGAGATCATTGCAGTCTGCTTTGGAGGTTGACTTCCACACTTGAATTATTCATTGACTTAAGAAAGGCAGTGATCAACATCTGTTAAAAGGCACTGAGCATACAAGATAAGCAAGACATAGTCACTGCCCTTTAAGAGTTTCTGTTCAGCAGAGAAGACAGATGTGTAAAGAAGCGTGGACAATGGCTATGGGAGGAGCTGGGTTGGGCTGGGTGGTGGGGCAGGGATGAATTCCTAGAGAAACTCTGGGCTGGCATGTGAAGGATAAATAGGAGTTAGGGGAAGGAGGGCCTTAGGGGGAGGGGAGCAGGGGAAAATAATATTCCCGGTGAAAGGGGCAGCATGTCCAAACGCACAAAAATAATGTTTCATTCAAGGAACAAGGAACTTGAATTAGTTCGGTATGGGTGACATGTAGCTTGAGAGAGATATTGTCATGAAAAAGGATGCTTCACTTTACAGTGGCCTGATTTTTAAAAAGTGGTGGGAGACATTTATATGATCAGAGCTTGGGAATTTAGACTTTTGAAATGAAAGCAGCAGAGACCCATTATAGGTTGATAAAAAAGGGAATGATATTTTGAAATTTGTGGTTTAGGAATTTCATTCCTTTGTCATCAAAGTGAAAGTGTACAGGAGGGTATGATACTGGAGGGAAGAAGAGGGCAGTTGGGAAGCTGTGATGGTAACCTCAAGAAAAACCAGAATAAAGCCCTGACAAGAGGAGTGGTGGGGAGAAGACCAATTTGAACAACACTAAGAAGGCAGATTAGTAATCAATTAGACTGAGACTAGGCTATCAGTTGCCTGAAAGAAATAAGATGGGGCAAAAGAGGAATTTTTCAGGGTTCTGAACAACCTGTAAGGATGGTTGTACTGTTAACCAAGAGAGTTCAAACCAAGGAGGGGTACGGTGGGGGTTAGGAGAGACAAAGGGGGGAGTTCAGCTTGGGAGGTTCTGGCGTCGAGGTGCCTAACACACAGGCAAGTGATGATATCCAATGAGCAGTTGTTGTACATGTCTGAAAGCCACAGAGAGATGTGGACCGAAAAGGCATTGGAAATGTCAAAAGATGTGTGGGGGTGTGTAGAAGAAGAAGGAAAAGGAGTCACAGGTGGAATTCTAGAAAGCAATACCACGTGATGGGTACGTTGAAGAGAGAATACAAAGGCTGCAAAGGATACCAAGAAGGAGGAACCAGAGGTGGGGAAAATACTGGGACAGAATGGAGCCAGAAACAAAGGAAGAGAGTATTTCAAGAAGAGGAAGTGATTCACAAGATCAAGGACAGCAGAGAGGCTAAGTGAAACAAGACCTGGAAAATAGCCAAAACACGTAGGGACCGAAAAGTCAGGAAGGACCTTAGGAAAAGCTGGTTTGGGAAAGTGGAGGAAGAAGAAGATAATCTGGCAAAGACTCTCGAGCCCCTTGGGGGCTCAGCTTAGAAAGAGGTAATAGTCCACAAAGTCTCATTTTTCCAGAAGCTCAGCTATTAAGAGTGGTGGGACCAGAGAGTAGCCAAAGATGAGATATGTGTTGACCTATGTAATAACGAGCCATTCATGTAATTTTCAATTATGGTGATAATTAGAGGAAGGATATAATAACAGGTAATCCAAAAGAGTAAAACAATCAAAATAATGTATTATTCACACAGATCTTCCATGCTTCTATCTTACCAACTTTTTAGGTTTGTCCTATAATCCAGAAATCACCAAAGGGGAAAGGAAATGTTCTGGGAGCTTACAAGCAAAAGGGATGAAACATAAAACACAGGCGAAAATAGGATAAAGAGTTTGCCAGCTTTCATGGGTAACAGTTGATTCTAGTGCTATAGGACAAACAGGTATCAGACCTCCTGTGGCCTCAAATATCCAAATAGCTTCCACGTAGCCTCCTTGCTTAATTTACTTGAACTTCTGTTAAATTTTGACAAAGACAAAAAAGATCTCCTAGAGGGGAAATGAGGGTGAATATAGCTTCTATATTTCAATTACCTACTAGACCCAGGCTTTTTGACTTATTATTTGCTTTTACAACCCAGTAATTTTGCTTAGTTATCTTATTTATCCCAATGACTTAAAATAGCTGAATGGACACTCTGTTGAGGGTCGTAGGTCAGCAATGTGCTGTTCTTATGTGAATACATTTTAATAAATAGAGAAGTAAACCTGGGGGATTACTTCAATGTATGGGAAGTGGGAAATGCTTTACAGTGGAAAAAAAGGGCTGGATATCAAATATTCATGTCTGTAATTCCGATCTTTAATTTTATATTTATAATTTATTTAGTTGATCCTTTTTCAAAGCTCTCAAAGCCATAAGTGATTGCTCAGTGTTGTTAGGACAAGTGATTATGTTATTTAGCTGATGACAGAATGACTGAATGCAAGTCAGTTGGAAAGAAATCGCTTAAGAATCCATTTATCCTTGGAAGTTCTGCTTGACAAGGTACATCGGGTCAAGGCTATCTTTGAGTTGGGAGTTTGTGTTCTTCTTGAGATGGACCCATAGTTCAGCTGTGCACTGTGAGCAAGAGTGGGCCATTATCTCTGGGCTTGCCCCAGAATCATCCGGGCTGGCTGTGGCCTGGACCATCCTTCTCTTTGCAGACTCACACCGCAGAGCTGACACACTGCCAGACCATCTCTGGAGGACATGCAGTAAAGAGCCCTTCATCCCCAGAGCAAGCTCCTTTTTATCATTCCATAAGGAAAGTCAGCCCCTTATAGGGTAAATAAAGCTGAAAACAGAGAAAAATTTAGGGATATTTTTTTTTAAACCAAAATGACGCAGGCTTTTTTTTCCCCTTTCCTAGGTTCATTTGGCTGCTGATGTTACATTCTTGCAAGACAGACTGAAAGGCGACCGTGTGACAGAAATAGGAATAACATTTCTGAAAAAGCTAGATGAGAAAAAATGCAGACGGAGAAAATGAAGCCTTGCTTGCACAATGCCACAGGGTAGCCAGTTAAAGAATTAATATTATCTAAACTAAATTACTATTATCTAAACATACAGAGCCATAGAAATTTTGAATTGTTTCATAAGAGCATCGGCTTTAAAAGGCTTACACATCAGCCAGAAATTTGAAGTGTGGGACACTAGGATTTAAAGCTGTTTTTTTTCTTTGCTGAGAAAGTATACATTTTCAATCTTATGTCCATAAGATGTCATATACAAACAACTCCTTATAAGATAGCATACATGAATTCACAGATGATATAGTCCATCCTAACAGAGCCCACTGATTTCCTTTACTATGGTAATGGATAAAAAAGCATACCAATACACAGTTGGTGTATTTATCCATTCTCATTGGAAAAAATAGATGAAATGATACAATATAGAATTCAATTTCTAGATACTGTATACTGCATTCTCTATAGAAACAGTGCCATTTATAACACTTTTCCATATGGATATGATCTCTCTCATATACTGGCTTGATTGATTACGTCAGCTTCCCGAAGCTGCTCTGTCTTGATTTATAAATACCAAGGCAAGCTGTTTATTTGCACGCTAATTCCAAAATATTTTTAAATAGCATTTAGTTTTAATTCATGTAATTTTTGGATAGTATTAATCAAACGTCTTCCTATTCTCATGAAACATTGCTGACGGTCAGGCCGGGAAACCTCTAAAATGAAAGGTAAATAATGTTTTTTTTAAAAATTCTTTCTTACCCCAAAGCTTATTCAGGTAGAATTTTTGGCTGTCATTTTTATCTCCTAAAAAACCTTACAAAGCATACTTTGTCTGTGACCAGAACGTATTTAAAATTCAAAATGTACTGGATTAAAGAAACAATAATCTTTCCCAGACCATCAGCATATGCAGGTGGTCTCTATGGCGGTCCAGAATGTCCTGGGCTCTGCAGAGAACTGAAATTCCAAGTTACGATTAGTGTGGACCCATGGGTTAAAACTGGTGTAAATGATACGATTGTGGTAGACCTCAACTAGGACTGAGGAGCTTGAAGACACGGTCCCAGGTCTGTTTCTAGTGCGTTCTGTTGATCCTAACTAGCGGCTCATCTTGAGCGAGGCACCTTACCTCTCAAGCACACCCTCTGTCTCCCATGCATGAAATGGCACAATCGAACACGATAACTATCTTAAGTTACATAAATGAGTTTAAATGATATCAAGAACCACTGAAATTCCACATTTTGGGATTCTGAAGACTATAAAGAAACGGTTCGTCTCTTCAGAAGGACATTGAGGTCGGTATTAAGGACCAAATAGGGTCCCTGGGGCAGCTGCAGCAACCATGGAAAGAACTTCAAGCCAGTTCCACAGAAGACCAGGAGTAGAATCGGGAAGACGAGTATTACCTGACATCAGAAGGGATATCACAATGCCATGTATTTTAAGGCAATGCTTCCAAAAGAATGTGTGCCTGCCATCCATCCCAAAGCTTCCTTTTGGGATGTTTCCTTCTTCTGCTCTGTTTCCTCTTTCTCCTTTATAGTACACTCACACCTCCAGGAACCCCAAAGACACATGTCTAAGGGCCTCTCTCTTAAATCAGTACCCAACTAGCCCTCTTGTAAAGATTCCATGCTCTGGAGTATTCTCTTACCGACTATACCTTGCTCTCCTTTCTCTCCCCACCGGGCCATCCAAACTGCCTTGGCCCGCTGTCTTCATTGCTCAGCCACCTGAAGACAGCTGATCTCCTGAAGCCAGGGATGGCTTCAGGAGAAAGTCTTGTTCTCCACCCTTTTTCCCCCTCACCTTAGAGAGGGAGATCAGTCTTTTGGATTGACTTTGTCATATGGACAGTGACCTATTTAACCAAGAGAGAAGACTGTCTGTGCAGTAGTCCCCTCTTATGCACGGGGAAATGTTCCCAAACCCCCAGTGGATGCCTGAAGCCACGGATAGTACTGAACCCTATATATACTATGTTTTTCCAATATATGCATACCTGTGATAAAGCTTAATTTATAAATTAGACACAGTAAGATATTTATAGCAATAATAATAAAATAAAACAATTACTACAATATACTGTAATAAAAGTTATATAAATGTGGGCTTTCTCTTTCTCAAAATGTCTTACTGTACCATATTCACCTTTCCGTGATGATGTGAGATGACAAAATGATGAAAAATGTGATGAGACAAAGTGAGGTCGCTGATGCAGGCGTTGGGAGGGACACTAAGGTTACTATGGATCTTCTGACCAGAAGTCAGAAGGACCATCTGCTCCAGGACTGGTTGGCTGTGGAAAGCAAAACCACAGGTAAGCAGAGACTGCTGTATTCAGTAGGTGCTCTCTCCTGAAGAATGTGAGAATCTAAAAAGTGCTGTTTATTAGAAGTAGAGTCACATATATACATTTTCTAATAGCCACATTCAAAAAGTAAAAAGGAGTGGAGACTGGGTGCAGTGTCTGCCTCTTGATTTCAGCTCAGATCATGATCTCGGGGTCATGGGATCTAGCCCTGCGTTGGGCTCTGTGCTCAGTGTGAAGTCTCCTGAAGATGCTCTTTCTCTCCCTCTACCCCTCCCCCTGCACGCTCTCGCGCTCTCTCTCAAATAAATAAATAAAATCTTTAAAAAGTAAAAAGGAGCAGGGAACTTTCATTTTAATAATATACTTTATTTAGACGAAGTATCCAAAATTTTAAAAATAGACTAGTTATCCAAAATATTATTATTTCAACATTTAGTCAATATAAAAATTGAGACCATTTATATCGCATCCTTTTTTTTAAAAGATTTTATTTATTTATTTATTTATTTATTTGAGAGAGAGAGACAGCCAGCAAGAGAGGGAACACAGGCAGGGAGAGTGGGAGAGGAAGAAGCAGGCTCCTAGTGGAGGAGCCTGATGCGGGGCTCGATCCCAGAATGCTGGGATCATGCCCTGAGCCAAAGACAGACGCTTAACGACGGTGCCACACAGGCACCCCATATCACATCCTTTTTTTAAAATGTCTTCCAACTGTAGTATTTTATACTTTTAGCACATCTCAATTCAATGCTAAATTTTCAAAGCTCCCAGTAAAATGTAGTCCTATGAAAACAATAAAATTGTGTTTAGTGTTGTTTAATAGCTTCAATTTTTAAATTTAAATGATCTAAAATTAAATTAAAAATTCATTTCCTCAGCCACACTAGTCACATTTTAAGTGTTCAATAGTCATATGTGGCTAGAGGCTACTCTAATGTACAGCACAGGTCTGTAATTCCCAGTCAACGATCTATCATCGGGTCTCCTTGACCTTGGACACAAAGAATTAATGGGGGGGATCCAAGTTAATAGAGAGGGAGAAAGGAGACAGAAAGGAAAAGGTAAGAAAGACCATCAGAGATCAATGAAATGCTGAGTGGTGACCCATAAAAACAGGAAAGTTTCTATATGAAGGTTTCATACTAAAGACAGGTTGCACACCTTCCTCTGGTTCCAAGTGTATTTTTAGCCCCTTTGTGTGAAGCTGAGTCTTTCTAATAAAGGCCTTGTGGAAGTTGCACAGTGTAACTACAGAGTTATACAGGATTTTTATTTCATAAAAGCCTTCACTCTGAACCCCAAATCTTGACCAATGCAGAGACATTTATCGTCTTGGCAAAGCCAAAAGAGAAGAAAAGTCTGGGGCAGAGAGAATTTATGGCTACTCAAACGACATCACCAGATTGCTGCCCGAGCTGTTTGCTGGAGAGACCTGCTGTGGTGGCCTTTACACTGTGTAAAGTCTCCAAGAATCAGAAATCCTTCCCTCAGCAGCCCGCATACTTGTTTATTATCTTCTCAAATCTCTTAGGTTCGTCCGTTAGTTATTAGAAGCCTGGATCTCTTTAGCAGTTGGAATGGACTATTATGAATAAGTGGAAAGTTCCCTTTCCTCTCTGTTTATGAAGGGCCAAAGTAGAAATATGGAAAACCAGATGCGTGAAGTGAGAGAATGACATTAAAACTCTTGTAACCAAAGAGGCCACTTTAATCAAGTTCTGCTAGATGTTAACTAACACAGTAAATGTCCAAAGAGATAACCTGAGTCCGTTGTTAAGGGCTGTCAGTTGGGACGGTAGACTGAGAGGTTGTTATGTGTCACGGCCTCCTCCACCAGCTATGGAGGCTAATTAACTCCTCCTCAGTCACACCAAAGTCCATGATAGGTACCCTCCCAGCCCTAGAAACTTGGTGGGACAAACACTTTCTTCTTTAAAAAGAGAGCCAAGCAGGGTGACTGGGTGGCTCAGTCGGTTAAACGTCTGCCTTGGGCTCAGATCATGATGTCAGGGTCCTGGGATTGAGCCCCACGTTGGGAATCCCTGCTCAGTGGGGAGTCTGCTTCTCCCTCTCCTTCTGCCCCTCCCCCTGCTTATTCTCCCCTGAGAACTCTCTCTCCCTCTCAAATAAACAAATAAAATCTTTAAAAAAAAAAAAAAAAGAAAAAGAAAAAGAAAAAGAAAAGAAAAGAAAAGAAAAGAAAAGAAAAGAAAAGAAAAGAAAAGAAAAGAAAAGAAAAAAGAAAAGAAAGGAAAAAAGAAAAGGGAGAGCCAAGCCTTGTTTATTCTGCTTGGTTGCATATTTAAAAAAAAAAAAAAGAAAGAAAAAAATCTGTCCAGTTGTTGTGTCTCTTCATTCTGGTAAACCTTCCAGAACTTTTGCTGGACATGACCAGTGGTTGACCAACAGTGGCTATGGCAACTAAGCAGACAGAAGGAAAGGGAATGCAGCAGTATAATATACAGTCTATAACCTGAGAAGACACCCAGTTTTTTCAATCAGCAGTAGTCACCCTACAACTGAGAGTAAGTCATAACCACAGCAATCATTAGTAAAACTTTCTTTTTCAAGCGTTTCACTAAGAAAGGAGAAGCTAGGGGACCTGGGGGGCTCAGTTGGTTGGGTGACTGCCTTCGGCTCAGGTCATGATCCCAGGGTCCCAGGATCCAGCCCCACATGAGACTCCCTGCTCAACGGGGAACCTGCTTCGCCCTCTCCCTCTGCCGTTCCCACTCTTTGTGCTCTCCTGCTCTGTCAAATAAGTAAGTAAGTAAATAAATAATCTTAAAAAAAAAAAAAAGGAGGAGCTAAACAAAACACATCAAAGGTTGGAAATCCTTTACTAAAAACAGATAAGAAATAAATGTCCTAGGATGATTCCTTGTTCCCCTTCAAGCTCAAACTCCATCTTTCCCAATTAAATCTTTGTTTTTCTTCCTTCAGTTTCTTTTGTCTTCCGTTTTTTCTTCAAGGAGCTCTGTTGCCACTATGAATGATTCTTTCTCTTCTTCCCAAAGATTCTTCCTGCAGCTCCTTTACTTCACCCTTTATTCCCCCTTCTGCTCCCTGTCCTTTCATCCTGCTTCATGTAACGGGTATTGGTTGGCTGCCTGTATCTCCACTAATAGATGACGTTTTTTCTCTTCAGCTGCTCACCATTTTATCAGGCAACCCATCCTTCAGGAATTCATCGCTATCCCCTGCTCCACTGCTATCCCCTGGACACAGTGGCTCTTTCCCAGGTGAAAATTACCTCTTTGCCAGTCAGAGCTAAGCCGGTCAGGACGTGGCATTCCCCAGACCACAATCATTGCTGCTGACGTAGGGCAGGGCAGAGGTCAAGGGTGAATGGACTGAAAGAAGAAAAGTCTGCCTATTACACAAGCTAATAAATGTACTGCATCCTTTGAGCAAGTAGAGCTGTGTTTCTGTTATAGTACTGCAACGAACTTCCCTGCATGATGAATAGGTGAAAGGTCTAGATAATTTGCAACGTATTGGAGAATACCAAAAAGAATAAGCTTTATTATTACATTTTTCACATGGTTGAATGCTCAATGAAATAAATTTGGCTTTACAATGGCTCTCTCAGCACAGAAAGGAGAGGGTCACAGGAGAGAGAGGCTAGAAACCATGTGTGACGGTGTGCATCTACCCGGCACACAAGTCCCAGGAAAGGAGACCCCACAAGGAGAAGACATTTTCAATCAGTCATAGCACTTTAAAAACAAACAAAACTCATACATTTCAGGTATTTCAACTATTTTTACTGGAAACTTAAATCCCATCAGGAGTCACCC
The DNA here is from genome assembly GCF_002007445.2 of Ailuropoda melanoleuca. Classification (NCBI taxonomy): domain Eukaryota; kingdom Metazoa; phylum Chordata; class Mammalia; order Carnivora; family Ursidae; genus Ailuropoda; species Ailuropoda melanoleuca. The sequence continues at coordinate 65,177,043 of NC_048227.1, read as the reverse complement.
GAGGATTCCAAAGTCAGAACAATCCTGATTTCTGGAAACTCCCAGTGGCCTAAATCTTTCAAGCCAGCAGACTTCTTAATGACTTGGGGTTTCCAAGCAGCGTGTGAATCACATAGATTTTAATGACTTAAAGGAGGAAATGCTAATTCCCTGTGGTCTGTATATATCAAACAATAGAAGCACCTGGAAATGCTGCTTTCTTGGTTTGGGATTCAATTAAGATTTTTATCTGGTGCTAGGCACATTCATTATGTGGTGTGTCACTTAATTTTCATAACAATCTGTGAGGAATTATATTGATAACAAAGACAAAGCGTTGGATATGAAATTACCAAGGAGCTAAATTTGTTTTAAGGGCGTGAAGACCAGGCTGGTGAGTGGAGGGAGGAGGCAGTGGTTCCCCTGTGTCTCCTGTCTCCCTTGAGAGGCTGAATGAGGAACCACAAAAAGAGGAGACAGCTTAGGAAAGAAGTTAATTAGCCGTGAATATTTTCAGTTTGAGGTGCCTTTGAAACATCCAAACAACCTCAGAAGCTCAGAAGAGGCCAGGACTGAAGATGGGCTTTGGAGTCATCAGTACATGGATAGTAGTAAAAGCAGTGGATGTGGACAGCAACATCTGGGGAGAGCATGGACTTCGGGCAATACAAGGAACAAAGAGTGTTGACAAATACCACCATTCAAGAGGCAGCAGGGAAAGAAGAGCACAGGTGAGGCTGACCTTTCCGTCATAGACGGAGATGGGAGAACTTGGTGATGTGAAAGCTAAGAGAGTCTCAAGGAGAGCAGGGTGGTCAGAGGCATTAGATGCCACAGAAAAGCCAAGAAAGGCCAGAGAATGGACACTGGGTTTGGTAAGGAGAGGGTCTCTGCCTCAGAGCAATTTCAGGGCAAGATGGAGGCAGCAGACTCGTCGGAGTGGACTGAAGAGTCAGCAGGAGGACAGAGACCATGTGATTATTTCAAGATGATTCTTGGAACTTGACTATAAGTAGAAAGAGATGGAGGATACTTGTGTAAAGTTGGGTGGCTGTTTGCTCTTTTCTTTTTATTTTTTTAAGAATGCAGGCATTTGAAGATACAGGAGAGAGGGGATGACTGAGGAGGCAAGGCTCTGGGGAGGTCCAAGGGGTCAGGATCCAGATCAAACAAGTTTGGCTCTGAATGGCAAAAAGATTCCCCCTCCCCTAAGAAAAGAACAAAGAAGGTGAGAGGGGGCATGGTTGGGGATAGGATGGGAGATGTTAGGGGAAGACCTTGACAGAGCTTATGACCGTGGCCTCAATCTTCCCTGTGAAGCAGGGTCTTTGTGGAGATGGAGGTGGAGGAAAGCCAGGTGAGGATACCTTCTACTGTAGGCCCTGGCTCATGCTCTCCCACTCACACCCTAAATAGAAAACAGCCCAGTCTTCCAGTTGAGTGATCATACACATGCCTGGGGAGAAAACACAGATCACCTTTACTTCTGTGCCCTGATGAACCGTTCTTCACCCTCACACCAACACAAGAGGGATAACATCGTGACGGGAGGCGCTTACCTGAGACTCACCTGGATCACAAGCAGGATTTCCTCTGCCTCCAAAGGAAAGCGGGAGATTTGGTTGTGGGCCCTGTTAGAGAGCTCTTCATGCAGCAAGTCGATTTGTGGCTTCAAAGTTGTCCCCGCTACTCCTGGGTTCTGAAACTGCTGATGGTCCACGCTGAGAAATGACCCCTCAGGAAAACCACTGAAAGCCCCAAAAGCAGACTACTAAGACTTGTCAGGTGATGTTCCCGAAGATGTAAAAGAAATGACATTTTTCCCTTTGGGGAAGATTTTCCAAGGGTTCATAGAGAATCTTGTGAAAAGCTAGCAGATGCCACTATTGGGGGAAGAAAATAAAACCACCCCGGGGAAAGCAGCACAAAAGCTGGAACTAATAAGTAAAAGTGTCCATAGACATAATTTTTACTGCTGCAGACACTTACAACCAACAGGAAGAAGCAAATCCCTTCCCCCACCGTCAGTAGTCCCTGACAAGTGTAACCTGTGACTGTCTTCTGGCTGCCTGGGGCATGTCTGATGGTGAGGAAAAGCTCCAGGTCTAAACAATATACTTTTCAACCCCCTTTCGAGGTGAAAAACTGGCCTTTAAGCTTTTCCAAACACCTGCTGGATGGAGTCCCTCACAAGGTTGTCAAATCTAAGTGAATGAATGGGAGGAAAGGAGCCCCAAAATCAGTTGCTTGAGTTTAGACAACTCAAGAGGCAATTCTTTGCCAAGAATTCAACTACTCCAGGCCCAGCAGTTGATTGGGGTTTCTGTGAGTGGACTGGGCCAACTGTCTCTTGGCAAAGATTCGTACTCTATAATCTAAAGTTAAATATAGTTGAACATAGTTGAACTAAGCCTCGATGATATGTCTGGTAGCTACCTTCTGGAGGCAGAAACAGTTGCAGCAGATTTGACTTGGTGGCAGGGAGAGAGATGTACAATAACTCAGAAAGTTCTCTTCAGTGCGGGGATGGTGGACCTTATAGAAAAAGCTATAAAGATAAAATTTTAGGACCAAACATGGTCTTGGAGATATCTAAAGTGTACTACTTTTTTAGATTAATAAGGTTACTGAGACCTGAAAGGTGATAATGATGTCACAAGAGAGACCCCAGGTAAAAGCAAATTAAATAAATAAATACTAGCTGTGCAATTGTTTATTCTGATACAGACACAGGCATAGTCGAGTTCCCACTACCTCATCAGGGACCTTACTCTGTCCCATATCCACTTGACTCCTTCTCATAAGCCTAAAAAGATACTCAAGACTCAACCGTCCTAGAAAAAAAAATTCTCTTGACACTGTTTCCCTTCTTCTACTGGCAAACTTGATGAAAATATGATGTAGTAAGAAAATATTCTATGGCCTGAATGTTTGCCTCCCCCCAAATTTCATATGTTGAAGCCCTCATTCCCAACGTGATGGGTTTAGAGGTGGGATCTTTGGAATGTGATTGGAGTTAGATTAGGTCTTGAGGGTGGGGCCCTCATCATGGGGTTAATGGTCTTAGAAAAAAAGAATGAGACCCAAGATCTCTCCCCACCCCCCACCCCCCTGCGATGTGAGGATATGACAGGACAGCCACCAAGGAGAGGGTCCTCACCATACATTGAATCTGCTAGCATCTTGATCTTGAATGTCCCAGCCTCCAGAACTGTGAGAAAGAAATGTCTGCTGTTGTGTAAGCCGCCAAGTCTGTGTAGTTTAGTTAAAGCAGCCCAAATTGCCTAAGAAAGCGAGCCAGCTTTGAAAGTATCTAATTCTGTGTCAAAACACTTTCCAGTGCTTACCTTAAATTTCTCTATCCTGACTCTTCTCTTGTATTTCAGCTGGCTATTGATTATCAGTCTCTCTCATTCCTCTCCAGCTCCTCTTCCTTCCCCAAATTTTGCTATGTGCAGACTCCACGGATGGCACTGTGCTCGAGGTAGACATTCTCCCTGGTCATACCAGGAGAAAACAAACTCATACATTTCAGGTATTTCAACTATTTTTACTGGAAACTTAAATCCCATCAGGAGTCACCTGAGGATTCCAAAGTCAGAACAATCCTGATTTCTGGAAACTCCCAGTGGCCTAAATCTTTCAAGCCAGCAGACTTCTTAATGACTTGGGGTTTCCAAGCAGCGTGTGAATCACATAGATTTTAATGACTTAATGTATTAACTAAAAAATAAAAATCAAATGTCTACCCATAAAGGGCTGATTGAATAAACTATAGTCCATCCACATAATGGAGTACTATACTGCTATCAAAAAGAAATGAGTACTATCTTTTTTACTGTATGGCATGATGACCTCTAGAATATATTGTCAAGTAATAAAAAGGAGAGTGGAAAAAAGTGTACGTATATATATATTTTTTTAATGGAAGGTTGATCAAAAACATTTTTATTTTTAAAAGATTTTATTTATTTATTTACTTATTCATTTATTTATTTATTTTAGAGAACGAAAGAGAGCGTGCACGCAAGTGCAAGCAAGGGGAGGAGCAGAGAAGGAGGGAGAGGATGGGGGAAAGAATTTCACGCCAACTCCCTGCTGAGCGGGAGCCCAACACAGGAAGCTCTCAGGACCTTGAGATCATGACCTGAGATGAAACCAAGAATCAGAGGCTTAACTGACTGAGCCAACCAGGCATCCCAATCAAAAGCATTTTTTAAAAGGATGCCATTGAGAGAGGGAACAGTATAGAAGCAATAAGGATAAAAGCTAGATTTCTCAAAATACACCTCTTTAGGTGATTCAGTTTTGTAACCATAGAATCACTTCTTACAACAAATATTTTAAATTAAAAGCAGTTCTTAACAAATGAAAGCAAAATTAAATAAATGAAACTAACTACATATTGAGTTAGTGGCATAGAAAGAACTAATTGCGGTGATTTTATACAAGGTAATTTGATTGTACAACCTTAGAAGGATATACCTTAAGGACAAAAAGGAGCAGAAAAACAATAAAAATAAAAATCCTAAACTTCTCTCAGAAATCAAATTGTCTACAGTAGTGTTGGTATCATTATTTTGAGTCTTTTGGATGTATATTGGGGTATTAAGAAATGTAGTAATTATGTGGCTATTAGGACCTGGGATTTGGGGGATGAAGAGAATGAGACAAAAGGTCAGTTTGATAGAGTTAAATTTAATTTAAAAACAAATTTTTTAAATATTTTTTAAAAGAAATCTCCTCTTTGAGGTGACACCTTGGTGGCTCAGTTGGCTAAGCATCTGCCTTCAGCTCCGGTCAGGATCTCAGGGACCTAGGATGGAGCCCTGAGTTGGGCTCCCTGCACTCCCTGCTCAGCCGGTAGCATGCTTCTCCCTCTCCCTCTGCCTGCCGCTCCCCCTGCTTGTACTCTCTCTCTCTCTGTCAAATAAATAAATAAAATATAAAAAAAAAGAATTGATATTTTAAAAAGACATTTAAGGGACACACCAATTTGTAGTATATGGACCTTATTTGAATCCCAATTCAGACAAGTAATACCTTAGGGGCACCTGGCTGGCTCAGTTGGAAGAGCGTGTAACTTTTGATCTCAGGGTCTTGAGTGTGAACCCCACTTTGGGTGTAGAAATTACTAGAACATAGGGGCGCCTGGGTGGCTCAGTCATTAAGCATCTGCCTTCGGCTCAGGTCGTGATCCCGGGGTCCTGGGATCGAACCCCGCATTGGGCTCCCCGCTCTGTGGGAAGCCTGCTTCTCCGTCTCCCACTCCCCTTGCTTGTGTTCCCTCTCTCGCTGGCTGTCTCTCTGTCAAATAAATAAATAAAATCTTTAAAAAAAGAAAAAAGAAATTACTAGAACATAAACAAACTTTAAGAATGAAGTAATACCTTTATGAGGGATGCGGGAACTTAAATACTGACTGGATATTCAATGATATGAAGGAATTATTGTTTTTTAGGTGTAATAATGGTATCGTGGACTTTCTTTTTGGGGTGGTTTTTGTTTTAGTTTTTGTTTTAATTAAGACTTTGGTTTTTTAGGGGCACCTGGGTGGCTCAGTTGGTTAAGCGTCTGCCTTTGGCTCAGGTCATGATCCTGGGGTCCCAGGATGGAGCCCCACATCGGGCTCCCTGCTTAGTGGGGAGTCTGCTTGTCCCTCTGCCCCTCCCCCCGCTTGGGCTCTCTCTTTCTTTCAAATAAATAAATAAGATCTTAAAAAAAAAGACTTTGCGTTTTTAGAGCAGTATTAGATTCACAGTAAAATTAAGGGGAAGGTACGGAGCTTTCTCATTCCCCCCCACACACACACACATGCAGAGCCTCCCCCATTACTAACCTCCTCCACCAGAGTGGTACATTTGTTACAACTGTTGAACGTCTACTGACACATCATAATCACCCAGAGTCCGCAGTTCACGTCATTGTTCACACTCAGTAGTATACATTCTGTAGGCATTGTAAGTACTATTTTCTAAGATATATACTTATATATTTAGACATTTGAGATGTGCCTCAAAACAATCTGGGAATGGAGGGAAGTGTGTTGGAGTGTAGATAAGATGGGAAATGAGTTGATAATTGTTGAAACTGACTTATGGGTACCAGAGGCTTCCTTGCATTATTTTCTCTACTTATGTTTATTCTTGAAACTTCCCCATAACAAACACATTTTTAAAATGTTTATAATTCTGATATCTACGTTTATAGTGGTTCATTATACTATTCTCTTTTTCTCTGTGTTTATATAATTTTCATAATGCCAAGTTAAAAAAATGACCAGAATGACCGTCTATACCCAATGGCATCACCAATTTCCTTACTAACTCCATCGTCTACAGGGCAAAATGTAAGTTCCCTGTGATGACAAATGCAGCTGTCTGTGACTGGCCCTCTGCTCTGCTCTCCAGCCCTTGCCTTCAGGGCAATGTTAACGGAATTTTGTTCTTAAATACACAGAGCTGCTCGCGCCTCTGCCTTTTCACGTGGTCCTCCGTGTTCCTGCAACGCTCTTCTGCTTGGACACCTGGCAAGCAATTCATCTTCCAAAAACCTCTTCAGGGCTCAGGGTCTCTAAAACCTCCCCTTCTCGCCTCTCTCAACTCCTTAATCAGTATATCTCTTGCCTCATTCCATAAATATCTGAGGCAGCTCTCAGGCAAATTATCACTCTACTATTTCTCTAACGTGTACAAACATGAATCTTCACACAAATTTCATGGCATTATAATTATTTGATTATGGGGCCCCCTCACTAGGCTCTGATCATATAGCTCATGCGAGATAAATATTTATTAAATCAACCTGGCTCCTGCTTCAAAAATTTCTGAGTGACATTGCACAAATTTCTGAGGAGGAAAGGCTAAAATGAACAAAACCTATTCAATAACCAGAGTATTGTTTTTCATAGCCTAAATCAATAGAGAAAACAAAACAGTCACCAGAACTAACTAAAGAGGTCACTAAAGATTTTGTGTCATCTCAGGACACAAAAAAAATTCTCAACGGACAGATCACTATGGCTCCAGTCATAAAATGATTTTTAATCACTTCAGAAAACACAGGAAGATCTTACGTGGAAGCTAAGGTCATGTACATATTTCTCTCTGTAGATGTAAGAATCATATTTGGAGGACCCCTGAAAGAGACTTCGGCATTGGAAAGCGCCGATTAGTAACATTGGTGACATTTGCAGATTCTCTCCATACGTTTCAATGATTGTTTTAGTAATTCCCTTGTTTCTCTTTTAAGTGTCCTTTTTAAAAATGTATTCACACAAATAATTTAAAGTTAGATAAGAGTATAAACTATTTCCTACCTCCCCTCCTTGACCTCCACCACTTCTACCTTCCACCGTTTCCTGAGTCACATCAGCACCTCCTTTCTACTCCTGTCAACCGATTCTTCTGGCATCTACCTTATTTTTTCACATAATATTCTTATATAACTCTTTCTTCATTTCTTCATCATTTTTTTTAATTTCCACATAGAAATAAAAGGCTTTCTCACACACAGCCTTCATCCTAACCACACATATAGGCAAACTTCCTGACCCTCAGCCCTCCTATCATGGTGGAATGGAACTCAGACCAATATCAGTGGTTCCACTGCCATGACTGTGTAAACGCTACAGATCACTGGACCGTGTAGACCCTTAGAGGAGATTTCCTTTCCTCCACAACTTTTGGTTTTCCATGGAGTTAACAATAGAACATTTTCATATTTTCTTAGCTTTCTCTATTCTAATCATTAATCTTCAGTCTTGACTTGCATACATCTTCTCTCAGTATTTTCTAATCCATTACGTTTTCTATCAATTTATCTTCTTAAAGAAGTCTCAAGACTTCTGATGTTGTCTTGCTGCTTAGCTATTACAGTCCAGAAAAAACTTACTATCTTGATATTGCTGAGAACTGCACGTTGGGAAGGACAAAGAGATGCTCACCATCGGTCACTGGTCATGTGCAAATCCCATTTCCTTAACCCGTCAAAATTACAGTTCTTTTTACACATGAGTACAGTCTAAAACTCTCAAAAAATTGCCTCATGGTCAGCAGCGGAAGAGGAGACTATGACACTTGGGTAGAGAGAATGAGATGTGATGTCACTTACCAACATTGGGGAGGATGGAGCTTAGAGTCAAGTTAGCAGATTTCAGTAGGCTCTGTATTAGCTACCTTTTGCTATGGAACCAATCACCTCATAACTTAGTGGCTTATGACAATTTATTATCTCACAGTCTCTGTGGGTCAAGAATTCAGAGGCAGCTCAGCTGGGTGGTTCCTGTTCAGGGTTTCTCTCAAGGCTGCCATCAGGGTATTAGTTAAGTCTGCAGCCATATGAAGGCTTGCCGACAGTTGGAGGATTTCATTCCAAGACAGGCCACTCACATGGCTGTGGGTAGGGGGATTTAGTTTGTCACCAGATGGGACTCTGCAGAGGCTGCGTCATCATCCTCGCAGTCTGGCAGTGAATTCCATCGAGAGAGCAGTCCAGGAGAGAGTGAGAGCAAGGAGGCTGGCAGCACCTTTTATGGCCCATGCTCCGAACACTCGTGTCATCCCTTCTGCCTTTCCTATTCCTCGGAAGTGAGTCCCTAACTCCAGCACGCAACCAAGGGAGGGAATTCATCTCTACCTCTTGAAGGAAGATGTTTCACAGAATCTGTGGACATGCTTTAAAGCCACCACACACTATCTGAAAGAGGTTGCAGTGATTTTCTAGTAAAATATTAAAAACTCATAATTTTGTTAGAATTTTTATTTTCTTCCTATCTAACCCTTGACTAACCATACAGGGCTAATCTTGTTATGGAGGGCCAAATTACCACCATTTTTTTAAAAAGTATTCTCTACACCCAACATGGGGCTTGAACTCACAACCCCAAGATCAAGAATCAGCTAGCTACTCTATTAACTAAGCCAGCCAGGCGCCGCTAAGTTGCCATCATTTTTGTCTTTTCCTTTTACCATCATTTTAGAAATTCCCTACTCCTCTACCTTCTATGGGATCTCTTATTTCCCTGATCCTATGATTGCCCTTTCTTGACGTACTCCCTCTTCTGGAAGAGTGTATACTCTAGTAGCTTCCTAATAAAGAGTGAATAGGAGATAAAGTTTGTGAAAATATGATCATCCAGCTTCCAGTAGTTTTTTCAGAAGTTCAATGGCACTTGATTTTCAATTCTTAGTCTGTTCTTTCTCTCTGGAAAACTTGAGGATCCTTTCATCCCCAGTGTTCCAAAATTGTACCATGGTGCACCTCATCATGGGTCTGTACCCTTCCACTTCCAGTGCCTTGATGGAACTCTTCATCTAGAAATGCATCTCTTTCTGGGGTGCCTGGGTGGCTCAGTCAGTTAAGTGTCTGCGAGTAGAATTCCACTTCTACTGAATTTTGAATTTCTGCTATCGTGCTAATCTCCAAGAACTCTTTTGTTCTCTAAATGTTTTTTAATACCATTCTGTTCTCATTTCATATATGTAATATCTCCTCATATCTCTAAAAAAACTATGGTGGGTTTTTTAAAAAGTTTTCTTAAAAGTGTATGATTTCAGGGCACCAGGGTGGCTCCGACTCTTGGTTTCAGGTCAGGTCATGATATTGGGGTCATGGGATCAGCCCCACATCAGGCTGTGAGCTCAGCACAGAGTCTTCTTGACCCTCTCCCTCCCCCTGGCTGTCTCACATCTGCGCATGTACTCTCTCGCGCTCTCTCTCTAAAGTGAATAAATAAAATTTTTTTTTAAGAAGTGTATAATTGGGATGCCTGGGTGGCTCAGTCGTTAAGTGTCTGCATTTGACTCAGGGCGTGATCCCAGGGTCCTGGGATTGAGCCCTGCATCCGGCTCCCTGCTCTGCTGGGACCCTGCTTCTTCCTCTCCCACTCCCCCTGCTTGTGTTCCCTCTCTCACTGGCTGTCTCTCTCTGTCAAATAAATAAATAAAATCTTTAAAAAAATAAATATAAAAAATAAATAAAAAATAAAAAGTGTATAATTTCTGCTTCTTCCAAGTAGACTTTTCTCTTTGTTTTGACTTCTGTCCTTCTTACTTCTTGCAAATCTCTGAAACTCCTTGGTTATCCACTTAAATTGGAAAAATATGAACTTTGGTAGTTTGTAGATTATGCCCTTCAACATAGGATAATAAGTGGGGGAATTTAAATGTGAATCTCAAATGTGCTGTTTTATGGATCTCTTTTCTTGGGCAGCCAGATTTGCTAGATCTGGCTCCTCTGACCCACTGCCCAGAGAATAAAGGCCTGAATGCCAGCATTCTGGGAGCCAGGTTGGCTAAGAAGGCTGGGGAAATAAAAATTCGGTATAAACATTTTAACTTAATTCCCATGTGTTCAATATAGTGCCCCTGCCTTCAACTAGCCTAGTGTTCCTCAGTTCAGAAATCTTTTTGAAAAACTGTATCTAGGATTGAAATTCCCATCTTTTCCTAGGGTACAGAGAAGCGGTTGCTCAGCCACTGGAATGGGGACAGAGATGTGAGATTGGCTGAAAGCTGTCGTTAGCCCCACCACCAGTCCCATTTCCAGAAGTGACTGGTGCTGCTAATTCCTGAGCCTTTCTAAACAGTCCCATGGTACAAATCATATCATTTCTTATCTTTCTCCAGTTCTGGCTTGGGATTTAGATTTCTCAGGTCCGTTAGGAAAATTATCATTTACTGTCTTCTTTCCGACTTCTACAAATTGTGTCGCTTTCTCCTCTCCTGTTCTCTGTTTGCTTTATGATGCGCAAAAAGGTCCTTTGCTTTGTTTTATTGTGGTTGAACATGTACTTTCAAACCAACGATTTTAACCAGAGTGCCTCTTTCAGTTGTCTTTCACCGCCAATAATCATATTTACCAACATGAATTTTAATAAGTGTAAATTATTCAATCTCAAGTTGGAGTGGGAACATAGAGGATCCGGAATAAAGGTTTAGATTTTAAGAAAATAAAAGACTTATAGAGAGAGCTTCATCATGCATCTGCAGGGAGAGGTAGGCAGATGCCAGCTGGGATAAATGTGCTTATGAGGCTGGAAAACTGTGGAATTCTGTTGGTATGAACAGTGGCAAACAGATTTAAAGTTAAAGAATGTGGACTCATTTTAACTTAGTCTTCTTAGATTGCGCATGAATTGAATAGGAACAATTATCTCATCAAGAAATCTTGAGTAGAGCTGGGAGCTGAGAAAGGGGTTAGAATTGTTTTGATTTTTGAGAGGAAAAACATCTGGTTTTGATTTTATGCACTGCCCTCTCTCCAAGTGCTTTTAAGTATCTTTAAAGATGCCTAGACACACGATGATCTGGTCTCCGTGAAATAAAGTATGGTTTAATGAATCCGGAATGTATCCGTCTACTTGCTTGGCCATAGAAATAAGTTGCCCCACAGCTTGACCATATCTCAGACTTGAGTTTATTCAAGTTGCTATTTTTGGATAGACTCTGTGATTTAAGAATATTATGAAGTAAGCCAAGCAACAGTTGATTTTCCATCTGCCTCTGATTATCTGAGGTAATGTTTCCCGAACTGTGTTCTGTGGAATATCAGAAGCCCAAATTGCTGGAGGATACTCCATGAAAACAAACAAACAACTTTTGTCTTTTAAATTTCATTTCTTTACTATGTGTAAGTAAAATATTAAACATATTTATATAATTGCTTCTCTTATTCTATAATCTGCCTTTAAGAAATGCAGTGCCACACAGAAAAGACCGGCAAATAACATGAGATCACCTGATTATGAACACATGGTTTTCAAGCCCAGGAATGATAATGTATTTATCAAAGTGCAGATTTATTATCTATTGATATGTACCTTGTATGTTAAAATTTCAAGAAGCATTTGTCATATTTTAAAATTTTTCATCCCAATAAAAATTTTAAAATATTTAATTTTTCTCAGTTGTTTTTGAGTTTTGTTGCTGTTTTAAGATAATTTTTTAAAATATATATATATATTAAGATTTTATTTATTTATTTGAGAGAGAGAGACAGAGATAGTGAGAGGGAGCATGAGCAGGAAGGAGAGGGAGAAGCAGGCTCCCCGCTGAGCAGGGAGCCCGAGGCAGGACTCAATCCCAGGACCCCGAGATCAGGACCTGAGCTGAAGGCAGATGCTTCACTGACTGAGCCACCGAGGCACCCCAGATAGTGTTTTTTTTTAAGTCTTCAGAAGGCATAAAATCACACTGAGAAGAGAAAACGCAATTAATATGATACAAAAAGGTACACGATCAAGTGCTACAGTGAGTTTGAGAGGTGCAGTCATAAGAGTTCAGAGAAGGAAGTTACTGAGGACTGATGACACTGGGGGAAGCTTTGAGTAGGAAGTGTGATTTGAAAGGGGGCTTGAAAGACAGAAAGCATTGTGCATGCTCTTACCTGTCTCACTAGTATGCCAAGAATGCAAGTCTCTGACTGCTTTTTACCCAGACCATCTCTCAGGGTGTGTTTGCAGTAAGCAGCATTAAGAGATGAAACAATTTCCTTCATAGACAAAGAGGAGGCTTGATTACTCTTGCTGTAAAACAGTGGTGCCCCAATGCCTGCGGGGCTCAGTTAGTTAAGCATCAGACTCTTGATTTCGGCTCAGGTTATGATCTCCAGGTCGTGGGCTCAAGCCCCCATTGGGCTCCACGCTCAGCAGGGAGTCTGCTTGAGATTCTCTCTTTCCCTCTCCTTAGCCCCTCCCCGCCTGCTCTCTTTCTCTAAAATAAATAAATCTTTTTAAAAAAATGATGGTGTCCCAAGCTCTGTGCTCTCTCATATAACATGATCTACTCAGTGTGATGGAATTTGGAGGTGATTAGGTCATAAGGGCAGGGCCCTCATGAATGGGATTAGTGCCCTTATAAAAGAGACCCCAGAGAACTCCCTTGCCCTTTCTACCGTGTGAGAAGGCAGCTATCTGTGAACCAGGAAGTGGTCACCCACCAGAAGTGTCTGATGGTGTCTTAATTTTGGATTTCCCAGCCTCCAGAACTGTGAGAAATGTTTCTGTTGTTCATAAGCCACCCAGTCTATAATACTTTGTCTCCAGTGACTGAGCTGTTAATCATAGTATTATAAAGACTCCCACGTTTGGTAGGTATTCTCAATATATGTTTGGATGTTTCTTGAATGACTGAAAATGAATATATTAAGAAGTTGATGGTGAATATGAGGGCATTGTTTGAATGGAGCCTGAAACTTGACAAGGAGAATCATTTTAAAGTGATCCACAGAATTTTTTTCCCCAAGGTTTTCAAAACTAAACATATGTAATCATTTTGATTAGAAACAAAATTATATATATACACACACACATATATACATATATATGTAAATAAAAGTTATATCATAAAATCCATCCCCAAAAATTCATTCCTAGAGTAAATAAACACAGTTTTAAAAATATGGCAAATACAAAATTAATTAACCTAAATTGAAAATTAATGAAATCCAAAAATTATCACCACTATTATGCTATTGGCTCTATTTTTATTCTATTTTTTATTTTTTTAATTTAAATTCAAGTTAGTTTACATATAGTGTAGTAGAGTAGAATTTAGTGATTCATCACTTACATATAACACCCAATGCTCATCCCAACACGTGGCCTCTTTAATGTCCATCACCCATTTAGCCCACCCCCACCCACCTCCCCTCCAACAACCCTCCGTTTCTTCTCTATACTTAACAGGCTCTTATGGCTTGTTTCCCCTCTCTGTAGTAGTGCAGTTGATATTATCTAGCAAACTGGAATATGTCAATGCTCTCATGCTTCCAACTATTCCAAGAACACATCTTGAGGCAACACTAGGGCGTGCAGACTAGAATTCAAATACATGAAGGTTCACTCCAGCATTGCTTCTAAGACCAAGAAACTGGGAAGAAATCGAATGTCCATCAGTAGTTAAATGGATAACTGGGTTGTGGTATATTCATGTAATAGGATACTATCCAGCAATCAAAATAAATAAGTTGTTCTAGACATACTATGGATGAATCCATCAAATAAAAGCAAAAAAATGATAAAAAAAAGAACAATTCTTAGAGAATTGATTAGAGAATGTTCTCATTCATATAAAGTTCAAAAACAGACTAAACTAACCATTAGTAATTTAGGAATACACACATAGGTGGTAAAACTATAAATAAAAGTAAGGAAATGATCACCACCACCCCACAACCACACACACAACTTTTAGGCAAAGAGAGTTAAGACTGTAGAGTGACATTTGGAGCAGGTGTTTCTTGGGGTGCTGGAGAGGTACTCTTTCCCCTCTGTGCTGGTTACATAGATGTTTACTGTGTAATTATTCTTTAAAATGTACACAAATGTTTCATATACTCCTCATTGTGTTGGCTATCCCACAATTTTTTAAATGACAATAAATTGCCTAATCTTATAGAAATTTCTTTCATTTAGGCAGTTTTAATGTTTTGTTCCTTACGGCAAAGGATCTTGACAGACCATATCCCTTTTTTGATTCAGTTCTCTTGCCTTAGATAAGAATGTCATATAGTCAATTCCACAGTCCTTAAATTGCAATTCACAAGAGAGATTTTGTAAGGAGGCAATGAAGAGGAAGAGACAAAATAAGACCAACTAAAGGCTTAGCTTGCAGGGCAGACCCAGGGTTTGGCACATGGTTGGCACTCAGTGGGAGTTTGCCACTGACGAGGCAGTGGCGGCTGCAGCTGGGGCTGACTCAGGGAGCATTTCTCCATCTTTTGTCTTAGGGATAGTTCTTTACAATAGGCCACCTGGTAGATAAGGTGTTGTGAAACTTAGGGGTTTCGAGATGTTTTCCAGCCAGAGACATTTGTGTAGGGGGTAAGTCTATTTGCAGATGCTCCCTCAGGACTTGCTTCTTTAATCGGTTTGTTGAGCGATGATATATCTATATATGGCTTTGAATGGAGCAAAGACACCATGCCTATTCTTATTATGCTCTGTAAATTGTATCATCTTGCCGGACTCAACACAGTGCGGAATCATGTCTTAGAACAATATGGTTGTTTTGCAGCAAATATTATTAGCAGGGGCCATGTCTGAATCTCTTCTAAAGTTAAG
This sequence comes from Ailuropoda melanoleuca, assembly GCF_002007445.2. Lineage (NCBI taxonomy): Eukaryota > Metazoa > Chordata > Mammalia > Carnivora > Ursidae > Ailuropoda > Ailuropoda melanoleuca. The sequence goes on along the minus strand of NC_048227.1, from coordinate 65,162,000 downwards.
CCTTTAAGGCAGCATAAAGCCAGGGTGATTATAAAGAATCATTTGGTGAGCCAGCAAATAAATACAGTTGGCCCTGAACAACATAGATGTGAATTACACAGGTCCACTTATATGCAGATTTTTTCGATACAGTACAATACTGTAAATATATTTTCTCTTCCTTAGGATTTTCTTAACATTTTCTTTTCTCTAGATTATTTTATTGTAAGAATACAGTAATAATACATAGAACATACAAAATACATGTTAATCAACTGTTTATGTTATCATTAAAGCTTCCAGTCAACAATAGGCTATTTTAATAGTTAAGTTTGGGAGGAGTCAAAAGTTATACATGGATTTTTGACTGTGTGGGGGTCAGCCCTTCTAAGCCCCAATTGTTCAAGGATCAACTGTATACACCGAGTTTAGAAATGCCTGTGAGCCCATGATGTGTCTATATGGAGCCAGGCTCCTAGGAGATAGTGTGCCCTACCAAACAGTGGTAACCACGTTCCCACCATGAAATAACTGCTGTGTCCTGATATCACTATGTTTATTCAAAGTGGTCTCAGCTATCAACAGTTGCCAAGTTCCTGAATGAGATGAAAAACATTAAGGGTCACTAAGGACATCTGCACCTTTTCTGCTCACGACGACATGTGGACTAAGAAGGGAAAAACCTGGCCCAGTAAGAAAAACACCAAGTGGCTACTTTGAACCACGTGATCCAGAAAGGCTCAGTCCCCTAGCTCTAGTTCCGCTGTATGACCTTGGACTAGTAATGTCACTACTCTAACTTTCAATTCCTCACTTAGAAGTGTGAGTGATGTGTTTCACAGGTATCCCACAAACTTGTGAAAACGAAATGAAGAGAGACATATAAAACTTCCTGTTGAGTGCAAAACCTTACACTTTTCTAAGTGTTCTTTTTAATCTTTTCTAATTATATAGTTAACATTTATCATTCATTACCAAAAAAAATTGAAAAATCGAAAACATATGAGGTTTATAGAAAAAATCCTCTGCCTCATATATTAGTATTGAGAATTGACCAAATTTGACAAATTTATATATACTTTATATTTTTACTCTATATGAATGTGTGTATATGTGTATGTGTATTTTTTAACAAAAAAGGGGATCATATCCTACTAATCAGAATACTGTGCAGTATTTTTTATGGGGGAAAGTGTTATATATGGACATAGAACAACAATATTTTATGTGAAAAAGTTGCAGACCCACATTTAGAGTACGATAATATTTGTGTAGACACAGAGTGCATGGCTTCCTCTGGTAAAAATATATTGCAAAAGAGTAAGGTACTTTTTACTTCACACAGCTCTCTACCATTATCATTTTTCCCTTAAGTATATATACTTTAACAATAATTAATACTGTGCAAGAGGAAGTGGGGCATAAGTCAACAAATGGAGACTATACTATTGAAGATGGAAGGACAAATGGCAGACCGGGGTGGAGGGGAATACTGAAAGAGGAGAATATACAAAAGAAATAGGAAAATGAAATGAAGCAAAATAAAAGTAAGCACGCTACGATTTTCAAAATTATTTATTAGGAAATAGAAAGAAACTGGTCATGCAGTTTCTGCCGTCAAGTTTCTTGTAATATAGGGCTCAGCAACAGGATGTTAGTTCTGCTGACTAGTTCTTTTAAATGATCCTGGGCAACAAAGGGCATATAGAGGTCAACACAGAAGTCTGTCGAGAGAGGAAGAAGGGCTAAATATGCCTAGTGCTCAATTCCTTTACAGTTTATAATTTTCATGTGTTCTTTCTAAAAATACACAAAATACCATAGATTTGGGAGATGTTCACAAATGACAATCTAAAGTCCTCTGGTATTGTCAAGCAACAGAAGTTTGTCTACAGATGCCATTGCTGTCAATAAATCTTTGCATCCTCTCCATCAACAAAGCCTGTCATGTCTACGTTCAAAATCTACTTTGAACCTTTCTATTTCTTCTGTTTTCATTGCTATCAACACAATTCAAGTTCACTCCCACCTCTTTTCACTGCAGTGGTCCCCTGATCAGTCTCTCCATTTCCATGTTGGCTCTCCCTCTTCCCCACCATGCTTTTTTCCACAAGAATATCAGAACCAATCTTCCTAAAATGCTCACGGCATGAAAACCAAACTCCTTTGCATGACTTCAAGGAGATGCATGACCTGTCCCTTGCTTTGTCTTTTCCAGTCACCTTTAAGGATTCAAACTGTGCTAACATCTTTCTCACCTTAGTCCTTGCCATGCTGTTCTGTAAACGGAAGTGCTCTGCTATTTTTCAGGTTTCAGTTTCGCACAGATTTCCCCAGTCCCCTCCCACACTCTAAATCAGATCACAGTCTGTATTTCTATATTTATTTGTATGGGTTTTATCAGACTTCCGTACTCTGTCGAAGCTATGTAATGACTGTACAGGGGTTCATAACATTGTCCTCTGTACTTTTGTGCATGTTTGAAATTTCCCATTATAAAATGCTTTGAAAATTTCCCTTTGATCCTGCAAGCGAAAACCAACAGTTTTGCATGCAATTATCCTGGTTTTTCATATTTTGTATTTTTTTATTTTACTTTCCTTTTTGTGATAATTTTTTGGGTTTTTATTTAATAACTGCATTAGAGCCATAAAATGCCTGTATTTTAATGTTCCAAACAATGTGCAATCTGCAAGGCTGGTAATTTGAAATTAACATAGACTAACCTAAAAGAAAGGTCAGAAGTTCATTTTTTTTTTTAAAGATTTTATTTATTTATTCGACAGAGATAGAGACAGCCAGCGAGAGAGGGAACACAAGCAGGGGGAGTGGGAGAGGAAGAAGCAGGCTCATAGCAGAGGAGCCTGATGTGGGGCTTGATCCCATGACGCCGGGATCACGCCCTGAGCCGAAGGCAGACGCTTAACTGCTGTGCCACCCAGGCGCCCCAGAAGTTCATTTTTCTTTCAGTTTTTGCTACTGAAGTCTTATTTGACAGCGTTATTATTCAGTGAAAAAGACCCTAGACTAGGGATATAAAACTTCCGACCTAGGTCCAGTTTGTCACTTTGAGTGAATCATTTGACTTTGCTTCCTTTTTTATAATTAATATAATAAATAGGTAAAGTTCTAAATTTTTTATTTGATTTACAATTGTTTCCACAATTTGATAAATCAAAAAAGGAGCAGTCATAAACAACACCAAAGTTCTTTTTTTTTCTAATGAAGTGAAAACTCAAAAGACCTTTCCCCATATTCATTAATAAGGACATAACTCAGGAGTAATGTTCATGCCAGGTGTATCCACAAAGCCAAGAACAGGAATCACTGTATCTCCTTCGTTAGATCTGATACTATGACTCTTCTCTTTCCTGTTAACATATTTATGCAACATACTGTAGTACTGCTCCTTTGGATTGAAAGTGTATACTGATGAAATTTGCTGCCAGTCTTTAATGGTGGGGGTGTTGTGTTCCTTTGGATGTGAGCCCTCAAAGAAACATTTAATATTCTCTTTTGCCAATTCTGTTGCATGCTCTGTGGCCTGAGTTTTAAGGATCTGCTGCTCCTGTTCCAAATAGATTTTCCAGAATTTCAGCTGCAGGAAACTCACGGGAGATAGGCATTGGGAGACAGACGTAAAAATCAGAAGGAAAATGATGACGACTGCTATCAGGATCCAGCCCAGCACCTGAGGAAAACACAACAAAACAGCAATTTAGTCACATTTTTTATTAAAAAAAAAGTTTAAAATCCTTTTTCCCCCCAGGTTTTTATTTATTTATTTATTTATTTGAGAGAGAAAGGTCACTCCCGAGAGAGAGCAAGAAAGAGAGCGGTCCTCTATCCGAGGACCCTGGGATCATGACCTGAGCCGAAGGCAGACGCTTAAGGGACTGAGCCACCCAGGCGCCCCAAAATTTAACAATCCTTACATAGAGTTTGAACTACTCACAGTGATGATGACGATCAAACAACAGTTTTAGGTCTTAGTCTCTTAAGAGAAAGAAGTGGCAGTAACCTCCCAAGCCCTCGGTAGAACTGCCGGACAAGTCACTTTCCAAGTCATGGCAAGGGCCCAGAAAGGGGCCTAGGTATCGCTCCACTAGAATTCAAAGCGTGGAATTTCGGCAAATCCAATGAAACAAGCATTCATTTTCAAAAACCTCTGAGCTGTATATGCCCAGAAGCAGTGTGGGGTGGTGGCTTTAGAGCCAGGACAACCCATTTTATTCTAACAATTCTGCCTTCTTTTGGCTGGACAAACAACTTGGCCCGGACAAGTGGTATCAAGAGGATCCTGCAGGGCTGGAGGTAAAGCGCCTGGCGCGGTATCCCGCCCGCGCTGTTCGAGTAGGTCTCCTGGGGTCCTGTGTCTGGAGCCAGGGCACCCCGCCTGCACCTCCCCCGGCCCCTCTCCCACCCTCCCGACGGCGGCCAGCGCCTGACCTGCGACTGCGCCTTGAGCTCCTTCAGCAAGGCCTGCGCGTCGGACGCCTGGGCCAGGCCGCAAGGTGCCAGCGGCAGCTGGGCCTCGCAGGTGGGGTCGCGGCCCCGACACAGGCGCCGCGCCAGGGGGCCGGTCCCGGTGGCGGCGCACTCGTAGAAGGCGCCCCCGAGCAGCGCCACGGACACCCAGGTGAGCGGCGCGACCGGCGGCAGCGCTGAGCTGCGCGCACACCACGGCGTCCCGCAGCGCCGCGCCGCAGCTCCTCGAGCGGGCGCCGCGCGCGCAGCAGCCGGTCAGCAGGCGCCAGGTGCGCGCGTTCAGCACGTAGCCCAGCAGGAAGAGCGCCAGCGCGGGCACCAGCAGGAAGACCAGGCCGTAGGGCAGGTTCCAGGTGGCGCTGCAGGGACACTGGAACACCGCGGCGGAGAACACGCGCTCCCCGCCCGCCGTCAGGAGGGTCACCAGGCCGTAGCCCAGCGCGCTGTGATGCTTGAGGTGCAGGTCTAGCACCGACCGAAACTTCTCCATGGGCCTCCTACTGCCGGGGGCGCCGTGGACAGGCCTGGAAGCTTCTGCGTCTTCACCGCCCTGCACCTCCAACGGTTTGGGGAAGCTGAGGTCTAGGGCTTTCCACCCTGCGGGGCAGCAGCTTCGCGGGGCAGCGGCTTCCAGACAGGGGAAAAGGGCTTCTCAGGCCTCCGTGAGCTTTCGCTTTCTTAGTTAGAGTAGACCCACTCTGGGGGACACACCTTTGGGCCTCTCAGGATCACTGGTGACTTCTCTCACAATTCAGGAACTTGATTGAGGATAGGCCCCACTCCGTGGTTACTTTTGTTTACACCCAGCTGACAAGAAACCAGGGGACTTTCCATACCCTTCCTGATTCAGTGCAGCTATCCAATGGAAAGAGTATCAAATTTTACTTGGGTAAACGCGAAACGCCAGATTTTCGCCTATTGCAGCTGCCTTCCTTCCTAAGCCAACTCTCAGACCCAAACGATTACAAAAAAGCTAGTCAGTTACAGGAAACATTACTCAAGGACAAACTTCTGGTTTCTCTTTCATAAGCTAAATCACAACAAAGCCCAGTTCAAGTTCTAGGACCTCCATGACCTTCTGTCCCCTTCCTGTCCCCCTTCTGGACAGAATCACCAGCCACATTCACACTGACTGTTCTCTCCTCTGATCTCCCGGAGACAGGGCTTTAGACTGAACATATTGTACTGGCTTCTGCCTCTTTTATTCCCCCAGGTATGTCCTGACACTGTCAGTACCTGGACGACTATCTGGTTTTTACTCAGTGACCACCCAGTTGTTCAGAGGTGGGTGGAGAGGCAGGGCTGACATGGTTATTCAAAAAACACTAACTGATCCCCAGAAGTTCAATCTGCAGCTACATCAAACTACCATGTTGTCTCCTCCACCTTCACTTTCCTCAAAGCAGCATTGCTCTGACTCAAACTGTAACCACTTCTGCAAATCTGAGCCTTATTCTGTGTGGCTTCAGAGTGAGGTGAGCTGTACTTGAAAGAACATAGGCTTTGGAGGTGCGTCGTGTCTGTGTGTGTGTTTTAGTAAGTTTGCCCTTCTGGGACTCTGCATTCTCATTTGTACAAGCAGGATAATAGTTCTCACTTTTCACAATTATTGAGACAAGTAGATTGAGTAGCGTTTGTACAGCACATTTTCACGTAGGCTGCACCCATTAAATGAATGTTTAATGTGAGGGATTGCCTCTTATCTGCAACATTGGGAATAGACAGCAAATAATTGTGCATGATTGAAGAATCCATATCAATGCTCAGTTTTAGACCGAGGGTTATATCTGGTGACTCAATGATCCTCCACTAAAGAGAACTGGTGTGCCCTTCGTGGTCCACCTCGTTACAAGGACGGTGTCTGGCTATGGGTTTGGGTGGGCAGGTCACAGTGAACTGGTTACTGCCAGCACTCATCCACCAAGTTTGTCTTATTGGCCTGGGAAGAGTAAGTAGGCTACAGAACCACGTGGATCGTTAGAGAAGGGGAAAGAGATGTATTATTCTTTTCTTTTCTTAGTCCAACTTGCCTTCATAGCTGCCTCCCACTCCCAGTGCCTGGCACAAAACCACCATTCTGTAGCATTTTGGTGAAAAGCTCTTCTCTCTGTGTGAGTCCAAACTGTCATGCAGGACAGCTGTGGCCCTCCTCTCTGAGATTAAGCCGGGTATGGCCAGGCTTCCTGTAAACTTGCAGCAAAGTTCCGTATTTGAGGCAGGTCATTTCTGCTTTATTCCTACATCTCAAAAAAAATTTTTTTTCTTCCTTTGTCCCTCAGCTGACTCTGCCCCTCTTACTGCTAGACTCTTCTTTACTCCCACCACACATCTCCTAAAGGTGTTGCCTCCCTGCTCCACGCTTTCTGTATACCATCATGAACAAAATCCCACTGTATCCACAGCCTTTATGCAGATGGCTTTATGCAAATCTCCCTTAACTGTAACCTAACTAAAATGTGCCCTTTGGTCCTCTTGAGTAACACATTTCTCAAAACAAGAAGGAGGGTTGGCTGGCATTCTCCCATTACAATGTCCAAATCCAGGCTTTTCCATTATTGTCTAATAGTTTATTCTCCACTGAGGCTCAAGCTATTCAGCACAACCTCCTCCCCCACCTCACTCCGGCCATCTGTTCATTCCCTTCATTTATTAAGACTTTTGCATCTGGTGATGGCTTTCTTTTTCTCCCTAGCTCCTGTTATTTTATCAAGGATTTGGTTTCAAATATTTTTAGTTACAGAAATGTCCATCTTGTCAGTCTCCTATCCCAGCTAGAGTAATTCATCTGTTAACAGTTTATTAATTAGTTCATTTGTTCAATCAGTCATTCATTTAAATGTTTAATAAGCCCCCAGAATATGATAGGAATCTATAAAGGTGCCTAGTATTATTGGGTACAATAAGGAACAGGACAAACAGATACCTTCCTTTCATTGAGCTTATATTAGTGAGGATAGATAATGAGGAAGAAACTCATCGAGGTTATGAAAATAATTAAAATGGAATCATGTGGCAGAGAGTGTCCTGAGAAAGCCTTTGTAAGGAGAGGACGTTTAAGGATAAATGTGAATGAGCAAGGCTCTGGGGTGCAAGGGAACTTGGCAGTCTGTGGTTGGAAAGCAAGCTGGAGTGATGGAACATTAAAGGTGAGAAGGAAGTTGGCACATCACAAGGGCAGAGATGCAGGTGGAAGGTCAATTTAGGGGCTCTATAGACCAGAGTATGTGGTTTGCCACCCTGCCCCTGAAACTCATTACAGACTGAGCTGCATCCTGACCTAGTATCCTATCAGCTTGTGTCTCCAAACACTAACTCCTGGGGTTGCCACCACTGTGCTTCCCCAATCATGGATCTTCCAGATACCAATGATCACTCTATACTTAGTACAGGTTACCATAATTGTGAGAGTCTGAGTTCTGCCTGCCAGTCTGAGTTTTCTCCCAGGACCAGCAGATGAGTCCAGTACCCAACATCTACTCCTGCCATAGCTGAAGCAGTGGGTGATTCTAGTTCTGATTCTATTGAAGATTGCTCAGCCCTTTATATCCAGCTCTGTGTGGAGAACACATTGCTGAGAAGTTCAGTACTTCGTGGAAATAGAGTAATATACTAATGGTGTGGAGAGGATTCAAGAATTTTTTTCTTGAGAGTAGACTAAATATTTGAAAGAATTTTACACTTTTGAAAATCTATAATTTAACACCAATTTACTTTAGCTTTTAAAAAATGAGTGAGAGATTCTCATGGTAAGCACATTGGAAAACCAATAGCTACAGGTCTTGTTTTGTTTTGTTTTAACTGTAGTACTTTGTTTCTCAGCACTATCATTATCATTGTCAGGAATTGGTTTCAGAAACCTCAAAAAAATTCGTGGAAAAGAAAGGAAGAGAAACTCTTGAAAGAATTTCACACTGTGAATCTAAAAGTTGCTTGTAGTCATCTTCAAGTGAGCTAGTTCTCAAACGTTATTCTCTGTAGTCTTCATGAGAACTCAGACTAATGGTATGAGCCTGCTTGGAATGTGACTTCTAGATTCTAGCAAAGTATCAATCCTGGTCCCGAGACCCACCCGTAAGAATAAAATCAAATCAAAATTCATCTATATTTTGATATCCATGTGCAAGACACAACTTTAGATGCCAAAATTAACAAGTAAATTTAGATCTGACACTCTTAATCTTAGAGAATACCTTTCTGTGCATTATTATTTATGGAAATATATTGTTTATGTTATGCATTTGAAAATCTGAACCTGTTATTATCTTAAGATTTTTGAATGTTTATAAAAGTTCTTCCAATGGAAGTATAAAACAGAAGGAGGGAAAGATCAGACCCTTTCCCTGACACAGGAATGTCATTTGTTAAATGGCAAACCCATGACATTTCAAGTAACGTTTTTACAAATTATTTTTCCCTTTTCTTAGCATGAATTTTCTAAACTTATCATAAAGTTTTAAATATTCAGTGATTTATACACTAAAAAATTATTTTTTTACAGAAGATGATTATTTTAACCCTGAGAACCTAGATGTGGCCTGTCTTTGCTGTCATCACTGTTATCATCATCGTCATCATGATCTCACACCGTAAGTCTATAAAGGTTCTATTTTCCTTCCATGGGTTTTTTTTCCCCTTTTTTGAGAGAGTGCAAGCAGGGCTTGTGGGGAGCAGACGGCGAGAAAGAAAATCATGAGCAGACTCCGTGCTGAGCGTGGAACCCAACATGGGACTCATGAGATCATGACCCAAACCAAAATCAAGAGTCGATGCTCAACTGACTGAGCCACCCAGGTGCCCATTTTTCCATGGCTCTTAAAACCCATGTCTAGCTTCCTTTCCAACCAGGACACAGCAGAATGGCTCCCACAAAGAAGGGTGGCAAGAAGAAGAAGGGTCATTCTGCCATCACCGAGGTGGTGACCAGAGAACACACCATCCACATTCGCAAGTGCATCTATGAGTGGGTTTCAAGAAGTGTACCCCTCGGGCACTCAAAGAGATCCAGAACTTTATCATGAAGGAGATGGGAACTTCAGATGTGCACATTGACACCAGGCTCAACAAAGCTGTTTGGGCCAAAGGAATAAGAATGTTCCATACCATGTATTCCATGTGCAGTTGTCCAGAAAACATAATGAGGATGAAGACTCACCAAACAAGCTCCGTACGTTGGTTACCTATGCACCTGTCACCACTTTCAAAACTACAGCTCATGTGGATGAGAACTAATCGTTTATTGTCAAATAAAGGTATAAAACCAAAAAAAAAGTCTATTAAGAATTTTCGTAAATTATGTTATGTTTTTCCATTGATTCAAATTATTTCGCAGGTGATTTTAATGAATGCTAGAGCTTCATTGTCAATGGCCACTTACTTATACTTTGCTTCATCACAAGTCCAGTTCCCCTGCTGTCAAATTTGGTTTACTAGTTTGTGAACTATGATCAAAGATTTGGACTTCCAAAGATAATAATAATAAATAACAAATAAGATTAAAGGATAAGAATAAAGAAAAAAGTAATTTAATAGGAGGAAATTTGGATTTCTTCAAATTATAAATGACATTATTGCAAAATCTCAAAAATTCACGTTAACTCAATGGAGAACTTAAAATGTTGTGGAAGATCTTCCCCAAAAGAATATTTCACATGAGGGGTGCCTGGCTGATTCAGTTGGTAGAGCATGCGACTCTTGATCTCAGGGTTGTGAGTTCAAGCCCCACAGTGGGTGTAGAGATTACTTAAAAATAAATAAATGAAATCACAAAAAAAGAATATATCACATGAAATATGTTGCATATTTAAAACATTCGCATCTATGCAATGGAAGACAAAGTAGGTGCGTATGATTGAGGTAGATCTGTATGTGCTGGTGTGGGTGAAAAGACAGAGTTGACATGCTAATTGGAAAAGATAAACAAAAACACTGCATGCCGTACATTCGTGTAAGAAAAGAAAAGAAAAAGAAAATGTATGTATGTCCCTTGCTGATGTGTACGATACTCTCTGCAAGATTAAAAAATACTGTCAAATGTTTACCTCTGAGAAGTAAGGGAAAGGGTTGTGAATGAATGCAGGGAGAGAGACTTGTTGCATATCTTTCTTTAGTGTTTGTCTTTTTTTTTTTTAATGTGCATATATGTTCCTTCTACAATTAAAAAATACTGGCATGAAATGTTTTGATCTAATGAAAAATCTCTGAGAAAGAAGTCCGGGAAGAGGCAATTTCACAGGCTCTTCTTTGTCCTTCCTTGTCCGCACACAGAGCTTATAAGGGTTGCTCCCTGAACCTGAACGCCAACAATCCACCTCTTCTTGCCCAAAGTAATAAATCCCAGTGAGAAACTGACTGTGTTTGAAGAATATAGAAGATAAAGAAATGAAGTGTTTGAGAACTGGGGAAGATGGCAAAAAGCAGTAGGAGGAGAAGAGGAAAAGATCAGATGGAAAGGTGGGACTGGGTGGCATTTATCCAAGTCCTGAGGGAAACAAGATGGAAAGACCCTCTGCCTCCTTCAGAGAAGGCTTCAGCTGTGCTCTGTAGGCTCCATGTACCCACTATCGGCACAGAAACAAGGCAGGAGGAAAGGCAGGTGGAGAAGAATGGAGGTGGGTGAGTGATTAGATTGTGGAGCTCTTGAAGGACAGCAGGAAGTTCAGTTTCCAGCAGTTTAGAAACCACCATCTCTTAAGTGTTGCTCCAGACAAGTTTTTCCTGAGCTTCCTGGAGTTACCTCTTTTGGTCTAGCTTCATTAAAAACCACCTATGTATGGGGAAATCCAAAAAGCCAATGCGTTTGGTGAGTTAAGATACTGTTTAATGCAGGCTGGGAACTGCTCCTGACTGAGCAACAGAGTGTTAGGGTAGGGGAAGTGACTCCTAGTAGACAGAATTCCAATTTATCCCAGGATCCCTTTCCTGGGGGACTATTATCAAGTTGCAAGAACAGTAAGAAAAGAAAGGAAATACCTTTAAATAACACTTTAGTTATTATTTTCTTCCCGTAGGAGGAGGGAGTAGGGGCAGATATTAGAAAGTGCTTTAAGAGTCCAGTACTGAATTGAAATGGCTTCTCATCTGTACATATTGACTCCTAATTTTCAGGGCAACTAGAAAACCAGGCCAGAGGGACACTGTTGTCTTCCAGTTGGAGCCTTGGCCTTCTTAGGAACCCCATGCTCTCCTTGCTTCAGCTCTGGGGGCTTGATACTCTGCTCCTTTAGGAAGTAACTCTCCGCTCTTTAGGGCTTGCTTTTCAATGGTGAGCATACAGATCGTCATCTCTGTGTCTGTGTTCTTCTCCTAGGCAACATTTGCATCTTGGCAATGTTTGGATAATTCCATAACACCCTGTCTCCAGGGCATTTTCTGTTCCTTCTTCCTGCTCATTACAGACAGTGATGTGGTCAGAATATGTCTCCCCAAAATTCATATGTGGAAGCTCTAAGCCCCCAAAGTGGTGGTATTAATAAGTGGGGCCATTCTGAGGTGCTTATGTCGTGAGGGTGAAGTCCTCATAAGTGGGATTAGTGCTCTTATAAAAGAGGCTCTGGTGAGATCCCTAGCTCCTGGGGGTGGGAGTCTCCCAGTAGCCATTAAATGCTTCAACACAGTCTTGTGGTCCACCTTACTGCAGGGAGACACGGACATGTCATCTTTCCATTTGCTAGAAGGGTAGGAATGATCATTAGTTCTACTATAGGTCACTCTTTTGTTTCACTCTTCTTCCCACTCCACCTTCTTCCCAAAAGAAACAAACCAGAAGTCCAATCATGGAGCTCCCAGTCCAGAGTCTGGGTAGTGTGTGGCAGTCTCCACATCAGGTCTTCATGTGGCCCATCTTGAGCTACAGAACCATGAACTAGTCATAATAGGTTAATCTGTCCCACACGGGGAGTGCACAGCGGAGGAACAGGGCCAGGACAACTGCAGCAAACACTCCATTCTGAAAGGGAAAAGTGGAAGCTAGCAGCAGGTGCTGATTGACCTGTTATGTTTCTGAAGTTATTCCTGGGCAAACTCCAGAAAGGCCTCTCCCCTGGGCAAGGTGGTTGAAAAATATTCGTTGAATCTCTTGACTCCCACCTCTGGAGGGTCTTCTGTTATCATCCTTGGCCGCATACTCAATGGGTATATGCCCTTCTGGGGGTGGAGCAGTGTTCTTAGTCCATGTGCTATTTGTACAATGTTGGAAGGCCACGAGTCAGTGGGTTTATGATTCCTTTGACAGTAAATGTCTCCCAAAATTATTTAGTAAGAATGTTGTCTCTTATTTCAGTAAACTATATTTGCCGGTACTGTTACAGTTCCTTCTAAAACACTGTTCTCAGATCTACTATATTCTTTTGCTTTCTTGCCGCATTCTCTCTCTCCTCCCTAATTTGTATGTATCTGTCTTTCTCTCTTGCCTGTACAGGTACCCTGAGTAAACATGAGACTATAGTTTTCTGTGGGAAAGCTACACCTTTATTTTTCTCTTTCTGAGGCTCTTTACCAATTGAATGCCTTAATTTTATCTTTGCCCCAAAGTTCCTGAACTTACTCAGAGGTATTACCAATAGGTGTAGAGACCATACTTTTAATTATTTGGCCTTTCCACTGGTTTATTTTAATGGACACTGTCTTCAAGGCTTCCCCAAATTCTCTGTTAGAGTTTGGAGTCTAAAACCTGTCAGGTTTTCCAATTTTGCAAGTCCTCACTTTTCTGAAATATCTCTATTCCTTTTCATTTCTGCTCACAAATCAACCAATTCTTTTTTGAGCTTATAATGTCTTGCCAAAACATAGCTAGGAGCAACCAACACACACTAGAAACATTGTTTTCTAATTTTTTCTCCTCGGGCCACATTTTCTTGAGCTACATAATCTTTCCAAATTAAGGCAGGAGTTAGTTTTGTCAGCAGCCAAATAAGAATTGTGGTCTCTCTAGCCCTCCATTATCAGTTTCCATGCTGCTCACCACGAGACTGCTAAACTAATGCCACATATTTTAGGAAAGGAAGTGAAACTTCCTTAAACCTAATAATAAAACATAGAAAGAGTTATTTCCTCTTGGTTGTTGTCTATAGTTAAAGTAAAAAGAAAAATCCCTCCCTTAATTTATTCCCTTATGTGTGGGTATGGAGAGATAGTGGAGAAATGGGGCAGACGCGGGGAAGATGGGAGATGATTTTTATCATGGAAGTGTCCTGCATCCAATACCAGTATTTGGTCCGAACTAGTCACCAACCTCCACCAGACTGCAAAGGAAGGGGCAGTACGGTCCTCTCCTATGCATTAAAGGCAAAGAGAATTGGGCAAGCGTGAGCCTGTGAAATCTACCATGTGTTGTATGATCAGCTTTTCTAAATTCCCCCATCCACTCCATCTTTTTTAGCCTCCTGTTTGTCTTCTTGTTACCTATGACAGTTTTATAATCTTTTATTTGCTACTTACTATTTTTTCATCTCCCCAACTAGATTATATGTTTCTTGAAGATGAGAATCGTGCTTGATTTAATCCCTTTTTGGTTACACAGGTCTTAGCCTAGTGCCCAGGACAATATAGGTGTTCAATGAGTATCTGTGAGTGTAATGAGTGAATCAGTGAATGAATGAGAATCAGACTTGGATTTTCTCTTCTCTTACTGCAGAGTCAGCAGCATGTCTCCTGTGTTCGGCTCAGAACTTGGACCCTTCTACAGAGATCATGCCTGCCTGAGCATCTTGGATTGCCAGCCTTGTGACAAACAGCAGGTACACCTATCAAGGGAGGAAAAGGGCAACACCATGGAGAAGATAGAGCCATGGGACAGGCTCCAGGTATGGCTGAAGGGCCATCTGGACACCCACTCCCAGTAGCTTGCATCAGAGTGACCCCACCACCGTGGGGGGCGGCGGAGCTGCCGGTGCCGGCAGGGTAGGGACTCTCTCACAACTTCCTCCTTCCTGCCCAGCTCAGCTTGTTTATTCAGCAGACCTATCGGGTATATAGCACTCATCTTCCCCACTACCAGCCCCACTTCTCTACCTTCTTTCCCTACCATACATAACTGAATTTCTCAAGGGAGGGATTTTTCTTTTTACTTTAGCTGTAGACAGCAACCAAAGGCAAATAACTCTTTTTCCATATTTTATTATTAGATTCCTTAAAAAGGTTTCACTTTCTTTCATGGAAGCAGTGAGCCAAGCAGGCATAGGTTTTGTTGACACCTAGTTTCCAGCTTGGCTCTTATGACTCGACTTTGGCACTCCTCCCGACCTCCTCCAGCCTGGCACCTGACTTCCCTTACCCAGTTAACTTAAGTTCAGCTATTAATGACCCTCTTCTGGCTCTCCTCCTAACTTGCTGACTGTTCAGCTAAGTGTCTTTCCCAGGCTCCTCCTCACAACCATTGATACTGGTACTCACTAAAATTCAATCCTTTCCGCACACACTACCTGAATAATCTCCTCTTGGAGCCATCACTGGCTAGATGTGTGACCTTGGGCAAGCTTTCGACCTCCCTGTGCCTTGGTTCTTTCATCTGTAAAATGAAAATAATAGTATTCTATGCCTCCTTGGGTTGTTGTGAAGATTGAATGGGTTGATATATGAAACATTCTTTTTTTTTTAATTTTATTAAGTTTGTTTGTTTTAATTCCAGTGGAGTTAACATACAGTGTTCTGTTAGTTTCAGGCATACAATATAGTGATTTAACAATTCTATACATTGCTCATCCGTGCACTCTTAACCCCCATCACCTATTTCCACCATCCCACCACCCACCTCCCTCCTGGTAAGCCTCAGTTTGTTCTCTATAGTTAAGAGTCTGTTTTTCGGTTTGTCTCTCTCTCTCTCTCTCTTTTCCTTTGGCCATTTGTTTTGTTTCTTAAATATCACGTATGAGTGAAATCATATGGAATTTGTCTTTCTCTGACTTATTTTGCTTAGCAAGCATTATACTGTCTAACTCCATCCACGTTGTTGCAAATGACAAGACAGCATTCTTTTCGATGGCTGAGTAGTATTCCGTTATGTCTGTATACACCACATCTTCTTCATCCGTTCATCCATCAGTGGACACTTGGGCTACTTCCATAGTTTGGCTATTGTAAATAATGCTTCAATGAACAGAAGGATGAATGCACCCTTTCGAATTAGTGTTTTCATATTCTTTGGGTAAATACTTAGTAGTGTGATTCTGGGTCATAGGGTAGCTCTATTTTTAACTTTTTGAGGAACCTCCATACTGTTTTCCACAGTGGCTGCACGAGGTCGCATTCCCACCGACAGTGCATGAGGGCTTCTTTTTCTCCACATCCTCACCAATGCTTGTGTTTCTTGAGACACATGTAACATTCTTAGAGTAGTGCCTGGTACATGGTAAATGCTCAGAAAGTGCCAACAATGACTGTTACTCTCTTTTTGCGGGTCTTTGACAACCAACTGTATGTTACCATTTCCACATCTTCACCTCCAGCCCCTCCCCTCCTAAGTTCTCAAGAGGCATTTCTGATTGCCTAGCAGACATTTCTGCTTATACGTCCAGCAGTCACCTCAAACCCAAAATAGAACTCATTTTCCCCCCTAAAACCTGCTCCTCCTCCAGAATTTTGCTATCACTTAAGGCTCTCAGTCTTTTAAGCTAGAAAACTCAGGGTCACCTGTGGGTGCCATTCCATTTCCTGCACAGCTCCACGCTGCCTTGGGACCATCCTTCTGATCGGACCTCTTCTCCACCCTCCTTGACAGTGGAACAGACCATTATGATCTCATTCCCCGCTGGTGGATGCCACACAGTCCCATCAGAGTTAACTTCCTGGAAGAAACCGGAATAGGCTGGAGAAACTGTTCTGCACATGCGAGTAGGATACAAAGTACAAAAGCTCATAGCAATATTGTTTGTGTTGGGAAAGAACTGGTTTTAGAAAGTCAAAGAACAAATATCCGACAACATCATGCAAGAGAAATTACAAAATATTCAGACAGGAGAATGCTGTTCAGCAGTTTAAGTAAATAAATGGCTGCGACGGCAACAGCCAACAAGGACGATGTTACAAACATGATGTGGAGCAGTGACGCTCAAAGACAAAGAGAATTTTAAGTGTTATTCCATTTATAAAAACTTCACAAGCAGTTAAAATGAAATGTTATTTTCTGAGGAAGTATATACAAGTCACAGAACAGTAAAGAAAAGCAAAGTAGTGAGGAAGAATCACAAAGACAGTGGTTATCGTCTTTAGGACTTGAATGGGATTACGATGGGGGTAGAAAGAAGGACCGGGTGTTCACAATGTTCTATTTCTATATTACGGTGCGAGGTACCAAAGTGTTTGCTTCATAACTATGCTTTATACAGTATATTTGTTTTAGTAGTTTTCTGACTGTGGGTTATATTTCTCAACTCAAAAGGCAGAAAAAGAAAGAAATCCAATCACATTATTTTGCAGTTGGAAACCCCCAGCACTCCCATCGTCAAGAGGACAAGTTCCATATTCCCTGTGTGGACAGAGAAGCTTTTCCCAGTCCTGCTCCAGCCACCTCTGTCCACTCCATCCCATGCACCCCAGCTTCCAACAGCACTGACCCCCTGCATTACCCATACGCATGTATCAGCGTGCTCTTCGATTGGGTGCCTTTTCAGCTGCTCTGACTGCTGCTCTGAATGATGTTTCTCCGTTCTTCACCCTTTAATCCTTTGTGCAAAGTCATCTCTTTCCTGAAGCTGTCCTCGCAACCCTGAGCAGAGTTAGTGGTCTGTTTCCTTGCTCCCACACTATTAAAAAAGTTGATAACTGTGCAGTAGTTCTCAAGGTACCTATTGCAACATTCCTTTCCGAAATCCGGTCTCTCCTACTAATCGGGGAGCTCCCAGAGGGCCAGGACCTCTTCGTAGTCATCACAGTGTCACTCGGCAAAGTCAGTCATTCCCCGTCCACAGCTCTTCTCACTCCTGAAGTAGCCCTCACCACGCTGCGTGTTAGCTTTCTCTCCTTACAGAGCTGTCTCAATGGATGTCGTGCAGTTTTGTGAGAATTGAAGTGAGGTGGTGTGAAGAACTCAACACAGTTTCACAGGGACATTTTCTGAAAGGTTTCTTAGCGGTGGTGACTCCGACAGGTGCTAGAGGGCGCTAACTCACTGTCGTAATAGGCTCTTGGGCTCTCCGGGGTGTTAATGCTTGACTCGGTCATCTAACAGAGAACCAAAGAAAATTTAGTAAACAAATTATCAGCCATCTTTATTCAGTGAAATAAATGAATATAGTTCCAGAATTTAAGTCTGCCTCTTACTAGAAATTATTTGGGGGCAGAACAATCCAACAGCTGGGCTGATGACATCATAAACTTGTTTTCGTCCCTGTTTGTTTATTCCCCAACCTCGGGTTGGTCCAGCTTACAGTGGACATGTCAAAGCAGGCAACGCTGATTTTGGTGATGCCTGCATCTGCACTGAAGCGAGAAATACCAAGCAAGGTGTTTCCTCAACTGTGAAACAAGAGGCTTGGGCTAGATCATCTTCAGGGTCCCTTTCAACTCTATCAAGCTGTAATACACAATTCTAGTTCTAGAATGAAACTAGCGTGATCTTCGAAAATATAAACATTCAACCAAAAAGTGACAAAAGTTAATCAAAAGTGAAAAATCATTGTTTAAATCTTCCAAACTGGAAGACAAAACAAAACAACAGTTCTATTGCTTCTTCCATAGAATGCTAGTGTTTAAAAAGCAGTTTGAGTGACAAGTGATTGGCTATCTGAAAGATGAATTGATTGTGAAATATTTTTTAGCCTCTTTTATATCTCCACACCCAGAATTAGTTATTTCAGACGAACCTCTGTCTTCTTTAAGAGAGGGTGATAAAGTAGGCTTATTTCATAAAAAGTATTAGCCAGCCAATTGAAAGCACTGTAGGTTTACAATGACTTCATTCATTTCAACTACCTGAAAAACCACAAACATTCATGAATAAGAGCAAAGTCCACATAATAACACTAAGAGATGAATGTGAAGAAATTAGTAAATAATTTGCTTTTATGTTTATGAAGCATTTCTACTTTATAAGAATCAAAGTGACTCACTGTTTGGGTATAAGATGAGACCAGAAACAAAACGCAGAAGTCTGATTTTGCACTGATGGTATTTCTCATGCTCTCTGTAAGCCGTGCTCCGGGATCTTAAACTGTGACAAGTAGTTGTAATTTCTAAAACATGGGGATGTCTTTTAGAGGAGGCAGGCTGCGACCCAAGCAGATAACACAATAAAAATACGGCTTCAGCGGGCAACGTGGTACACGTTCAGAAGGGCATTTGTTACAGAGGGAAAAGTGTAGGGGAAAGAGAGCTGCGGCAGAAGACAGGAATGAGCCCAAGATTGAGCCAGACACCAAGAAGAGTAAGACAGGAGCAAAGAGAAATGGAAAAGAGGCAGCAGGAGAGCCGCCAGTTCTGTCTAAGGACCCCTCACCCCCAGATCAGAAAACCTCACCCAGTGGTAAATCAGCCATACTCCAGAGCTGCTCCTGGAATGTGGATGGGCTTGGAGCCTGGATTAAGGAGGAGGGTTTAGATTGGGTATAGGAAGAAGCCCCAGATATCCTGTGCCCTCAAAGAGACCGAAAGTTCAGAGAACAAACTCTGCTGCCTGAACTATCCCATCAGAACTGGTGAACGCCATCAGACAGGGAAGGTACAGGGTGTGGGCCTGCTCTCCCACCCACGCCCACTCGGAGTCTCCTACGGCCCTCGTGATCAGAAACATGATCAGCAAGACCGAGTGACTGTGGCTGAATTCGACACATTTGTTCTGGGAACAGCCTACGTACCCAGAGCAGGTAGAGGTCTGGTGTGCCTGGAGTCCCGGCAGCTCCGGGATGAAGCCTTTTGCAAGTTCCTGAAGGGCTTGGCCCCCTGCAAGCCCCTTGTGCTACGTGGGGACCTCAATGTGGCTCATGAAGAAATCTACCTTCCCTACTCCAAGGGAAACAAAAAGAATGCTGGCTTCGCTCCGCAAGAGCGTCAAGGCTTTGGGGAATTGCTGAGGCCGTGCCACTGGCTGACGGTTTGGGGCACGTCTACCCCAACACGGCCTATGCCTGTACCTTTTGGGCTTACGTGATGAATGCTCGATCCGAAAATGTTGGTTGGCACCGTGATTACTCTCTTATCTTGCGCTTTGTGACAGCAGGATCTGTTCCAGGGCCCTGGG
The DNA here is from genome assembly GCF_002007445.2 of Ailuropoda melanoleuca. Lineage (NCBI taxonomy): Eukaryota > Metazoa > Chordata > Mammalia > Carnivora > Ursidae > Ailuropoda > Ailuropoda melanoleuca. The sequence continues at coordinate 65,142,364 of NC_048227.1, read as the reverse complement.
CAGTGGCCACTGTCCTATCACCCTAAACCTAGCATTGTACCACCTCCCCTAAATTACTTTAAGCCTGGGAAATAAGCCCCACAAGCTACCTTTAAAACGTAACACCACCCCCTCAACTTTTTAAAAAACTGCTCTCTGGAGAAATCTGCGCTGTATTTCCGGTCTACAAATGTGAATCCTTCAATCAGGCTTCTAGTAACACTTAGGTTTCCTTTAAACCCCAAATTTTCTCTCTCTCTTTTTTGTG